>NC_066873.1:40706341-41311341 GCF_022985175.1 Labeo rohita
GCCAATTCTTAATTCATAATTTTCATAAAATTCAAAAAAAAAAAAAGTCTAAACAACAGATATTTACTTGTGCATGCATAATATAATAGAATTGAATAGAAAATTATATTATATTATATTATATTATATTATATTATATTATATTATATTATATTATATTTTTACCCAAATAGAAATGAAACATGTAACAAATAATACGTAAAACTTCTACTTTTTAAAGTTTTTAAAACAAAGTGTAGACTTTTTTTCCTGGAAGATATAATATAATATAAATTATATTATATTATATTATATTATAATGATTTTTTTTTTTAAGGAATTTTATGAGGTTACAGAGGTTGTCAGGAACATTAAACCATCATGTTAACCAGGTAAACTACTTACTAGTCTACCTACTAGTCTCCTTTTGCAGCCTCACTGTGTTTAGAATTGCACTCTAGTAAACTAATTTCTTACCCAAACTTTCAGGTAATTTTTTTTGAAGACTAATAAGACTAAAAACAGTTGTCGGAAACTAAAAAATGTTGTCACTGAAGTCATGACCATGAACTTTGTTCATAGCTTTAACTTTTTACTTCTGCCGACTGCATTTAGGCTTCAAAATGAATACAATTTGTTGGTCACAAAGCTTATTTTCTACAATAATCCAAAATCTAATATATAATATAATATAATATAATATAAGCGTATGATATAACACCTTTAAGATTTTGGTTAATCTAGCCTGGATTTTTTTTTTCCTCTGTTCTTTGATCTTTTCAACATTAGAAATAAAAGTAGCTGCAATTTTGCAAATTAATTGAATGTACTTTACTGTGCTTTAATATATAATTAGTAAAAGTCATAAAATCCCAATGTAGGCATTCACTTCAGTCTCTAAAATTAGTAATTTTACTTAAATGTGGTGTTTGGCACGGTACGTCAACACTTAACAAAAATAGACTAAATCTCGATCTTTTTTTTCTTTCTCTCTACATCTAAACTTGGCACTCGATATTAATTGGTACTTAAATTCTGCGGTTAATTGGCCTTCAGAAAGCTCACAACGAAGCGGAACCGGTGGGTGCTAAAGAGGCTTGAAATGTGGTGAATTTATTTTTATATTTAGCTCCGTGATTAAGATGTTGGCACTGTCACTCATTTGTTTATTCAGAGGTAATGAGTCTAATTAATGTCAACTATATGGAAATGAGTAATGCCGTATATTCACGTAATGCAGAAAATGCCGCTGACGGGGAATGAATTGGCGGGAACTCAGATGCCCGCAAAACCTGTCAATGCAGTCCTAGGGCGGCTGGTTGCCAAAGCATTTTTATGCAGTTGTTTATGCAGTTGTTTATGTTTATGCAGGTGTTTATGCTGGTTGTCATGGTGTTGCTAGGATGTTCCGGTGAATGCTTGCCCAAATCAAAAGAGCCCAAACATAAGGCACATGGTGTTTGCACTGCTGTATTTTTTTCTTGTTTTCAATAAAAACGCATTTACTTAAAAAGCAAAGGTTTAAGCTTAAATCAAAACAAAAACAAAATTTGCAAAATAAAAATCTTGATTTGTTTATTATTATTATTATTATTTTTAAATTATAGCTAGTATTTAAAATTAGCATTCAGAAAAAAGATTGGGATGGTACACTGTAAAAAAATTAAAAACAGCTTAAAATAACAGAGCTTAAAATAATTTGTTACCCTGTTGCCTTAAAATTTTAAGTTCAGTCAACTAAAATAAGTTTATTTAACTTGAAATGTTAAGTTGTACTAAGTAACAACTTAGATATTTGTGTTTGCTAAACTTAACAGATGGGTAAGTAACCCAGCTGCCTTAAAATTTGATTCAACTCAAATATCTAAGTTGTCACTTAGTTTAATTTAATATTTCAAGTTGAATAAACTTTTTTTGAGTTGACTGAACTTAACATTTTAAGGCAGCCAGGTTACAAATTATTTTAAGTTGACTCAACATATTGTTTTTTACAGCGTACACATTTGAACCTTATTTACTCTTAAAGGGTGCAATTTAGTACTTTAAAGGTACATATTTGTACATAAATTGTATATATTCATCCCAAATTGTATATTTTTACCTTTTGAAAAATGTACTGCCCCACAGACAGCTTTTGTACTTTTTTTTTTTTTTTGAGACTGTACTAGTCTTTATAATTAGCATTTACAGTACTGAACCAAAATGATCTTGTTTTAAGGATTATTTTAATAGAAAATAAGACAAAAAAAATTTCATTACATTTCATTGTCTACATAAAAGTCTGATCACTGTGAAGTCAAATGATTTGAGGCATCGTTCATGTCTGTAGTACAAATAATGCAGGACTAGTGTTATTTAAAAGGACAATTCACCCAAAAATGAAAATTCTGTCTTCAACTAAACAGTTGATGGTAGCCATTGACTTTCATAGTATTTTTTTCCATACTATGGACGACAATGGCTACCGTCAACTATCTGGTTACCAGAACAAGTAAATGATGATGACAGAATTTTCATTTTTGTGTGAACTATCCCTTTAAGTATTATTGATTTTCTGTTATAGTTTTTGTTAATATTGTGAATTAGATTTTTTACATTTTCACTTTAATAAAAAAAAAAAAAAAGTAAGTTTCAATAATAATAATAAAAGAGAAATGTTGCCTTGTGCACATTTATTTTTCATTTATTTATTTTTTAAATATTTTTATTATATTTTTAGTTAAGTATAATAATGTTGTGCAGGATGAGCTATGTTCTATTAAAGGAGTAGTTCAATTCCAGAACAGAAAGTTACAGATAATGTACTCACCCCCTTGTCATCCAAGATGTTCATGTCTTTCTTTCTTCAGTCATAAAGAAATTATGTTTTTGAGGAAAACATTTCAGGATCTCTCTCCATATAATGAACATGTATGTATCCCTGAGTTCGAAATTCCAAAATGCAGTTTAAGTGCAGCTTCAAGAGGCTCTAAACAATCCCAGCTGAGGAATAAAGGTTGTATGTAGCGAAATCGTCCTACATAGCTGTTTTACTTTTTTTTTTTTTGGAAAAGACATTTGATGATCTTTGCATGTTTGTGGTATATAACTTATAAATCGTTTAGCTAGATAAGACCCTTCTTCCTCAGCTGGGATCACTTTTAAGCTGCATTTAAACTACATTTTGGTAGATCAAACTTGGGGACACCATAGATATCCATCATATGGAGAGAAACCCTGAATTTTTTTTCCTCCAAAAAAATGAACATCTTGGATGACAAGGAGTACATTATCTGTAAATCTTTGTAAATTTGTAAAACTACTCCTCTAAAGGTAACCTATGCCCCTTTTTACAAGATGTAAAGTAAGTCTTGGATGTCCCCAGAGTGTGTGAAAATGTTTTTATAGCTTTTTAAAATAGCCACTTTTAGGATATGAGCCAAAACGTGTGTTTTTGTGCTTATCCCTTTAAATGCAAATTAGCTGATGCTCCAGCCCCCTTTTTAGAAGAGGGCGGAGCTTTAAGGGCCAGCAAAAACAAATTTTACACACTGAAATGTCAGAAACTCTCAGTAGTGGTGTTTAGCCTTATACGTTTGAACCGAAATCGGTTTAAAGTCAGTCATCTGATTGTACTGTGCAAAATGAATTTGTGTTTATGAAATACACAGACTGGGAGCATGGCGCAATAAAAATAACCAGATAGCTGGTCTCAAGGTGCCACTGTGTGCTATCACACACTTTATAAGTCCCACTTGTGAATATGAGCTCGACAAATTCAAGTGGTTGACTTTACATTGCTTTCATATGCAGTTTTTTTTTTAACTACCACAATCCTATTTATAATCATTCTGGTAGCATGTGAAGGCAGCGCTAGTGTAATCAGCCAGAGACAATGGTAGCTTTAGCAACATTAGCCTTGCAGAGTGCCAAGAAGCTCTTTCAGAAAGGCAATTTGGAAAACAAATGTGTGACACTTACTTTGTCTGAAGCTGATGTTTATGATTTTTTCTAGGACAGTTTGTTTGAAAATCAAAGTCTATATCTGGGATGGCGAACGTCGGTCCTGGAGAGCCGCAGCCCTGCATAGTTTTGCTTCAACCCTAATCAGCACCTGAACAAGCTAATCAAGGTCAAGGGGTTACTAGAAAGCTATAGGCAGGTGAGTTTTAATTAGGGTTGGAGCTGAACTCTGCAGGGCTGCGGCTCTCCAGGACCGGAGTTTGCCACCCCTGGTCTATATCTATGTATTCTATGTCTATGGAGACTCCTATGTTCATTAGTGCATTCCAACACAAGACACTTGTAATGCCTCTTTGGTGCTGACTTTGCATCAGCTATTGCAAGAAAACAGTAAGGGCGGACTGCTGCTTCTTCCTCAGGCCTATGTCTATGCTAATGGATAAAGATCGTCACAAATGGGCGTGACTTTTTCCGACAATGATGTGTGCGTAGGGAGAAATTTGGAATTGCGTGTTCAGAAAGATTGTTTATGATTTATTGGGATTATAAAAAAAAAATGAGTAGGTGGATTTTTATCATTATAGGCTGGTTGTTTTGACACGCTGCAGCCAGACAACTGTGTTCAAATATCTTATAAATGTGAATTTTGCATAACGGGTCCACTTTAAAGTTTACAATCTGCAGTTAGGAGTTTGTTTAAATCCATCCACTCCATGCCCAAAACACCCCTGTTGGTCTCAAGACAGTGGCTGCTATTACTTGTCAAACCCACTTGTACGGTTGAGATAAAAATGGTGTAAATGTCATTACATGCTCTCCATATGCCAGACATATGCAAATGTGCTAAGTCAGGGATTGCCACTCGTCCCTGCTTGCCTCTCTCTCTCTCTCTGTGTGCACAATTATCTCAAGTCCTTGTTCAGTATTCTGTCTCCTTTTGTTTTCCATACAAATAATTCAATTAGACAGCAGAGAAGTATCCTTGATTTCGCCTCCCTGTTTATCAATGGTTTATTCGCTCTCCCGTGGCGTCTTTTATATCAGGATGAGAGCTTTTCATACAAGTGGAGAGACAAGCAGCAATCAGTGCATTTTATGCAAAGCTGAAAACAGCGTTCGGCTTGTCAGGTTTGCAAGAGGGTGGTCCTCAGCACGTCGAACGGTGTGCTGCTAATAAGCTCGTCATCTGAGAACGCAGCTCCGCGTCTGCGAAATGAGTAAGCTGGAGCGCCAACGCTATTATGAGGGATTCTCTTGAGTTTAGAAAAATAGCAGAGGTAATGCAAAACTAATAGGTGGGTAAACAGTTTGAGAATGGCGCTCTATAGATTGTGGGCTGCAATGCAATAACCTTTTATGAAACGGGCTGTTGTTTCGATGGCACGACAGGATACGGGCATCCCCTTGACAGAAAAGGAGAAAAAGAGAAATATAAAAAGGCAAAGTGGGGCTCCTTACTGGGATTAGAGAAAGGAGAGGCATGACCAGCATACTGATGGAGACGAGGTAGAAAAACATCGAGAGCTCGTATGTAGTCGGTGTCTGCCAAATGGCCTTTACAGTGAAGGGCGCCCAGCAATAAAGGACACGCCGATGTGACTGTCCAGGGGACGAGACAATGCGCCGAAATAATTGGAGGATGGCGTATGACATTTTGAGTAGCTTTACTCAGCACTAAACAGATGAAAGACACAGAGGAACCGCAAGGTTAGCACGGTCGGCTACGGATGAAAAAAAGGCCGCTTTGAAAGCGGGTTTCCGCCGTGCATTGTGTGGGTGGGGATAGTCTGCTAATGACTAGAAGATAAAACAGGAGGTCTGGTAGATTCATGAAGCCTAACGTTTCAAAGAGCGGCGATGGAATATTTTTATCGGCAGAGAGGGTGAAAGAGAAGCGCTGTGAAGCAGAAAGACAGAGAGGAAGGCTGACAGCTCACTGGTGGAAGATGACAGGAGCGGCAGAGGGAGAGGGAGGATATTTGAGGGAAAGTGTAACACAGGGATGCTGTCAAGCCTCAAGCAAGCTCCATTTAACAAGCTGCAAGATTGAAGGACGGAGAAGAATTCAGGGAGCCGCGCAGGAGTGTCCACGGGCTTCTCTGCCTTCTGTATGTGCATGTGAAAAGCTCGCACATGGGCCTGATTATGTAAACATGACGACTGATGAAACAATTGGATGGTCACAAGATATTGAGCTATTGTCAGTCCATCAGATAGATAGATAGATCTCTCCCTCTATCTATCCATCTATTGTTCCTTCCTTCCGTCCATTCTTTCGTTCTATCTGTTGTTCTATCGTTCTAACGTCATTCATCATCTGAACATAAAGATAGACTGTCTTTCTTCTGTTCTACCTATCATTCTGTCTTTCCATCCATCTATCCCTCTATCCATCCATTGTTCCTTCCGTACATCCATCCATCGTTCCTTCCATCTATCCATCTGTCTGTCTATTGTTTCTTTTGTCTATCTGCCCATCTGTCATTCCTTCCATCTGTCTGTCCATTCGTTTATCTATCATTCTGTCTCTCCATCCATTTGTCCATCTATCGTTCCTTCCGTCCATCCGTCTATCTATTTTTCCTTCTGTCTGTCTATCTATCTATCTATCTATCTATCTATCTATCTATCTATCTATCTATTGCTCTGTCTCTCCGTCCATATATCCCTCTATCCATCTATCGTTCCTTCCATCTATCCATCTGTCTGTCTATCTGCCCATCTGTCATTCCTTCCATCTGTCTGTCCATTCGTTTATCTATCATTCTGTCTCTCCATCCATTCGTCCATCTATCGTTCCTTCTGTCCATCCGTCTATCTATTGTTCCTTCTATCTATCTATCTATCTATCTATCTATCTATCTATCTATCTGTCTGTCGTTCTTTCGATCTATATATTGTTCTATCTATCGTTCTATTGTCATTCATCATCTGAACAGATAGACTGTCTCTCTTCTGTTCTATCTATCGTTCTGTCTCTTCATCCATCTATCCCTCTATCTATCCATCCATCATTCCATCTATCTATCTATCTATCTATCTATCTATCTATCTATTGCTCTGTCTCTCCATCCATATATCCCTCTATCCATCTATCGTTCCTTCCATCTATCCATCTGTCTGTCTATCTGCCCATCTGTCGTTCCTTCCATCTGTCTGTCCATTCGTTTATCTATCATTCTGTCTCTCCATCCATTCGTCCATCTATCGTTCCTTCTGTCCATCCGTCTATCTATTGTTCCTTCTATCTATCTATCTATCTATCTATCTATCTATCTATCTATCTATCTATCTGTCTGTCGTTCTTTCGATCTATATTGTTCTATCTATCGTTCTATCGTCATTCATCATCTGAACAGAAAGATAGACTGTCTCTCTTCTGTTCTATCTATCGTTCTGTCTCTTCATCCATCTATCCCTCTATCTATCCATCCATCATTCCATCTATCTATCTATCGCTCTGTCTCTCTGTCCATATATCCCTCTATCCATCTATCGTTCCTTCCATCTATCCATCTGTCTGTCTATTGTTCCTTTTGTCTATCTGCACATCTGTCATTCCTTCCATCCGTCCATCCATTCGTTTATCTATCATTCTGTCTCTCCATCCATTCGTCCATCTATCGTTCCTTCTGTCCACCTGTCCATCCATCTATCTATCTGTCTGTCGCTCTGTCTCTCCGTCCATATATCCCTATCTATCCATCTATCATTCCTTCCGTCTATCCATCTGTCTGTCTATTGTTTCTTTTGTCTATCTGCCCATCTGTCATTCCTTCCATCCGTCTGTCTATTCGTTTATCTATCATTCTGTCTCTCCATCCATTCGTCCATCTATCGTTCCTTCCGTCCATCTGTCCATCCGTCTATCTATTGTTCCTTCTGTCTATCTATCTATCTATCTATCTATCTATCTGTCTATCTCTCCATCCATCCATCCCTCTATCTGTCCATCTGTCTATCCATCTATCTATCTACTTTTCTAAGGATAAATAGATGGGTAGCAGTTGATATTCTTTGAAGGCTTCTAGACCAGAAGTATCAGATGTTGAGGATTCTCAAGGGCGTGTGAAGCTTGAATTGTCCAGAGATGAATGTCTCTCTGCGTCAATCTCTCAAATGATAGCGACAGATAGATAGATGATAGAGGAGCTCATAGATGGACTGTTTTATCATCTGGTCTCCTACATAATGGTGGCTTTGAGAATGACAGAATAAAAACAGCATTTCTTATCAGAGTGTCTCCTGTAGATAAACCCACCCTCAAACACATCTGTGCCACATCCACACACACAGACCACTGGGCTTCAGATCAGAGATGAGAGGAGGCCATCCTATCTCTAACACTCCAGAACCACTTCAAGCATGTTCACACTCGCTACACTCCCATGAGACTCAGATCCAACATCCTGAGTCCTTCCCCTGGCCCCATCTCACCCTACCACGCATCAAACACCCACAGCACACTTATCTTCCTCTGGACAGACTGAATGTCAACCCTTACACCATGCTGGAATGTGATTAGCTCCATCGTTGCTATTAGCACTAGCTAATTTCGTTCAAGGCTCCCTCCAATGTTTCATTTATCGGTGCTCTCAATTGGCTGGCTTTTCTCGCTTGCGTTGGCTGATGGATGGGAATGGATCCCGGGGCACACATTTTTGCCTGTAGCATTCACACACGCAGGCACAAGTACAGACAGGTCGTGCACTCACAGGCAGGCAGCCATTTTAGAGTTGTTTAATGTATAGAAGAGCACATCTGGTTGCTGTGACTGAATTAAATGCATGCTGTTTTTAGTTAACTCATTTTAAATGGATTATGTTAGATTTAAATTTTTATTTTGTAAGCTGAAATAATTTCCTGGAGAGATTTACACTATCCTTCCTTTACACTATGCATGATCCTTTTTTTTTGATCCAATAAAAAGTATTGTAATAAAAGTGTGATGTTATAAAGACCTCATGTTGATCATTAATTAAACGATCAATGTATTCAAAAATGAATTATTTATTATTAAAACTTAACTCATTTTATAGTATCATTGTACTAAGGCAAAGTAAATTATGTAAATACATTTTTTAAACATATTAATGCTAGATATACATTATAAATGCAGCTTTAAGACATTCTGACTTAATTTAAATTGTTTTTTTTGGAATTTTTTTTTATAATAAACATCATTCCAAAGCAACTTACAAAGTTTCACTGCTGTTTAAAAGTTTGAAGTTGTTTTAAGTTGGAGTATTACGTTTTTATTTTTGTTTTTTTTTTTGTTAAATAATATAAGTTTTTGAAAGATGCCTCTTTTGCTCACCAAGGCTGCATTAATAATTTCAAAAACAGTAAAAACAGTTTTAAAAATAAACTTTTTTTCAACAGTGCATTAATAAGTAATGTTTTTTGAGCACCAAATCAGCATGTTTGATTTCTGTGCGTGTATGTGTGTATGTATAAACAATATTACACAAGTAAGCACAATATGGCTGTATATCAGCTGTGATTTTCAAATAAAGGTTCTCTTTATTAACAAACCACATGTGTCACCCTGGACCACAAAAGCAGTCCTAAGGGTTTTGAAATCTGAATAAATAAGCTTTCCATTGATGTTTGGTTTGATAGGATATGACAATATTTGGCCGAGACACAACTATTTGAAAATCTGGAATCTGGGGTCTAAATATCTAAATACTGAGAAAATCGCCTTTAAAGTTGTCCAAATTAAGTTCTTGCATATTACTAACCAAAAATTAAGTTTTGATATATTTACGGTAAGAAAATTTACAAAATATCTTCATGGAACATGATTTTTACTTAATATCCTACTGATTTGTGGCATAAAACAAAAAATGGTAATTTTGACCCATACAATGTATTTGTTGGCTTTTGCTACAAATATACTTGTGCTACTTATGACTGGTTTTGTGGACCACATACCTGAAGTCTAAACAAGTAAATTATTGCCTTAAAACTTTAAAAACTATATTCCGTGACACAAAAACAGTATTATTTATAAAAATATAGCGGATTTGGTCATCCACCATGACCCTCGCTGTGACAAATACTGCAAGCGGAGTGATACAAACGGTGAAACTGTTCTGATATCACTAGAACATCGCACTCTTCTCAGCCAGTCAGATTCGAGGACTGTGTGTGTGTGTATACACACACACGTCTGGTTTATTATCCTTGTGGGGACTCTCCATAGGCACAATGGTTTTATACTGTCCACACTGTATTTTCTATCCCCTTACCCTAACCCTACCCCTAAACCTAACCCTTACAGAAAACTTTCTGCATTTTTTACATTCTCAAAAAAAACCTCATTCTGTATGATTTGAAAACTTGTTTGATAAACTTGTTTCCTCATGGGGACCTCAATTTAGGTCCCCACAGTGACACGAGTCCCCATGAGTCCGTGTGTATTCAGGTTTAGGTCCCCACCAGGATATGAAAACAAGACCAGACACACACACACACACACACACACACACATTTCTTATTAATGCAATGTTATTTTTGTGGAAACTGATGCATTTTTTCAGTATTTTTTGTCTTTAGTAAATATAGAAAGTTAATTTTAAAAAATGCATTTAATATGCATTTAAAAAATGTGTTGCATGATTACAATTAAACATTCTCATTTTCCAGCTCATGTAAAATTGTTCGGCAGAGCAACTAGATTAAATCGTGTCTCCTGCCAAATGAAGTAGCTGCTGTCTTGACCTCTGACTGACCCCTTGGCTTTTTGTCTCTCCCCAACAGGTGGTCGCCTCCTCTGCCTGGTGTTATGGCTTAACCTGGTGCCAGTGATGAACGGCTGCCCGGCGAAATGCGTGTGCTACAGCGAGCCACGGCCAACCGTGGCCTGTCAACAGCAGGGTCTGTTCTCCATTCCCACCGAGATCCCCGTCCGTAGCCAGCGAATATTCCTCCAGAGCAACAAACTGACAGTGGTCCGATCGACCAGCTTTAGTTCAGTGCATAACCTCACCGTCCTGTGGATGTACTCGAATAACATCAGCCATATTGAAGCGGGGGCCTTTTACGGCCTGGAGAGACTGGAAGAACTAGACATCGGCGACAACAGCAACCTGCGCATCATCAGTCCCACCGCGTTTCGCGGTCTGACCAAGCTGCATACCCTTCACCTGCACAGGTGCGGGCTGTCCGAGCTCCCAGTGGGAGTTTTCCGAGGACTCTTCTCACTTCAGTATCTCTACCTGCAGGATAATAACCTTCTGGCACTGTACGATGACACTTTCCTGGACCTGGCCAACCTCACCTACCTATTCTTACACAACAACAAGATCAAGGTGGTGACCGATCACATGCTGCGTGGTCTCATCAACCTTGACCGTTTGCTCCTGCACCAGAATCGGATCATACACGTGCAACAGCGGGCGTTCAATGACCTGACCAAGCTGACCACCTTGTTTCTCTTTTTCAACAACCTCACGATGCTAACCGGAGAGGCCATGAACCCGCTGGTGTCCCTCCAGTACCTGAGGCTCAACGGGAACCAATGGATTTGTGACTGTCGGGCCAGGCCGCTGTGGGACTGGTTCAAACGCTTCAAAGGCTCCAGCTCCGAGTTGGAGTGCCACCTTCCGACCTCTCTAAACGGGAAGGACCTTAAGCGACTGAAAAGCGACGATCTGGAGGGATGCGTGGACTCTCCGACCCAGGTTCAAACGAGTGTCTTCAACACCAAGGCACGCTCCGGGAAGTTCCTCTCGCTCGACGATCCTCTTGTCGAAAGCATCCCCAGGTGCTGTCTTTCGGATAACGACAAATCCTCCATTATCTCCAGTAAGTCCCTCCCGGATCCTTCATCCTACAACAGCCGGCAGATCACCAACAATCCCCTCAAAGAGAAGGAGAACATCTCCAAGACCAAGTTTCGGGAGGCGGAGCGTACGAAAAACGACACGCGCAACAAGCAGAGCCTCAACGACGGTCCTTTGGGAACCATGTCCAACAATCTCGACCAGACCTTGGACAAAATCAACCCAGATCTTCTGGACAATCTGGAACCTTCTACAGCGCCAACCAGAAAGAAAAAAAAGTGCTCGAAAAAGCCCAAATCAGACCAGTATTGTCTAAAGGCTCACGGATCCACCATTCAAGCATTGGCCGTTCTCTTTCTCCCCTTGTTCTGGTTGTCTCTGGCTTTGTCCTAGTTCATACTCTCGTCCATCAGTTTGCTCTTGACAATGACACAAAATACCTGCAGTAGCCTACGTGGACAGGCAAAAGACGATGAAAAGGGGGTTACGGCGTTGCCCCGCATGGTTGAGAATAAGTTGTAATGCTAAAGATGCATTAAAAGAAATGGATGCCTTTACAGAATACATGATGTATATAAAACTCGGTGCCCAAATGTTTGTTCTATGTACTTTTAATGTGCTGTGTTTAAGCAACACTGCGGAGAGTTCCCTATTCCCACATCACCCCCAAAAACGTTGATCAGAAAGTGACTATTGTAGATGAACCACTAAAAAAGAAAAAAAAAAAAAATCCTTAAACCATGACTAAACTAAAACCAGAGCGCCGAAAGCACCCAGGAATGTTGCCGATGAGAAACCGAAGGGGAGTGACATGATTTTTCTTTTACACCTCCATTACATTTTTTTTTTCTTTTAAAGGTGATACATTTGTTCAATGCTGTTTTTTTTATGTTTCTAAGTATTTCAGTAAAGACAAATGTTTAACTCTCCCCAAATACGTGCTATGTTCTGTTTGCGTCATGACACACACTGCAGGTGGCATCTTGGGAAGGAATGCTGTCTATTTGTTCACTGAAATTGCGATGGAGTCATAGATATGCATTTTATTTTGCTGGTGTACAAGCATAAATATATGACAAATAAAATATCTCATTTTTTACAGATGGCTTCTCATGCTATATTACATATAAGTATATTGCTTTCTTTTTTTACGTATTTAAAGACAAAATGAAAGCATGAAACCCAAAGGACATGAATGTCTATTTTGTGTATATTCCATTAGGACTGAAACCTCAAAGGCACACATTTCTGCTCATTAATGAACTTTAACATAATCACTAATGATTCATCCATGTGTGAAGCTCAGAAATTCACAACTTAAAGCTTGCCAACACAACCAGACATCTTTCATAACCAAATTAATGAATGTGACACTGCCTGAATTTGAGAGTACTCCTCGTAGTATAGGTTTCTTCCACTTGGCATGTTTGGGAATCATGATAAAATGCATCCAAAAGCCACAGAGACTATATTTGGTGCTGACAGTCACCACTTACAATATAATTATAGAAAGAACTATATTATTGCAATGACAACACTACACTTAAAGATTAACCACTTGTCAATCTGAATTTCATGTAATTAGGGAAAAAAACAACAATCATCATTCAGTTCATCATTGGTCTATTAAAAGATCTGAATTTATAAGACATAACTAGTAGTTTATTTTTATTATTGTTCAATTTGAATAGCTTTCTCCTACTCCTTATAGTATTTTATGCAAACTTGCATTCACATTTTACAATTATGTATTTAGCACTAATAAAAGTAAAGTACAACTAATAGTAAATAGAACAAATTTTTATTTAAAGAAAATATTCATAAATATAAAATATTTATAAAATATGTAACATAGTTTGTGTTCACACAAATGCATCCACATCCTAAAATATTCAATCAATGCTACAGACATCCCACACGTATATAATATACACATTGAATTTGCAAAATGTTAATTATTTTACCAAAATTAGAGTGATCATACAAAATGCATGTTATTTTTTATTTAGTACTGACCTAAAAAAAATATTTTACATAATATGTTTACATACAACTTTTGAACAGGGTCATTTTTATAAATTCAACTATTATTTTATCTTGTGGACTATATGTAAACATCTTTTATGTTACATATCTTATTCAGGTCAGTACTAAATCAACAATAACATGCATTTTGTATGATCCCTCTTATTTTGGTAAAATAATTAACATTTTGCAGATTCTGCAAGATGCATGTAAACTTTTGATCTCAACTGTATATATAGCTCAGGCTGGTTGGTATTTTATTATAAAACCTGCAAAAATAAAACATTTGTTGCAGTAGCCTCCTCAACAGGGATCACAACTGTCTCACTTATTCATCTAAAATAGAGTCCTTGCACCATTTATTCCCACTTTAGCCTGGAAATATCATGTGAATGAACAACCTCTAATCCGTAGTACACACTGACAAGCGCTCAAGTATGGGTCATAGACTATCACACCGTAAGAATCCATGTTCTGTCCTCTCCCATAAACAGATGGCGGCCCGTGCTGGGATTGTTTGCGGATGATGACCCATTGCTTTGTCAAATCTGGCCGGCGCTCAAGTCCTCGTCCACTGCCTTCAACTACTCGTGCGCTGCAGGAGTCTGGCAGAAGAGAGCGAGGCGCACTTCAGTAGGGAGAGATTTAGCCAGCAGTCGTATGTTAATCTAAACACAGTTCTGTCAGCTTACTTACGCCCCGTGTATACTGCTAGCGACACGGTAAAACGAAAACACTCACGTTTTAATCAATGAAGCCATCTATACATGCACTATAAGCATGCAACAATAAGCAAGCTTTGTTGGTTATAATGAGAATGTTCTTGGTTTGCTGTGTTGCACAGTTGCAAAGTAGATGCCGTGCAATTATGAGAACAAACACTTGAGGTTTAAAGTGTCAACACTTTTCATAACT
Organism: Labeo rohita; assembly: GCF_022985175.1. Classification (NCBI taxonomy): domain Eukaryota; kingdom Metazoa; phylum Chordata; class Actinopteri; order Cypriniformes; family Cyprinidae; genus Labeo; species Labeo rohita. The sequence goes on from NC_066873.1 coordinate 40,720,993, forward strand.
CATTTTACTTGGCAAGAAAACAATATAGTATCAGATTTTATTCACTGATTCAAGACAGAGAACACAGTCTTATAATATCATTCCTAAAACAGATGAAACTTTAAAGATTTTTTTTTTAATTTTCAGTACTTTTGTTTTCGATCTCCGCATAATACTGATTGTGCAGACCAAACCGAAAGTCGTAAAAACTTAAAACTTGGAGGGATGGTAGTACTCATACCACCTACAATGTGAGCAAGTCCTGCCCCAATCGGCCTGACGGTGGCGCTACAGCGATCAAAAGTATGTAAATGCTCAGAATTCCTAAACCGTCAGTTACAGGAGGAGGGAAGACAAAGAAGAACAAAAAAAAAAAAAGAAATCGCAGCGCTTGGCCACTTGGTGGCACTATAAGAAGGGGGGAAAAAATGGCTAAAAAACAAACTATTTGTTCTACCAACATGAAAATAGGAGTGTACGGTCTTGGTCCAATGTGTCACAAGTGTCTACAAGGACACTTGTGTATCTCAAAAAACATGGCCGCCATTGGCCAACAAAGTTTGTGCACCTGTTAGACAAGGTTAACAGGTCGACCGGAGCAAAACTCGGTGGGCCTGTTCGACTCATGGCCCCAAAAGTCTGAGAGAAATATGAAAGAAATCGGCCACTGGGGGCGATACTGCATTTTTCAAGGGCATAAACAATTGTATGCTGCGTGGTTTTCCACACGTACGCGCGATATTCACATCATACAGTAGAACTCCTCATTCCGAACAACTTTACCTCTAGAACCACTGCAGTCAATTGTTTGTTAAATGATTGAGATGATGTAAAAAACCTACATTTGCAAACTAGTCCTAGGTTTTTCACTCAATCTGGGGAAAAAAAAAAAAAAAAAAACACTGCAGTACAATACTCTGGACTCTCTAGGCCAATAATTATCAAAAAAAATCGTTGAAATGTATTATTTGGAAAGCTATAACAGGGTCGTTTAGAAAAGGGGCCTATCCAAATTTACCCAAAATCCTATAAAGCCTAAAGGAAAATAAAAACATCACAAAACCTGCTAAGCACATGCAACAGGTGATACTAAACAAGCATGCAAAGTTTTAAGGGGATCGGACCACAACTGGCACTATAACAATCATAAACGTTAAAAAAATAATAATATTTTGATGGTATTATATATTACCTGGATTTGCCACAAATGCTTTAAATATCTGATTTAGTGGTTATAGGCTTGCTAAATAATGTATTTTTTTTTCATATGCACTGTAAAAACTTTTCATCAGCTTAAAACTTAAAAACTTAAGTTCAGCAGCTGCCTTAAAATGTTAAGTTAAATCAACTTAAAAGTAGTTTTTTAACCCGTTTTATTGTGGTGAGTTAAAATGACTTGTTTTAAGTTGATTTAACTTAAAAACTTAAAGTTCAGCAGCTGCCTTAAAATTTTAAGTTGAAACTGGTGAAAACTTTTTACAGTGTCTGCTTAAATATCTTAAAGTGCTTGAACCCCGGTAATCGCTGCTTGCAGCTATATTTCATTTTAAATTTTCCCATATAAATAGATGATTTTTGGTTTTTATTAATAAACATTTAGTTATTTAGTTAGTTAACATTAATTTTTAGTTCCTTTTTGTTAATCTGGAAATTCAACAATGCACTAGTTTAATTACAAAATAAGTATGTAAAGGAAATGCAACATTACATGTGACACATGCAATATTCTTTAAGTTAGCACTGTGAAATTCAAACTTCTCTTACATATTTACATCTAAGCAAACTTGTATTCAAATTCAGAAGAACTTCTTTTATGTAAAGAAAATATTGACCAGGGATGTCCAAAGGAAACTGAATTATTGTGATACATTTAGCTCTGCTGAATACAGGCTGAATGCTAGATAATAATGTTAAAATAGTCAATGTATTAACGTTAAAGTGAACTATGTCACATGATATACTGTACAAGGTGCTTCTACTCACACAGCATTATCTGAAACTCGATCCTAAAACGTTGATATTTAAGAGATGCTCCAGCGCTTTCATTCAAGTTCAATAACATAAGAACCCCATGAGACGAACTCCACAGGTTAAAGCAAAAAATACAAGCTTTTAAGATGTCTTAAAAACGCATCAACTTGCGTTGAGCGAGGGCTGTCTGGGGAACGGTCTGAGGCCTCGTTTGATGCGTTTTCTCTATTCTTTCTAAGAGTTAAAGGTCAGTGGTTTTGCAGTCACCTGTTCAGGCCAACTGACATTCAAAGTTGTTCATAGCTTGTGGCTTTAAATGAAATCCCAGAGTAAAAACCATCCATCCCTTTTTGAAAAAAAAGGCCCGCACTGTCACTACAGAGAATTCACATCTTCCTGCAAGGTTTCGGAGTCTTCAGAAATGACATCAAAGTCCACATTTAACCTTTATCGGCGCAGGAAAAACGACGGGCTGGAATATTGTGTATGAGGCTTATGACGGCCGTCTACACGCCGTGATAAGGAGGAATGCGGTAAGTGATGACACCGGGGAGGGGGAAGTGTCGTTGTCATAATGTGCAGTGGTAATTATCAGTCTTACTCTCTCTGGGCGCCGAGCCGAGCTCCTCGACATGCCGAGGAGCCGCTGTATTTACATCATCTGCCCCAGGCATCTGCCGCAGCCTTGCGAGAGTATGAAATTGAGTTTATTTACGCCACCCACTCTTAGTACCGCACAATATCACTCATCACGATTCTCTGCAGGAAAATCACACACGCAGCGGGCCGACGAGAGTCCAACAATCAGACGTGCTTTATGTGTTTAGATTGGATTGTGATGTAAATGATGCTCGTTTGATGTCTTTTAATCAACTTCTGCCGTTAACCTGCAGCCTGCTTCTGAACACGGGAATAGAAACGGCTGTAGAGCGTGAAGGCGTCATTGTGGTCTCTTTTGGAATAAGACTACTGGGAGTCCGTTATGCATTAATGTCATAAAGGAAAAATATTTTATTTGCAATTTATTTGCATTATACGGAGCTCCTAAGGGGACATGATGATGGACAAAAATGCAGTGGAAAGGAAAATAATGCTTTCCCCCATACGTGAAAGTTATGCAGTCTCACAATTTCACACAAAAGTTTTTCATTCCCCGAAAAAACTTTACATTCTGCAAAAGTATTGTGCTTTTTTGCAAATGAATGCAAAGTTTCTCAAAATTAAGCAAATTCAAAATATTTGCAGGCAAATGTAAAAGCACTAAAATATCGTTTTCATTCCAGTTTACATTAAAAGTTTTGCTAGCGAATACAAAGCTTCTCAGGGAAATGCAAAACATTTAGAGTTTTGTTGAGGAATGCATAAGTATTGAAATCTAGTTTTTCCTCTGTAGCATTACCATTAAATATATTCAAGGGAAAAAATTACAAATCTGTCCTTGTTTAGGTGTAAACGGCATCAAAGCAACAAGTCTGACCATATTCAGATTTAAAGAGACTGAAACAATAAGAAAGATTATCTAAGTGTCTATCTGTGTGTCGTGACAATAAAAAAAAGGGAGGTGGGCAACAGACATAAATGAAAATGCTTTTTACCTGTAAATCACATTAGCAAACAATTTGAACAATTTGCATTTTAAATTTTTAATAAAGTTATTATCTAAAAATGTAAATAATGCTTATTTAAATAAAGCATTTTTATTATAAGATTAAAAAAATATTGCATCAAAACCAAGTTTTTCCTGGTTAAAAAATAAAATAATAATAAAAAATAAAGTAAAAAAAAAAAATAAAAATAAAATAAAATAAAATAAAGGTTTTGGTTACATAATATACAGTATGTGAGTGTACTGTCTATATTTATTATGTATATATATTAGGGGTGTAACGGTATATAGTTATAGATATAGATATTACGGTTATAGTTATACATCAAATATATTTATATATAATATTATTATATGAATAAAAATATATACATGTAAATATTTTCAAAATATATACTGTATGTGTGTATTTATATAAACATAAATATACACAGTATACACACATATTATGTAAACAAAAACTTTAATTTTGGATGCGATTAATCCTGATTAATCGTAATTAATTGTTTGACAGCACTAATAAAAACGGTCCTTACGTTCTGTAGGCAATTTCTGTTAGGTGATTAATTTTTTATTTTTTTTTTAACCTTGGCCTCTAACTTCGAGATCCCGCTGTACAGTTAAATACACAAAAATGTGTCTACTACCTTCTTAAGCCACTGACAACAAGCTGTGTCGTTATATTTGCTGGCGGGAATCATCCACTGTAGATAATCTGCACAAATTAAGAGAAGATCTTGTGGAAAATCCAGAGTTTATCTCACAGTGAACGAGGGGATTAAACGCGGCAGCTTTGCAAATCCCAGCAGCTAGCCATTGTTTTCGATTAACCTTCACCAACAGAATAGCTTGAAGGAGCGCTTAAAAGACACTGATCTGCAGCTAAGGTCAAGAGAGAGGAAATAAGTGAACAGTTCCCTCCAGAAAATACCAGAGAACATCCCTCCTCCTCTCAATGTGAGAGACTGGGATGAAGACATTCGTTTGCAGAGGTTTGCAGAGTTTCAGTACAAAACCACCTATTCGATTTCTCTCTTTCTCTACAGCCATTTTGAGTACTTGCCTGCAATAACAATCTCTGCATCTATGAAATCTGTAGGCGTCCTGCACCATTCTGAAGTTATTCTGTTACACTGGGACTGGGTTGTGAGAGCCTGTGGTTTACCCTGTTATCATAAGAACAGAAAACAGAAAATTAGCCCTAATTATATCACCCACCCGTCTGCAGCACAGACTCATTCCAACATAAACTGGCAATTTGGCAGCAACACAACATCTCAGTATAGACAAAGAATGTGACTCGAGGGATTTATAGAAATGTTGTTGACATGTCAATTACACAAACTGGATGATTTGGCTCCGAAATGCTCATTAAATCAATTTTTAGCACATTTTGTCTCGCAGTTTAATACTTTTAATGACGTGTTGTTTTAGAGCAAACTCTAAAGATTTCAACTACATAAGAAGCTTTATCAGTTCTACTTAATGGTAAAATGTGGTAAGGGAAAAAACCCCAAATAAAATTCATATGTAAGAAACATTATTACTCTGGGAATTTAATTTTAAGCATTATACAAGTGCAGTGATGGGAGTAACGAATTATAAAAGTATCGTCATTACAGTTACATACTACCATTGCTGTATCGTAGTAATATAATAATGTAATGCATTACTAAAAAAAAAAATAGGTAATATTATACCCATTTTTTTAATTTCAGAATTTACCAGGATTCCATCAGCACCAGACATAAATTCCATGGTTAAAATACTATGTCTATTCCTGCTGCTAGAACATATGGAAGCCCATTTGCGCCACTGATTTAAAAAAAAAAAAAGTTATTGCGACTTTTCTCTCATAATTCTAACTTTTTTTCTCAGAATAGTGTCATATAAACTTGTGGTTTGTGTGTCATAAAGTCAGAATTGTGGGATATAAACTCACAAATATGAGAAATAAAGACTTTCTTTTCCTTACAATTGTAAGTTTATATCTTGCAAATCTGATTTTTTTTCTCGCAAATCTGAACTGCGAGATAAACTCGCAACTGCGAGTTATAAAGTTCGATTTTTAGAGGGGGAAAAAAAAGACCAATATGTTCTCAGAATTGAAAGAGTTAATTTCTCAGAATAGCGAGTTCGTCTTGCAATTCTGACTTTATAACTCGCAATTGCGAGTTCATATCACACAATTCTGAGAAAAAAAGTCAGAATTGCGAGACAAACTCGCAAATGTGAGAAAAAAAACTCAGAATTGCGAGTTTATATCTTGTAATTCTGACTTTACGACATGCAATTGCTTGAGTGAGTTTATATGTCAATTAGGAGAAAAAAAAGTCAGAATTGTGATTTTGTATTATGCAATTCTAAAAAAAAAAAAATTTCAGAAAGTCGCAATTGCAAGAAAAAAAGTCAGAATTGCACATTTGTATCATGCAATTCTGAGAAAAAAAATAATGTAGAAATGTGAGGTGTAAACTCACAACTGGGAGAAAAAAAAAGTCATAATTGTGAGCATAATCGCGAGTTTATATCTCACAATTCGGACAAAAAAAGTCTGAATTGTGAGTTCGTACCATGCAACTCTCAGAAAGAAAAATTGCGAGTTGATATCTTGCAATTCTGACTTCATAACTCGCAATTGCGAGTTTATATTAATTCAAGAGAAAAAAAAAGTCAGATTTGCGAGTTTGTATCATGCAATTCTGAGAAAAATTCAGAAATGTAAGATGTAAACTTGCAACTGTGAGAAAAAAAGTCAGAATTGTGAGATAAAAAGTCACAATTACCTTTTTTTTTTTTTTTTTTAATTTAGTGGTGGAAATGGGCTTCCATAGGAATTTTGAGAAGAGAAAGAATGTGACGGACGAGAGTGCAGTCAAGTCAAAGCAATAGAAATTACATTTCTCTCGGTCTGCCATGCTGCTTGAACCCCGAGAAGTGAAGAGGACTCATGGCTGAGTATGTTGTGGAAGATATGCAGCCTCTGTCAACAGTAGAATCACTGGGTTTTAGAAAGCTTGCCAGCAAATTCCCTGTCAACACCAGCAATAAGGCAAGCTAATGTTGCTATGGTTCATATTGGAGATGCACCCCTATCCGGTTGAAAATCGCTAGAAATATGTGACAGATGTTGAGATGTTAAACGAATCACAGAACTTGGGGGTTGGGGTTTAAATAAATGCATCTCTGAGGAGAACGGACTGTCTTTAGAAAAGTTTAGATGTTATTTTCTTTTCATCTTGGCTTAGTGTGTATTACAGTAGTAGCGCTGCTTTGTTTACTGCGGTAACCAAAGAAAAGCTGTATCGCTGCTGTTCCTTAAGCACCACCTGCTGTCAGAGAGTGAATATTGTTAGTTTCCAGCCGCAGCTGAATCCCTTCTAGCCACAACTGCCCGTCTGCCTTTTTTTGTTTCGTTCAGATGTTTTATGCAGTAGGCTATAGTTGCACAAAGCTAAAGTCAGACCACTCTGTTTTTGATTTAAATTTTAAAATTATACTGTGCTGTGAACTTAAATTAAAAGAAAATACAAAGGAATATTTGTATGAGTTCATAAGACATGATGCATAAGTCATATGCACCACATTTAATTCATATGCATAATTGTGCTTTCCCTTCCTTTACTATTGATCTGTTCCTGTAGACTAAGACAATCACAAACTTCAGCAGAGGTTTCTTTTTTTTGGGGGGGGCATGATGCTTTTTTAGTGTTTTTATATGTTTGGGCTGTAGATCAGCACTGAAATCATTTAGCATGGGAGGCATATGGCCATCTGGCTAAAGGCACCAAACACATTTCACATGCTTTTAGCCTGCAGCCATAAGAGCACATGACCATTGAGGGCCGTTTGAACTGAAGTTTATCAACTATATGATTGTGCCAAATGGCACAGCAAAGCTGCAAAGATTAAAGGAGCCGAGCCAAGAAGAGAAACATGTGGGTATTGAATGAAAACTGTGTGTTAATAATACAGCGAGAAAGAGAGAGAGAAAAGAAAATGGTTCTCATTCACTAATAATTGCAGTTTAAAGTTCTCTTCTAAAATTGTTATTTCTTCTAAAACTGTACTTTCTTACATGATCGGCTGCACTTTTATGCACAGACTGAGCTGTACTCCACATCATTTTTGAAGATTCTGAAGTACTGCAAGTCTTATTACTTTTCTTTCTTTTTGAAAGAAATTACTTTCATTTCATCAGAAATTTAATTTCATCATTTAACTTTTTATGCATTAAGATAAATTGTGTTTTGAACTTTCTATTAATCAAAGTTCTGAAAAAAGTATCATGATTTGCACAAAAATATTAAACAACACAGCTGTTTTCAACTTTAATAATAATTAGAAAAGTTTTTTAAGCAGCAAATCAGCATATTAGAACATTAGAATGATTTCTAAAGGATCACGTGACACTGAAGACTGGAGTAATGATGCTGAAAATTCAGCTTTGATATTACAGGCATAAATTACACTTTAAAATATATTAAATATAGTTATTTTAAAATGCAATAATATCTCACAATGATTTATAATCAAATAAATGCAGCCTTGATGAGCATAAACTTCTTTCAAAAATATTTCACACCGATCCCAAACTTTTGAACCATAGTGTGTGTATACTGTTATTATTTAAAAAATATAATTAGTAAAATATTATTTTACTTTATAATATAATTATAAAATAAAAAAATATAATTAGTAAAATAGTGTAAGAGTAATCACACATCATCTTTATCATCACAGGAATAAATGACATTTTAAAATATATTCCAAAATCTTAAAATTTTTATTTCCACTAGTTGTGGAAGGCATAATTTCTCCATTTTATTTTATTTTATTTTATTTTATATTTTATTTAATTTCATTTCATACTTTAAGTACTTTAGGTTAGGTCAAACTAAAAATGCAATACAAAATGACAACAAAATTACTTGAACAAAGTCATATTTCAGGTCACGGTCACATTTTAGCCCCAAATTTACATGAATAATATAATATATTATATTATTATAATATTATATTGTAATACATTATACATTTTTGATCAAATAAATGCAGCCTTGGTGAGCAAAAGGCATACCTCTTTTTGTCTTCTAATATAATAATAATAATGATAATGATAATAACAATAATAATAATAATAATTAATAGTAGTAGTAGTAGTATTTCCACTAGTTATCAAAGGCATCAATTCTCTGTTTATTATTTTATTTTATTTTATTTTGAACAAAATTATAAATTTAAAATGAAAATAAAATATAAAAATGAAAAATTCAAAATATTAAAAACTATAATGGTATATAAATGATACTAAAACAGGTCAGATGCAGTCTTTTAAAACTACATATACAACTCATGGTATCCCACAATGCACTGCACTAGACTTAACCTTCCATTTAAAGTGTGACAAACCAGATAATAAGAGTTACTGAGCTATTTGCAATATAACTGTAATAAATACTCACCTTATTCATCGTTTTTCATCAGTTATCTGGTTAATGTTTGCAGAAAAACTTTCTTCGGGGCTCTAGAACAAAATACAAAGGCGAAAAGCCGTCACAGCCGTCAGACCAGCACATCACTGATTCAGTTCAACAGACTTATACGCCATGCTCTAGACTTTAATGGCCTCAATTTATTCGTACTATAATTGTCTCATATTTTAAAATCTTTTGAAATCCCAGATGTAAAAAAAAAAAACATTTGAAACTTCATCGATCTCACTCAGAAAGTTAATCTACAAGTTCTGCATGCATGATTAAGCTCATCCAACATATTTTAGAAAGGATAATTAGGCTGCATTTTCTGCATCTTCAGTTTAACTTTCAAAGATGTTCAGGTTCTTTGTGGTCAATATGAAGTTAAGCAGTTCTTCCATTTCTACTTCTGTGTTTTACAAAAAAAAACCAACAACAACAACATGACAACAACCTTTGAATAATATAAGGATGAGTGAATAAAGAAAGGATATTTATTGTTGAGTGAATTATTCCTGCAGCTCGTGTTTAATGAAGATCAAAGTTCACCCATTGATTTGATTTCAGGCAGCGCAATGTCTTCAAGGTTCTTGAGTCAACTTCTTTAAATTTGGAACCTCCTAAAAGAGGTTGATTCGATTTTCTGTGATCTTGCACGCAACAAGGTGCAAACACAAGATGCGGAAGTGATGCGTCTACAAAGCAACCAGGAATGAGTCAGTTCTTAAGGTTCATGGCCTTCTGAATCTGTAGGCCTGTGTGTGGAGGTTGAATCTGTTCCTCCTCTCATCGCTTTTGATCCAAAAATAAAATCAAAAACGGCACAACTCCTACAGAACTACATACCAGCCAAACGGTTCATATAGCTGCGCATCCAGCATGAGTGTGTAGGCCAGCTGAGATAGATGTGCATTTGAACTCCAGTGTTTCAAAAAAGCCAGAACGCCCACTCGCAAACTGGAGAGGTTCACATTTCTCTTTTTAGATGTAAAACGCACATTCACACAGTCCTTTACCGTTCATGCATATAAAAATAATATTAAAGGGCTTAACTGAACACACAGATAACTCTGACATCTACAAAGCCTCTTCATAATGCCCGGGTCACATTTTAGGCCAAAATCTACAATAAAAATATAATATTATATAAGTTTGATCAAATAAATGCAGCCTTGTTTAACAAGACTCTTTGAAAAAAATCTCTGTTTTTGTTTTCTAATACAACAACAACAACAATAATTATTATTATTAGTAGTAGTAGTAGTAGTAGTAGTAGTAGTATTACATGGCACAATTTTAAATTTTAATTTATAATTTTCAAGAGTTAATTACGTCATTATTAATTTAATGTATTAATTCTTTATTAACTTTAATTAAATTAAATAAAATTTATTTAACCTGCTTTCTTTAAAAAAAGACAATTACAAATTGTTATTTCAAAATGCATCTATTTTGTTTTCTCAAAAAGTAAAGAAGCGTCTCCAAACTATTTTATGCCTGCTATACAAAATTAGATATACTACTTAATTAAATTATTAATTCAACATTTAATTATAAAATATTACATTTAATTATAAAAATCAAATTTAAGCTGCATTCTTCAAAGAAGAAGATTATAAATTGTTATTTCAGAAAGCATCTCTTTTTGTTTTCTCAAAAACCTAAAAACTGACTCCAAACTATAATAACAATAATAATAATAATAATAATAATAATAATAATAAAATAATATTATAATTATTTATAGTGTTTATTATGTATTGTTAATAATATAATAATGTAATAATAATTATTATTAATATTATTACTACTACATGGCACGGTTTTAAATAAAATTTATTTTAAAATTAATACATTTTAATTCAATGACATTATTAATTGAAATATTTTTAATAATAATAATCAATTTGATTATTAATTTTATTTCATTACATTATTTATTAAATATTTAATTAATAGAAAATTAAATTAATAGAAAATATTACATTTAATTATAAATATTTAATTTTTACATGCTTTCTGGAAAAAAAAAAAATGTTATTTAAAAAAAAAACCAAGAACTGACTCCAAACTACAATAATAATAATAATGATAATAATAATAATAAAATGCTATATATAATTGCATACACTATTTCCTCACTAGTAATTATTTATAGTATTTATATAATAATAATAACAACAATAACAATAACAACAACAACAAAAACAACAACACTAATAATAATAATATGAATATGAATATGAATAAATTTATGAATACAGTGAATCCCCTTTTAGGTCCATTAAAAAAATAAGGAATAATAATGTAACGCAAAGAAATTTCAATGGTTCTAAAAGTAGTCTTAAGTAAAATATTTATTTATGATTTTGGTGTGAAAAATGACTCTGGCAACATGCTTGACAGGTTTTGTGAGATTCACCCTTTGCTCCTATAAGTCAGACTCATCCGTATCACGTCTTCCGCTTCCACTCAAACCCCCCTGTGAGTCTCAGAGGACAGACTGATGAGTTGCTGCTGGTTGGTGGTGATTATTTTGGGGCTTAAAGTAGCTGAGCAGGCAGTACAGGCGCTCACGAGTGTCAAAAAGCGTCTCGTCCTGACGCCCATCACAGCAACTGCTGGGGTGACATGAACCCAACAGATGGTTCATCAATGTCACCTCGTAACTTTGAGAGCAGAGCGTGAGGAAGCAGACGACGGCAGACACCTAGAGAGCTGGAGGGATGAACGCCCAGGGATCACAATGCCACCAAATGCCATTAACCTTCACTGAGTGTACGGACAAAAAAAAGCCAGGGAATCCATCTGTCAACTCAATAAGCAGCAGCTTTTTTGTCAGTACTGAAGAAAAAGCAACATTCATCCACTAGACATATCAAAAACAGTCATTTAAAACGGATACATTCTCTAATATAATATTAGTGTTACTGTTATTAATATTAATTTCTAAAATAAGGTACATGTAATATAAAAAGTACATATGTGATGAATGCACTTTGAGAGTATAAAATTAAGAGCTCCAACCCATCTTCTTAACTAAGAAAACTTAAGTCAGAAAAGTGAACTGACTTGAACTTTAATAGGGACTGTATGTGGTCACTAAGGTCTTCTGATTATTTTTGTTTCGAATTTTCTAAGATGTTCTGAACATGGATATCAGAGGTTGCGTTAGACTTTAACATTGTCCGTCATTTTGACGGACAGGGTCGTTGTAAAAATTCTGTCATAATCTATTATTACCCGTCATTTTAATTTTCATATTTTAATTATAACAACACATTTAATTGCTTTTATTTTTGTTCACATTTTCATTTTTAATTATGAACCTACAGGACGATATACAGTAGCCAACATTTGAAGTGGATCAAAAAAGTTCGAAGTTCCTATTGGAATTTTTTGTTTTTGGATAAATTACGTGATCCTGCTTCAGTCACGTTCATCACTCGCCAACATGGACGCACACACACAGGGCGAGGCAAGCGGTGGAATCGTCGATCATGTGGCTGCCGCTTTCTCTAGCAGTGGAATTTTGTGCACTTGAGGCGGTGGTCGCGTTGCCTTTATTTTACGATTCCTAGACAAAATCACTTGCTTGTGATCTAAGATAGTGAGAGCTGATGTTGGGGAATATAGCCGAATTCATGCAAAATGATTAGCTCTCCGACATCTTTAAGTTTTGGCTACTGGAAACTAAGGAAAGAACTAAATAATTGGTAAATCTGATAAAAACAGACAAATTTATTCAAATTAATGACTTTTAATCCTTTTGAAACTTTTAAAGCATGCAGGGTTAACCTTACAGTAGCACTCAACACTAATTGCTGTCAGTTTATAATTATATTATAATCATTTCATTTTAAAGCAAAGCCACCAAAAAATCAGACTTTAGCACCTAGGTTAGGTCAAATACAGATTTAAAATCAGAAGATATAGTTTAGTAGCTATGATACCATTTTTATAATCAAATCCTTGCATAGCTATGACTGGAAACACTGGCATCTAACAATGCCTTGGGTGGGGGGGTTATTCAGTTATTGAACGAGCATGTGTCCCATTTTATGTCCTAAGCTTCTGAAACATTTTGTCTCATTTTAGAGCAGTCAATGCAATTTGGGAAAGAAATTGATCAAATCTGTCTCAAAATATTCAGATGGAACCCTTTTCTAATTTCCATAAGTAACTGTAATTTAACTATACATTGTTTCTCAGCAACTGTAACCGATTAGTTGTTATAGTTGTTGTTATAGTTTCTATTTTGTGCTGGTCAATTATTAACAATAGATACAATTTAACTTCCAGCAAAAACTGGAGAGAATTGCGTGGGGCCGAGGGGCTCCTCTCCTAACAGATATAATCTAACTCCAAACTTTTTCTAAAACTTGAGAGCCCTGGAAATGTCATGGAACATGATCTTTACTTAATATCCTAATGATTTTTGGCATAAAAGAAAAATTGATAATTATTAAGTGCAGAACAGTACTGTTGTAAATTATAGCTGTGTGTATAACACGGTTACATCATTATGATATCATATTTAAGTCATTTGAAACACACTATGCTAGCGGCTAAACCACGCTAGAATATGCAGACACGCTATTTGATATAAAAGCATGTTTTCTCCTCAGAGATAGAGGTGAGGACAGCGAGCCAGGCCTGAAAATTGGCTGGAATTGATCACCTGGCTCCGCTAGCGCCGTCATATATTTCTATTAATCCCAATTTGCTGTCTTCTGTCAAGGCAGACAAATGTTCCATTTATCTCAGTTCTGTTTCTGCACTTCAGACGCACATGGTGAGTGAGTTATATAGATGCATTAAGACCGACTCATTGCATGCAGTAAGAGCAGAGCGACATCTGAATTTAATGTACATTAATTGCTCATTATTTTATTGCTGCCAGACACTGTGAAGGATTAACTTTTATCCAAGCTGAAGTATGGTTATATTTTTAACATTAACTAAACCTACCCTTCCTCAGCATACGTTTTTGTGTATATTTACTATGCGTTTGTGTTGCTATAATGACTGTATATCTGACTGTACATTATTCCACTTGAACATGAAATGTTGACTTGAGTTCAAATTAGTTTATCACATGTGAAGAAAGAGAGCATAAAATATTATGCAATTTATACATATTTAACCAGATAATTTGGTCACCGTCCCATCAGAATCAAGTGTTCATAATAATCCTGACTGCACCAATATGAATGCAACATCTAAATCTATTTAGCCTCTCTGTGTGTTGAACACATATGAAGCTATCAGCATTTGAACTATGAATAATATATCAAACAATTTAAAAAAGGGCAAGTAGGGATATATTATAAAGCATATCTGCTTAAAAATGAAGGTTGTCGGGTTTTAGGTTTGTAGGTTAGGCCTGGGCTGGTATCCAACAGGATTGAGGGATTTCTCCTAACTAGATTGTGCTTTACTAAAGGGTACAAGTAATGAGCTGGCTTAACATGATTAAATAAGATAAAGCTCTCGGTTTGGGACATAGACTGCCGGGATGAGTCCTTACCGTGCCCCTGCAAAAATACAGTTGAACACAACCCACACAGCCTCAAATACAAACGTAGAATATTATTTCTGTGTAGCAGGTGCATTTCATTTTCAAGTGTAATGACCCACGCTCAAACCGACAGGTCACAACAACAGAACAGAACAAAAGAAAAGAAACTAGCATCAAAATAACTTCGGGTCGGTATGGTGTTGGTATTGAGCTATGTAAGACTCTACTCAAAGTAAACATATCAAGTGCCAATGGAGAGTGAGTGAAAAGAGCAGACAAAAGAAAAACATGGGAGGAAAGTAATGGATCTCAAACGTAGCTTTATAACTAGCAATGAAGGAATGTTGAATTGCTTCATTGAAAGCTTATTGTAATACTGTATTAATCGCTCATAGTATTATTTAGAGTATTCTGAGAGAGAGGTGCACTGAGTAAGTGTGATTACCTGCATCTAAACAGCATTCATTCTTCAACTCAAACTCATATTCACAATAAAACATTTGTTTGAATGTCCACTGAGGAAAGCGATATCTTTGTCATACTATCCTGTCATCTTTCCTATGATAACGCAGGTCAATGCATTTTGGTTGCATCTTACAAGGTAAACATGAAAGTAAAAATATCTTCCTTGTTTACAACAACGTTTCTGTATTTCAAAATAAAAGTTATTACTGCTGACTCACTCATAAAAACGGTTTCTTGTCGCCATCTAATGGTGGAATAATATAACTAAAATCACCTTCAGGAACACATACGCGCCTTACTACTATTTTATATTTACATACAATATTATTTCTTGAACAATGCTATTTAATAAACATACATGTTACGTTAGATGTTTTACAAAAAAAAGCAAAAAATAATTTTGTGTACATGAGGCAAAAGAAGTTTGAAATGCTTGTTAGCTTTCAAAAAATTTAATTTCTATGGAAATACAGTACATACATAATTAAACACTACATTTAAAAATAGGTAAATAATGCATAGACAGGAACTGTATCTAAAATTATTAAGAGGCAATAAAAATACTAAAAAATATCTATTTATGTCATTTTATTTTTTGTTGCATCAAGTGACACAGAGTGATGCATGAGAACGTGCACTGATTAGACTTGAAGTGCATCATTTTGGTTTCAGGCTACAGAAGCTAAAATAAATCATTTATTCACTCTCTCTTAAAACACAAGCAATATTATTGTATTAAAGGCATGCAGTCTGTCAGAGAAAACATGAGCTCATTAATTTGGTAACACCTTACAATATCCAGACAGCTTACAGAATCCAATAGAGGGTTTGCACTTATATCACAATTTGGTCAGTTACTCAGATTTGTGGCCATATTGGCGATACTCGGATGTAAACAACAGCATGGATTGCACTGTTAATGTATTACTGAATGCATTGCTCTGCTAATTTATGCTGTCTAAACCACGGAAAAAACGTGTGGAAGCCACTAAATCATATAGAGAAGGACTTAGAAAGCAGGAAAGGGCACAATATTTTGACAAACTAAAGTTAATAGGTGGTAAAGATAGGTAAGAGCAGTATTAATTAAGATATTAGGCTAATATTTCACCTACCTGACCGGGAATGATAAGAACAAACACAAATGTTGTCAAGATTCTTGCCCTGGAAATCCTGATTCAGTTTGGCTAACCACAAACACCTTTTGTTCCTCGCACAGTTTTTTGCACTCTTCTCCTTGATTTATCTATAGTACTCCACATGTTTTTCCCGATCCGGCCGAGTAGTAAAGCCCAAAACGTGACAATAATTGATCATTTTCAGCAGCAATAATATGTGAGACTTTGTTTATGTTCAGTGCCGCCAATATTGCCAAATGATGCCGTGTCGTGAAAACATTCTGTATATCTGCCATAAAGGTATCTGCCTTATCTAAATTTATTTAATCATGCAGTTCTTGGATATTCAGTAGCAGTACTAGGAGATGTTGAAACTCACACATTGCTGGTGCAACTGGCCCCTGGTGAGTGGATCACCAAAAAAAAAAAAACACTTCCCAACTGCAGCAAAGATGGCAGCATGCAGGCTGTGTAATTCCACCAGCCGAGCAGCTGCCACCCAAATGAATGGGAATGCTAACGGACAGCTTTCTTCAGGTATATTAGAATTCCTCAACTCAATTCTCCAGCTGTACTGCCATCTGAAAGTCCAATTGACTTTTAAAACCTTGCCATTATAGTAACACAGCTGCCAGTAATTGGTAGTAATCATTAGAGAGTGCTGTGTATACGGCAACTATAGTGTTCCTTTCTCCATTATCCAGAAGCTGACAACAAAAACAATGGAAGTTTACAACCAAGTAACAGTAACAACTTCACTTACTAATTTTAAGGCGACCCTGGAGAAATATGGCCTGGGGTTAGATGTCATGCATAAAGATACATGTGCTGGATCGCTCCTGGCTTATTATCCTTCTGGGGCTGGAACCGCAACATTTATGTCAGCAACCTATATATTTAAAAACAACGTCAGCTTGTTAGTATTCATATGCAGTTTTTGCATTGTTCGTTTAGACACTGAAACGTTACATCAATATCAAAGCACTGTTAGCATCTAAAACAATATGCAAATGTCCTATATATATATATATATATATCTATATATATTTTTTTACATTGATGATAACTGTAACTGATCAAATAAAATAAAATAAAATAAAATAAAATAAAAATTAGAATTGTTGTTTTGGTAACTATATCAAAGCACTGTTAGCATCTAAAACAATATGCAAGTGTCCTATTTTTTTACACTGATGAGAATGAAATTCATTAAAATAAGAGTGTAAATGACAAATTAACACCCTCTGTGCAAGTGCTGTTATTGTTAACCCAAACTATTATAAATCATGTTCTGTAACTGATGAAATAAAATAAAATAAAATAAAATAAAATAAAATAAAATAAAATAAAATAAAATAAACAAATACAATTGTTGTTTTGGCAACTAACAGAATACATTTTAAGCACTTAAATTATTATTTTTAAAAATAAATTACAGCTCAACAGGAAAAAAAAAAAAACTAATAAAATGATAAAAACAAACAAAAATACTGGTCTTTAACCTGAAATTAACTGAATAAATAAATAAATAAATAAAAAGCTAATTTATTAAAATAAAATAATAAAAGCTAAAACATTTATAAATACTATATTAGTATATAAATAATACAAAAATAACAGTCCAATGATTCATATATTTCTAAAGTTGCATGTAAAAAAGTCTATTAATTTTTAATGCTGTCAATGCACTGATATGGTACGTCCCACTACTTATACAAACATACATGCACACTCGAATATAAACGAGATCCCCATAAATTAGATTACATTAATGCAGACTGGTATTTTTTAATCTATCTATGAATATTAGAGAGAATATGACATTATTAAACAATTAAATTATTAGGAAATGTTATTTAACTAGAGAATTTACAGTTTAGTGTTGATTGTAGTAGTAAACATCTACCATTTCACCAAACAAAGTTTTAACTAGTGACGTCTGCTAACAATAAGTTACCATTCCCACATATTTTGCTTTCAGTTTATTAAACAGAACCATTTTTCCTCTCTATTAATGCACTTTTATGAATCCATATCTCAAACTCAGGGAGAACAAGTGGGCTCTCACGCAAACTGAGAACGGCTTGGATTAATGGTGCCCAATTATATTTAACTTTTTACATCTCATCACTGCGTAACACATTATTCATGGTGCAATTGTACATACCAAATAGAAAACAAGAGATTCAGTGGCTCTTGTAAAGAGAGAAAATTCCATTAAAATGCTAATTTAAATGCTGTCTGATGTAATATTTAGGTTCATGTTTGTTATACGGCGTGTGAACCAGAAGGTTAGCAAGCACACCCCAGCTCACGCCAATGAATGTGGCTCGGCATCAATTATTTAGAAGTACACAAAACTCCTGAAATGCCAGTTGGATTCCCTTTAAAGCATTTCATTATGTTCAGCATACATGCAGTCAATGAGCTGCCCTGCTTGTTCCTATTATTGACATGCATTTATAAAACGGATGGTTCCTGCTCAGTCTTATTAGGTAACCCGCATTCAAAGTCACTGTAAATTATGCACACCTGTGGCCACACATCAAATGGGTACTACATAAATATGGCACCACAAACAGCTTTTGAAGTATATTACTTGTCTGAATAATTGTTTATTCAATTTTTATTATCTTATGCAATATTTCACCTAGCAATCTCAATGCTGAGAATTACTGTACAGTGATTTTACAAATATAAAAGGTACTGATGCTTTGCAACATGCCTAACACCTCTTTATCATGGTAAAATCGCTGTAACATCCACTAATGGCTTTTGACCTTATGTAAACACACAAATCTATTGTTATCTAGTCAGTTTATGTTGAGTTTTCATCAGCGTCAGATTATTTAATCATCTGCATTCAGAAGTAATCAGAAATGTTACAAAGAAACTGATTAGACATCAGTAAGGTTGTTGATGAGCACAATTGCATTTGCTCACTGATATCAGTGCTATATAGAGGACCGAAAATGAAATAGCAATTACTGTTATCAAATGCTATTGTCGCCCAGCGAAAAAACAAACCTTTAAAACAACAGATAAACAATGTTATTGGTTATGCAATTTTCTCTTACAATAATAATGTCTTCGGATCCGCATCAGTACCGTTAATCGTCTCCTCTGATCTCCGGGTAACGCTGTTTGTGAATATGAAGGCGTGACAGAGACATCAAAGCCTGGAGATGAAGATTCAAAATGATGTTAAGTACAATATTCATTTGATACATATTTATTTAAAAGTAAGATATAGGGAGAAACTATAGCGTTTCTGTTCAGCAGGGGTCTGAACATTTGTACTAAACGCTCCTCAGATCGCTGCTGAATGGATTGATGTTTTTCTGTGTGAAGGGAACACTGCAGCCGCAGATATTTCTGTAAATATGATGAAACATTCATAGTAATGGCTTAAATATTTGAAACGCAAACAGCTGCACATGAACCATGAACCATTAAGATTTGGTTTTTGGCTGGCTGGAAACCTATAAAGAGATATACTACTGTTCAAAACAGACCTGGGCATTGTACGGCCCCCGGGCCACATCCGGCCCTCTGGCTGTACTTGACCCGCCTGAGGTAATTCGTGCATTAAAAGTCAGTCGCGAATAGGTGTAATTAGGTGCACGCAATATAACCGCACTGCTTTTATTTTCGAGGCAACTGCTATTATGATTGTTTTTATGATTATTATTATTATTATTATTTTTTTAATTTACATAGCCTATATGTCCGTTTGTGTGACCGCATATTAAATGTGTTCTCGATCATGTACAGCTTTCAAGAAACGTAAGTTTGCCATTAGCCCTTAAATATGTTAGAATTATGATTCCCCCCCCCTCTTTGTGTCTAAATATTTTTCTTCACTAAACGTCTTTTTTTTTTCAATGTTATTTTCTTTTCACTGCATGTTAAAAATAGCCTAATTTACTTATGCAGACGCAAAATGTGAAACTGCAGTCTAGGCTAGCATTTTTTTTAATAAATATTTGTAAGATATTATATATTCAGCATATTTTAACCTGTTTTGTAAATTAATTATTTAATCCATAAATTAGTCAATAAAGCACCAGTCCCTTAGATAATTTTAAAACGTCAAATAGCCTTTTATTTATAGCTTGTAACTGCATCTGACTTGGATGTAGACTGGTGAAAATTTATTTTAATAAACCTGTCTGTGCAGATTGTGGGAATGCACCTGCAAAACAGGGAGGCGCCATGAGTTACATTTTCCCTTATAATGAAACTTCGAAACTGATCTTATTTATGCAAACTCACAATAACACTAAAACGTCGCTTTTGTAAAATAATGAAAACAAACAGGATGCGCGTCACAAAAAAGAACAGAAACTCAGTGTATAGTTGCCTCACAGACATGAGAACTTCATCTATAGAAAGTTTAAAATGTCTACTTTTAAACGAACCAATGCAAAAATAAATATTCCCCAATTATTTTAATCTGTATAAAGGTTGCATTTCTCTCTAAAGGCGCGTCCAGAATCAGCACTGGGTATTTCATCTTTGCAGCCGACAAGGACTCATAAAACACTTAAACACTAGTTTATTTATAAATAATTAAAATATCTCCTTTTTTCCCTACACATTCATAATCATTATGCGACTTTTACCTGTGCTTGATGGCAAACTATGCGTGTGCTTGAGCACGGCATATGGAAGACTCATTTTGTATTATTAGCTGTAATATAAACATGCGATTAGTTAATAATGGCTCAAAATGAACAACTAGTTATGCTGATAGGGGCAGCCCTATTAAATACCCACACCTCTATATTAAAGTTTTTAAATTTGATTTTTGGACAGTAAAGCCCTGTTTACACCTGATATTAAAATGCATTTTGGTCAACTGGACAAGTAGATTCCCATTGTGAGGGACGAGCCGTAAAATAATAAGAGGCATGGAAAAAAGGAGTTTCCAAAACAAATAATTACTTTAATAAATCTAAAAAAAAAAAAAAAAAAAAAAAAAAAAAAAAAAAAAAGTTTCACACTTGAAAAATCAAAGTTCACAAACAATCAAATCAAATAACTAGGCTCATAAGGAAACAAACAACAAAAGCAATAAAACAACACTAAACTCAGGTTACAAGGACATATGCCAACCAAACTTCTCTCTGTGGAATGACGATCTTGTTTACTTTTGCTGCATTTAGCCATTTTGCCGCTAAAGGTCCTAACTACCAGTAGAAAAGGTGATCGCAAAAATTCATAAAAAAACGCTTATACTCACTTCTGCTGTAAGTGAAGATGGATCACGAATGATTTGCGCGAACATAGACGCGTTTATGTAGATCGGGAAGCGCATTCCCTTCACAAACAAGCATAATCCACTGCATCTTCAGCGGCTCAGATGTCGGGAGTAAATGACGACCACTATGTTCATTATTACATCCAGCAACACAACACCTCAATCGCTCAATCGGAGATGTTCTTGTCTAACTTACATCCCTGCTTCGGCATCGAAACAAGGTAAAGTTACTGGACTGTGACAGCTGGTCTAAGGTAAGACGCTCATGTCAATCAACTATCATGGGAGAACGGCTCGATTTGAAAAACGGGATATTATTTTTACAGATTAATTAAAAATCACTGCATGGATTTTTATCATTATAGGGTAGATTTGTACATACACTGCCAACACACATTAATGTTCAAACAACATGAGAAAGTGAACTTAGCATCCTATGACCCTTTTAAACAACTGGACTAGTCCATTTTACACACCCGAAAGGGGGGGGGAAACAAGAAACACCAACTACAAAGTAAAATAACAGAACACATAAACTACTTAAATGCTTGAAACAAAGATAAATACAAATTATAATAAACATAAACAAAATACAAATAAAGAAATAAAGAATTAAACAAACATCTCAGGTTTCCCTGCGATTAATCTGTCCATGTCCATGGGTGCCGGTAGGTGGAACTAAAGATCCACCAGGCAGCGCGGCGGAACATGCATCGGTAGCTCGGAATCCTCTGTATCTCCTCACGCAGCTCACAACGTGGTAACTTCAACTCAAAGAAAACCATATTAACAAAAATAAACAGCACAATAAACTGAATTGTGTGCACTCCAACTAGTAACATTGTACTGTGAGTTAAAGTATTCTGAAAAGACAAATAAACTAAGTTTGTGTCTTATTTAAAATACAATTCATTAAATCAATATAAAGCAAATACAAGAAGTACTGGAATAAAAGTTTATAGTTTGGGCATAAACTTATTGTCTACAGTAGCAAAACAAAAGTATCTTAAAGGGATCATCGGATGCAAACTTCACTTTTATATGTTGTTTGAATATTAATGTGTGTTGGCAATGTGTGTACAAATCTACCCTATAATGATAAAAATCCATCCGGTGGTTTTTAAATAATCTGTAAAAATAATATCCCCCTTTTCAAATCGAGCCATTCCCACGATAGTTGATTGACATGAGCGTATTACCTCAGATCAGCTGTAACAGTGCGACCTCCGTTGTTTCGATGCCGGAGCAGGGATGCAAGTTAGACAAGAATATCTCAGATTGAGCGATTGAGGTGTTGTGTTGCTGCATGTAATAATGAACATAGTGGTCGTCATTTACTGCCGACATCTGAGCCACTGAAGATGCAGTGGATTACATTTGTTTGTGAAGGGAATGCGCCTCCCAATCTACATAAATACGTCTACGTTCACGCAAATCATTCGTGATCCAACTTCACCTACAGCAGAAGGGACTATAAGGGGTTTTTTCAATGAATCTCTGCAATCACCGTTCCTAATAACGTGCTAGTTAGTTTCACGGCTAAAGCGCTAAATGCGGCTAAAGTAAACGATCTCTCAGAGCAGCACATCACTCCACAGAGAGTAGAGATGGGCGGGGTTGCAGAGCTCATTTGGACAAGGTAAAAAGGGTGTTGTTTTACACAACCATTGAGAATTTTTAACCAAAGTATATTATAGACTTCATTAAGACCCTAAAGAATCCTATCAACTTGTGGAAAATGGGCATCCGATGACCCCTTTAACACTTGTATGTATTGTAACACGGAGTGATCTGCACAGCTGATTTGGCCATTTTTACGCTGGATGCCCTTCCTGCCGCAACCCAGCCCTGAGAGTGCACTAATTTGTGCATCCCCAGTGCTGTGACACACTCACTCATTCACACACACATTCACACATTACGGTCAATTTAGATTGTCCAGTTCACCTATACTGCATGTCTTTGGATTGTGGGGGAAACCAGAGCAGTTGAATAAAAGACTATTTTCCCTATACATTTCATCATTGACAATTTCTTAAGAACAGTTAAAAAAACTTGTCTCGTCTCATCTCGTTTTCGTGAACCCAGTCTTGTGTCTCGTCTCTTCAGCCTCTTTCCTGAGATTATATGGGCTTTTTCTGATCTTTGGATTTAACATTGTGAAATAAGCTTGTGCAAAGTACGTATGTACACAAAAGGAGACAACAGAAAATACTATGGAGAGCAACAGCTTGCTTTTTTTTTTGCTCTGCCACAATACTACACTGTGTTTGAGCTGGAATCAAGAATGGTATGAAAATATTGTGCTTTTTATGCTTTTCCGACTTCAAAGCAAACTATTAAAGCAATCCAGCTAAATGGATTTTCAACTACCTCTGGAGGTGGTCGAAAGCTGACAAGCTCAATTTTTTAGACCTTGATTACACATACATTTAGTCTTGTCCACTTGGTATTGGATTGAAAAAAATTCCCATCTTAATAGCTGGTGTAAATGGGGCCTCAGTTTTTGTTTTGTTTTTTAAATACTGAAACTTTAATTCAGCAATGAAGCATTAAATTTACTAAAAGTGATGGTATAAACATTTAAAATATTATAACATTTTTATTTCAAATAAATGCTGTTCTTTTGAACGTTCTATTTTCCTGAAATTTCTCATTTTCTAAATGTTCTAATTTACATACACCTTACAGAATCTGCAAAATGTTTATTATTTGACTAAAATAAGAAGGATCATACAAATGCATGTTATTTTTTATTTAGTCCTGACCTGAATAAAATATTTCACATAAATGTTGTTTACATATAGTCCATAAGAGAAAATAATAGTTAAATTTATAATTTTTTTTTTTTTTTTAGCGATAGTTGTTTGGGTCTCTTGTTTGTCCTGAACAGTTAAACTGCCTGCTGTTCTTCAGTAAAAACTTTCAGATTCCACAAATTCTTTGGTTTTTCAGCATTTTTGTGTATTCGAACCCTTTCCAACAATGACTGTATGATTTTGAGACCCATCTTTTCACACTGAGGGACTCATATGCAACTATTACAGAGGGTTCAAACTCTTACTCATGCTTCAGAAGGAAAAATGATGCATTAAGAGCCGGGGGGAGGAGTGAAAACTTTTGAACAAGATGTGTACATTTCTTATTTTGCCTAAATATCATATTTTTTCATTTAGTACTGCCCTTCAGAAGCTACAGAAGATACTTACATGTTTCTCAGAAGACAAAATAAGTTATATTTACCCTGATCTTCAAATTTAAAAAGTTTTCAATCCCTGGCTCTTAATGCTTTGGGTTACCTTTTGGAGCATCAGTGAGCGTTTGAACCTGTAATATAGTAGTCAACATTTAAAGTGGATCAAAACCTTTCATCAAAGTTATCCTAAAACCAAAACAATACCCGTTCTTGTTTTAGGACAATTTTGATTAACTTTTTTGATCCACTTTAAAATGTTGACTACTGTAGTAGCATATGAGTCCCTCAGTTGTCCTCAGTGTAAAAAGCGCAAAATCACAATCATACAGTCATTGGAAAGTGTTCAAATACACAAAAATGCTGAAAAACCAGAGTTTGTGGGACCTGAAAAACAGCGGGCAGTGTAACTGTTCAGGACAAACAAGGGTCTCATGAACAATCACTACACAAAAAAACAAAAAACGAACCAAAAAAAAAAAAAAAAAACAGCTGTGGATCATTCAGGTAACAACAGTAATAAGAATCAAGTGTATGTAAACTTTTGAATGAGGTAATTTTTATAAATTCAACAATTATTTTTTATTGTGGACTATATGTAAACATCTTTTTTTGTGAAATATCTTATTCAGGTCAGTACTTAATAAAAAGTAACATGTACTTTGTATGACCCCTCTTATATTGGTAAAATAATTACAATTTTACAGATTCTGCAAGGTGTATTTTTTTTTAGTTTTATTCTTCTATAGTAACATGCATCATAACCTACAAATCAATTATCATACATTTTACATGCACGTCAACCCGAGTTTATTAGATCGCACAGTGTGATCAGCAATGATCTTATAGAATTGCTTAAATCGTGCAGTGTATAAAAGGCTTTAGCAAACCATTAGTAAAGAGATCAAATTCAGCTTTAAGCTTCTAGTTACCTCACAATGAATACCTGGGGATAGACTTCAGACAGAGTTAATTAATCTTTTATGGTATCGTGAGAATATCTGAGCCGTTTTGGAATATTTTGACAGGCATTACCAGTTCGTGCAGATCTGAAATGAATTATAGTGAGCCATCCACTGAGGAAAGCCAGTTCTGAATCAGCACAATGGGGCAACTCACTCAGTTTAACTCAGACCATGTTCAGGGGAGGGATGCAATCCACTACATCAGTAATGACCAGGCCAAAAGAAGGGGAAAAACATGCATTACGTGGAAATATGTTCTATAATGTGCAGGATCTTCAAATCACACCAATTCCATTTCACACAGTGTACAACGGCCATCATGAATAAAAGATGCAGAAAGATTGAAGTAATCAGATTCCATGCACCAGTGTGTCTTTTGTGTGGCGACTTGTCTGAGTCTTTCTGCGTGAGGTGAATCCTCAGCACGTAGTTTAACACTCGTTTTGTCAAGATAATGAGGGCATTTTACATCCAACACCCACATTATCTACAGTTATTAAGCTAATATAGTCTATACCATAGACTGTGTTTTGGCCTGCGGTATTAAGACTGACATTTTGAAGACTTGACGATTATATAACATGTCACAGAATTATGTCTATTGGATCCTTTAGGGCAAATTCAGTAAAACAACTATTTAAATTGTGTTATTCCCATTAATTTCAGTATAAAAACAGCTCATGTCTATGTAAATTAGGCTTATTATAGATTGTGCCTTGTGAACCCAAAAAAACAGCACTACTTTCTTGGGGCAAATAACGCTGGGCTACTGTTGTATTATTACCCATGGAAATCAGGCTAAACCAAATTAATCCATGCAGCAGTAATTTATCAAATGATGAACATTAATTGCTAATTGGTTTGATTTCTTCTTTTTTTTCAATAGTTTTCAACACTTCTACTTAAAAATAACAATCTCAAGCATTATGATAAATAAAATATGTTTACAATACATGAAATAAACTGAAATAAACTTATGTATCACACCATACTAGGGTTGCAAAGGTGTGGAAAATTTCTAGAAAATTTCTGGAAAATTTCCAAAAGTTTTTGAAAATTCCTGGACTTTTTTTTTTTTTTTTTTTGTGCAAGGTTATTTGTGCAGAAGTAATCTAGCCCAAACGAAAGATAAAAACAGCTAGAAATATTCATGTTGTTGTTATTCATAATGCATTTTATTTTTATTGCAGTAGACTAATGAAAAGGGTATGTAATGTTAATGAAAAATGTAAAAAGTAATTGAAAATAATTTGTTGTAAAAATCAGTATCAGTCATGAAAAGTCAGTATTAATGTTAATAGTCATTATTGCTCAGTACAACATTTCTGGGCATGTTTTTTTCTTCTTTTTTTCACTTTACATGATGTGCAAATAAATGACACCTAATTCTCATGTTTTACTAGTTGCCTATAAAATAGTTTAAATAATTTCAACACAATTCAAAAGATACCAATCAATTTCAATCAAAACACATCACTTAAATCTGCATGCATGTGTGTGCATGTGAATTTACCTGGTCCAGAAGAGTCTGACAGCAGGTAAGAGAGAAGATAAAACCAAGAGACAAGGACGAGCGCTTCATTCCCATATACTCCAGGAAGTCACGCTTCACTCAGAGAGAACTGAACAGGAAAACAACATTTCTGTAAACTGAGCAACAATTAAGACTTCAACATATTCAAAAGCATGAAAATGCATAGCTGATTATTTAATTTAAACACTACAAAACAACACTAGCAGGTTGTTTACATACATCTTCAGTATATTAATCAGTGTTAATAACAATATCAGACAATTTTAATACAGATTTGTCTCTGCTTTAATATAGCCCAATAAAGGGCAGCCAGATCATAAACTCAAATTGACAAGATGCTAATAGAATAATGAATTTATAAGGTCATCCAGCTCTACGTACGGCAATTAATAAACAACCATATCACATGTAGTGACAGGAACAACTATGCATTTGTGTCATTTCAAGGACTTTTAAGTGGCCATACATTTCTAAACAAGATGAGAACTGCGTGATGTGTGGTGTTACACAGGGACACTCTTAAAAATGCCTTTGAAGAGATGCGAACAGTTTGTGAGAATGAGAAAGTAATCACTGAGAGGGAAGACTGCATACCAAGAAAGCACATCTAGACCTCTTCTGCCATCCAATAATCCCCTAGGTTGCCATACCAACAGCTGCACTTACGTCATAGGGAGACTTTGTTTTCAGAAATCTGAGACAATTTATTTGACATTGGATTTCAAAGTAAGGCTGTTCGTTGAGCACAATTTTATATAAAATACTTTGTAAGAACAACTTGAATGTATCGATTCACAAATCTTATTAGAAAATGGATTTCTGTGGACTGTAGGACCGCAATACACCTAAACAATATATTAACTTCTAAAGGCACTTCTCCTTTCCATTTTTTTACATCTGTCACAATAATAGTGATTTTCATTTTCTTTGCATATGTTGGTTATAGAGATAGCTCACCCAAAAATGAACATTCTGACAATTGTTCATCTTCAGAACACAAATTAAGATGTTTTTGATGAAATGCCCTGTGTTAAATTTCAAGATGCATTGTCCCTTTGCACAGTAGAGGAGAACATTTCTTTTACAAATAACCTTGACATTCTCTAAAACAGATCTCTATGAACCACTAGTTTTATAATATCACAAGAGTACATGTTCAAATCTTGTTAAGCTACTTCTGACCTTCAATCTCAAGTAATTATAATCCTTTTGTGAGGAGAAGGAATAATGCAATTTGATGTTTTGTGATTCGATGAGTATTGCAGTAGTTTTCACAGAAGTTCAAAGAAGGGATGGCAAGCTTATTTCTCTCTAGGTCATCAGGTACATTGATATATAGTCTTTTTTTCCATTTCTAAGTCTATTTACAATAATAACCCATTTTGACAATATAATACTCAGAAGATATCAATGAAGTTGCATTGCAAGGAGGTTTATAATACCAAAAAATACATTAGCATTACCTTCTCAATTGCACTTGCAATGCAGGACTGCAAATAAATAAATAAATAAATCAAACAGGCACTAGTAATACATTTACAAAAATATAATGAAAAAAATACAATTTACTTATTGCTTTTTCCAAAGCACCACAAAAAAGAAAAATTCTACTTTTCCTAACTAAATCAATTAATAAACTCAAATATCAAAAGCTAATCATTACTGCATTCCATTGCAAGGAAAATTATTGGCAGACAATTTCCAGTAAATTTCTAAAACCTTTCCAGGATTTTTTTTGTTTTGTTTTTTACTTCTGGAAAGTCTCCAGAAATTTTTCCACCTTTTTGCAACCCTATTACTGATCACAGATCATTGCATTTTGGTTTGGATGGATTGGACACACAGACAGACAGACTCTATGTAAAGACAATGGTCCTCATTTTAAAAAGGGGAATTTTTATAGCTTTCTATAGCTCTTTTTTTTTTTTGAGCAGTGAAATAATTTCCCTCTGGCTAGCCATTTACACATGACATCAATTAGTGTTACAAAGGGGTTTGTGTGATGCACAGAATTCCCAGAAGTCATTTATAATATTGAACGGCCAATCAGATCATGCTGAAAACAGGTGTAATATTGGCAACAAAAACAAAGAGATGGCCTTTCACGAGGCAGCATGAAATGGATTAGTAATTGTCCATGTACCTCACACAACACCACAAAAGATCAAAAAGCAAATGCAGGAGAGCCATGCTGTCAGTTTTACAGCTCATGTTATATAATTACACGTCAGACATGAATGGAATTCTGCGGAGTGTTGCAAACCAGCGATATGTTTAATCCACCCTACGGTGCCGATGCAATCTTAGTGATTTTGTATTAAAATGATTGCAATGACAGTAAATGTTCTCTGCCATTATAAATGAAGCAGGTTTTTAAATGAACAAAAAGAACCAGGTGAGAATTGCATAGCAGAGTAACATGCGATCATGATCAGTAGTAATTATGATGCTTGCTTTAAGCACCACTAAAATACTATGATAAAAGACTACATATGAAAGTATGGAAGCTTTTTTCCACCACTAGAGAAAATAGGCAACTTTTATCTCACAATCATGACTTTTTATCTTACAATTCTGTTTACGTCACACAATTAGGATTTTTTCCTCTGAATTCTAAGTTCATATCTCACAATTCTGACTTTTTTCTCAAAATTTAAAGTTTATATCTCGTAATTCTAAAATCTTTCTCTGAATCTTAAGTTTAAATTGCACAATTATGACTTTATTTTCTCAGAACTCAGAGTTTACGTCGCATAATTAAGACTTTTTTCCTCAGAATTCTGAGTTTGTATTTCGCAGTTCTGACTTTATTCCAAAATCCGGAAGTTACATGATACAATTGTAAAACCTTTCTCAAAATTCTGGATTAAATTGTACTTTTTTTCTGACTTTTACAATTCTGACTCTAAGTTTACATCACACAACTAGGACTTTTTTCCTCAGAATTTTCAGTTTAAATTGCTCAATTCTATCTCGCAGTTCTGAGTTTAAATTGCACAATTCTGACTTTTTTTCTCAGAAATCTTAGAATTCTGATTTTATATCACACAATTCTAAAACCTTTCTCAGTTTTATGAGTTTACATCTCACATTAAAGACTTTTTCCTTACAATTCTTAGTTTATATCTCGCAATTCTGACTTTTTTCTCAAAATCCCAAGGTTACATCTTACAATTCTAAAACCTTTCTCAGAATTTTAAATTTAAATTGGAAAATTCTGACTTTTTTCCCCCTTTCAGAATTCCAAGTTTACATCATAAAATTATGAATTTTTTCCTCAGAATTCTGAGTTTACATTGCACAATTAGGACTTTTTTCCTCAGAATTCTGAATTTATATTTTACAATTCTAAAATCTTTCTCAGTTTTATGAGTTTACATCGCAAATAAAGACTTTTTCCTTACAATTCTTAGTTTATATCTCGCAATTCTGACTTCTTTTTTACAGCTAATGCACCCATATCCTATAGGATAAGGCTATTTATTAGGTCAGTTTCACCTCTATTACTATAAATGGATAAAATATGCAAATTTAAGTGATCTCTTGCATTATAGTGAAAACAGAACTGTTTTACAACTGTTCTATGCAAACAGTAATCTGAGTTTATGTCGCACAATTAGGACTTTTTCCCTTCATCTTACAATTCTAAAACTTTTCTCAGAATTCTAAATTTAAATTGAACAATTCTGACTTTTTTTCCCTTCAGAATTCAGTTTACATCGTAAAACTAGGACTTTTTTCTCAGAAATCTGAGTTTACATCACACAGTTATGACATTTTTCCTCAGAATTCTGAATTTATATCTTACAATTCTAAAACCTCTCTCTGATTTATGAGTTTACATCGCACATTAAAGACTTTTTTCCTTACAATTCTTAGTTTATATTACGCAATTCTGACTTTTTCTCAGAATCCCGAGGTTACATTTTACAATTCTAAAACCTTTCTCAGAATTCTAAATTTAAATTGAACAATTCAGACTTTTTTCCCCTTCAGAATTCCGACTTTTTTCCTCAGAGTTCTGAGTTTAGTCTGAATTGTAAGATACAAAGTCACATGGTGGAAACAGGCTTCTAAAAGAAACTGCCTTGGTTGCACATACAGCTAATGCACTCATATCCTATAGGATAAGGATATTTATTAGGTCAGTTTCACCTCTATTACTATAAATGGATAAAATATGCAAATTGGAGTGATCTCTTGCATTATAGTGAAAGCAGAAATGTTTTACAACTCTTCTATGAAAACAGTAAAGATTAAGGTCTGAGCTTTACACTACCCCAAAATGACCACAAATCATTTAAAACCATATGGCTTGTGCTTTGAGCTCTGTGGAAAGCATCAAAAGCAGCTTTAAAGCTGAGGCTTATCCCCAATAATATGGTTGATCCTCTACGTATGGTCCAAGCAGATTCATAATTCCCCATTTCATCTCCCTGAATGATAGACAAAACACAATCACTATCCTCTCTACTCATGTCAGTATCATAGATCAGATCATATGACAACTAAGACTGATCTGACAAAACTCAAATCTATGTTTAGTGGCAGAAAAGTACAAAATGCAATAGTTCACAGTCTTGTGATTGTCCATTTTTGAAAATGCATGTAATGCAACAGTATTACTACTGTATTTAGTGTTGCTGTAAAGATAAAAACTCACTTGATTCCTAAAGCAGAAACGGGAATAATTTTTAATAACACATCATCTACAGCTCAGCTTTGTCAATAATCTGATGAGCTGCCTTCACAGACTACAAAAAGAGTTTGGAGACACTTGAGGCAGGTTTGTGAGCTGCTGTCAACTCCCATATGAGGTAAAAATCTTCCAGCGAGTCACTTAGTTGCCATGCCGATTTATCTGACATTTAGATCACTTTCTTAAGGTTTAATTTAAGACTGACATGATTTTTGTGCCATGCCAAATGTGCATTACAAATAACATGATTAAATAATTCATCATCTTCTTTCTAATCTGCTTCTTAAGTTTAATCTTGGTTAGCTACTTCTTAGTACGTGAAATGGGTTTATCCTGAGTTTTTGGACAGAGTGGAAAAATTCAGATATTCACTAATATTCATATTCATAATGCAGGCCTGAGAAAAAAAAAAAATAAAATAACCAGCAACAACTGATTCATACATACAGGATGCATACTATACTTCAACTAATACAAATGTACTCTTAAATAAAGCAAATTAAGCTTTGAAACTTGCACTTGTATTTGAATTATTAGTAACATAGAAAACAAAACAATAACATTTCTGAAAACAAATCAGAGTAAACAAAATTCAATACAAAATGAAAATAAATAATAATAATAAATTACTTAATAATTACTAATTCAAGTTTCTGGGGAAAAAAGAAAAACACCTGGGGCATCAGAGAATAAAATAAAATAAAATAAAATAAAATAAAATAAAATAAAATAAAATAAAATAAAATAAAATAAAATAAAATAAAATAAAATAAAATAAAATAAAATAAAATTAAATTAAATTAAATTAAAACAATAAATTACAACAATGATCAAATTAATTTAATTTAAACACAAAACAAAATAAAGTAAAATAAAACAAACTTAAAAATAAAATAAAATAATATAAAATAAACTTTAAAAACAAAATAAAACAATACAATAAATTCAAACAATGATAAAATTAAATTTTAAATTTAAAAACAAAAAGTAAAATAAAATAAACTTAACAATAAAATAAAATAATTAAAAAGTCTTTATGTGTGTGCTCGACACTTATTGGATAAAATAAAATAAAATAAAATAAAATAAAATAAAATAAAATAAAATAAAATAAAATAAAATAAAATAAAATAAAATAAAATAAAATAAAATGATTGTTTCCCTGAACAACAATATTTCATTATTGAGCTGTTTAAGTTACTGGCCACACAATGCCACACCTAATTAATTACAATCATTTATTTATTGATTTATTTACTGGAAATAAATAAATAAATAAATAAATAAATAAATAAAATAAAATAAAATAAAAATTGTTTCTCTGAAAAACAATCTGGGCATAAAAAAAAATGTATAATAAAAGTTTTTTTTTTCTATAGTAATAACTGAAGAGAGTATAATATAATATAATATAATATAATATAATATAATATAATATAATATAATATAATAAAACATAATATAACATAATATAATATAATATAATATAATATAAATGAATGCTACTGACCAAAATGTGTTTGTTATGCAGGAGCGTTGTATTTTTCTGAATAAACAGATCACTTAAATAACAAATTAAAAAAAAAAAAGAAAAAAAAAAAGATTAAAATATAAAAGCCTCACTGAAAAAAGCAGTCAGAAAAGTCCTCTATCACCAGCTCTTAGCAAACTCTAAATCTAGAAACAATCCTTAAACCCTTTCCAGCTCTACAATCCAGGAGGTCAAAACCAGGTCTCAACAAGAGCTGAGGTAATCAGGGGTGTTAGAGGGGCTCTGGGATAATTTCTGGAGAGGTCAGAACCTTATTGTGGAGTTGAGCTTACTACATGACCACAGACGAGGAGGTGAGGAGCAGTTTTGTTGCCAATCTGGATAAAGTACTGTTAGCTAAGCACAAAGTAGGAATTGAAGAAGTTTTTTTACACAAGTCTGGCAGCTCAAATCCATTCCTTGTCCAGCCTCTGACTTCAAATAAGGGTTTGCCCTCAAATCGCTTGTGACGGAAAATGTCACGGACATCTGTGTTCTGCCAAGACAAGAATCTGAATTATGAAATGACTGATGGAGCAGAATGAATAGTGATGAAGTAGACTGGGACGCACGTTAGACTGAAGGATTATTATAGTACAATGTATTTGTGTGTTTAAAAGCACATTTATTTGGAGAAGCACATGCTACACACTTTTTGGAAGGTGCATATTAATAAATCCACAATCAGAAATATACATGTAACTGCCAAAATGTTTCCTTATTGTAGATCCATCAGATACTTTAATTACTGAGCTGTTTAAGTTACTGATCACACAATGGCAACTTTATTAATTACAATCAAGTATGTCAGAATTCATTCATTTATTCATTTTCTGGAAAATAAAATAAAATAAAATAAAATAAAATAAAATAAAATAAAATAAAATAAAATAAAATAAAATAAAATAAAATAAAATAAAATAAAATAAAATAAAATAAAATAAATTATTGTTTCCCTGAACAACCTTTTGCTCAGCTGTTTACGTTAATGATCACACAACACCACAACTAATTAATTACAATCAAGTATTCCAGTATTTATTTATACATTTTCTGGAGAAATGGCACAATAAAATAAAATAAAATAAAATATAAAAATAAAATAAAATAAAATAAATAATTGTTTTCTTGAACAACAATCTTTCATTATTGAGCTGTTTTAAGTTACTGATCGCACAATGCAACACCTAATTAATTACAATCAAGAATTCCAGTATTTATTTATACATTTTCTGAAAAAAAAAAAATAAATAAAAAAATAAAATAAAATAAAAATGATGTTTAAGTTGCTCATCACACAATGCCACAACTAATTAATTACAATCAAGTATTTATTTATTTATTTATTTTATTTTATTTTATTTATTTGAAAAAGAGGCACAATAAAATAAAATAATTAAATAACTTAAATTAAAATCCAATTAATATAATTAATTAATTACAACTAATTAATTACAATTAGTTATTCCAGAAAGCCATGTAGTAATAGTATATTTTGTATATTTATTTATATATTTAAATACATATTTAATAGTATAATTTTAGAATTTTACCATCAGCAAATGACACCAATTAAAAATATTGCAGCTGTCACAGAACAAACAAATAAAGGTTTTGAAATAAAAGTTTATATACTGGTTGATTTTCCATCACTATCTAGTAAAATGAAATGAAATTAAATAAATAAAAAATAAAATAAAATAAAATAATTAAATTTAAAAAGTTCAGAATTTTATACAGCCAACTTAAATTTGTCTAATTATTGTTATTATATAAATGTTCATAAAATATACATATCGGTTAATAGTAACTTCACTTAATGGAGTAACAGTTTGTTTGTATAGTTACAACGTCTGTAATACACACTATGCAAATCAACAATATGCAGTTTTTTTTATGTTACCTGCATCCTGACCTTCATTTTGACAGCTTC
Organism: Labeo rohita; assembly: GCF_022985175.1. Lineage (NCBI taxonomy): Eukaryota > Metazoa > Chordata > Actinopteri > Cypriniformes > Cyprinidae > Labeo > Labeo rohita. The sequence goes on from NC_066873.1 coordinate 40,756,248, forward strand.
ACGGTTTTTGGTGAAACTACAAATCATGTTTCTGCATTTTTTGTATCTCCACCCATGGACAGTCGGAAATAAGAATATTGAGCCCAGTGCATTATGGGTGTTGAAGTTACCCTACCTTTCTGGCAAAAGGCAATGCCACAGCCCTTGTTTCTCTAATCATCCAGTGCCCTTTTTTTTTTTTTTTTTTTTTAAATCAATTTTCTCCAGCACAGACAGACAAGTTTTATTAAAAGCCCATCTTGCCAGGGTTTACAGTATCTATGTGCAATGAAATAATGAAGCTCACAAATGGACCTACACACAGATATAAACTGAACTTCCCACTGCAGTGACCTTTTCAATATATGCAGCATAAAATGAAGGGTCAACTCTTTAGCCTTAGTCATTAAGGTCGCAGGTGTGAATGGTAAACACACTTGACCCCTCAAACCAGAGCAGCAATCGAAGCGCAAACATTGCACCTGTCATCTCATTAGAGGAAGTGTGCGGCTGACCGCTGGATGGACGCTTCCTGTTATCGGCAGCCAGGCTGCCCTTCAACCGGATCCCCCCAATTCATTACGAGACTCCAAACCAAGACACTGAGCTGTCAAAGAGTAACCGCTGCTATTACGTGGCTAAATCCTCTAACAGGGATTTAACTCGTTAAGTAAGAGCTGTATTGATTCGGGACAGCAGGGGTTTACAGGAAACCGGGATCATGGATGTTTGAACTCGGAAATCCTTTGAAAAGAGGTGGAGTAATGAGAAGGATGTCAGAACGTTTGTTAGACAAACACTCACGCTAAGAAAGATCAAACAACAACAAACCTTTAATATGGAGGATAATGACAAAATTAGATACCTACAAGTTTTTCCAGTAAAATGTTAATGTTTCATATCATCAAGATAAATGTTGAATTTTGAAAAATTTGAAGTTTATTTACACTATTTTTTTTTAACAAACCCATTGCCAAAAGAAGAGGCATCTTAAAATACTTTAAATGTATAAACTAACACATATAATTTTTTAGACATCACATATAATTTAAAAATATATTTCATTAGTAAAATTGTATAAAATTAATAATTAATAATAAATAAACAACATTTTTTTTTCTTCTTCAGGTTATTTATTTTTGTATTTATTTGTTTAAAATGTATAGCATTATTCAAACTAAAATTAACTAAACTAAAATAACTAAAATAAAATGAAATAAAATACATTTTGATTTGAAAAAGGGATACAAAATAATAAAAAATAAAATACAATAAAATAAAATAAAATAAAATAGGAGTGATTTGAAAATAAGATAAAATAAATAGGAGTGATTTGAAAAAGGGATGCAAAATAATACAAAAAATAAATAAATAAATAAAATAGGTGTGATTTGAAAACAAAATACGAGCAATTTGAAAAAGGGATCCAAAATAATACAAAATAACTTAAAATAAAATAAAATACAATAGGTGTGATTTGAAAATAAAATAAAATACGAGCGATTTGAAAAAGGGATGCAGAACAATAAAAAATAACTTTAAACTAAACTAAACTAAAATAAAATAGGAGTGATTTGAAAATAAGATAAAATACATAGGAGCGATTTGAAAAAGGGATGCAAAATAATACAAAATAAATAAAATAAAATAAAATAAAATAGGTGTGATTTGAAAATAAAATAAAATACGAGCGATTTGAAAAAGAGATGAAAAATAACGATTAAAAAAATAAAAAATATTAAAATAAATTATTCAAATTATTAAATATGAAATATGAAATAAAATAAAATAAAATAAATAATAAAATAAAATGTATTTTTAACCTACAAAGGAGTGATTTAAAAAAATGAATGCAAAAATAGAATAAAATTAAATATTCAGGTTATGCACTTTTATTTATTTATACAATTATTATTTATGTTATTCAAACACTTTTTATGTATTATTATTTACAATATAAAAAATAAAGCAATATAAATATGCTACAAAAAATACTGTGGACAATTGAATTCTGACAAATCTATTATGTTAAATTATTACATATTTGTGTATTTACAAAACATAAAATACTAGTTGTGCAATTAGCTGAAGGACTGTTTAAAATGTCATTTCCATCACAGAATAAAATAAATCAACTATTGCTTCATAACACTGCCAATTCCAAAAGAGCAACATCTCATCAACAAATATTAATAAATGAATGATAGTAATGTTAAGATGACAGGTATTTCATTAGAAATGTCTGTATGTTTGTAAGCTGTCTTTTTCAGTTCCAGCCTTTTCCATGAAGCAATAACAATGTGCACAAACATCATCATACAAAATGTCTACACAGCTTGAAAAGGGTGACAAAACATATATATTGTTTTTCTCTTTAGACAGCACTGTATGGCCTCACAAACCTCTGTTGAGACAAACAAGCACATTCAATAGGAAAACCTGCACTATAGCATAGCTGAAGGACAAAAGCATATCTGCATTACTGCGCAAAACAAACAATGTTTCTTTTCCCTGATGTTCCTTTCTTTTAGTCCATAATGCCTCAAAGTATCCTATGGATTTAATCAGTTTAATGATCTCAGGACTCGTGTGGAGACGCTGAACACGTGACTTCGAGGGTGTGTGTATGTGCGTTTTGCTCTCAACCCTCAAGCTATAAGCTCTTATTATGGCTATTTGTCAGACTGCTTAACGCTTCACCCGACGTCACCTATATTAAAAACACATTCTGAATGTCCCTTCGGAAGCCTAATTTCCAGTTGTTTGCTTAGCTGCTTTCACATTAAGCAAAACAGCATGTAGACACTTGTCACTCTCAGCACTAGACTAGACTGCTAACTAACATGCGTTAAGCATTATTCAAAATTAAACAAAATAAAATAAATATCAAATAAAATAATTAAAGCAACCCTATATAAGAGCAATCTGAACAATGGATGCAAAAAAAAAATAAAAAAATGTGGCCCTACATTGTAATGATTTGAAAAATAAAATAAAAAATATATATATTAAAAGCAACTCTATATCAGAGTGATCTGAAAAATGGATTCAAAATAAAATAAAATAAAAAATGTGACCTTACAATAAAGTAGCAACGATCTTTAAAATAAAATCAATGTTGATATGATATGACCCTGACCCTGATGAAAAACGAATGCAGAATAAATTAAAAATAAAAATTAAATAAAAATTTGTTAAGTGGCCTTAGTAACATTTTGAAGAATAAATAAAACAAAATAAAATAAAATAAAATAAAATAAAATAAAATAAAATAAAATAAAATAAAAAAAATAAAATAAAATAAAATAAAATAAATAAAATAAAAAATAAAAAAAAAAAAAATAAAATAAAACAAAACAAAACAAAATAAATGTTGCCCTATATAGTAATGATTTGAAAAATGAAATAAAATAAAATAAAAATAATAAATAAAATATTAAAAGCAACCCTATATAAGAACAATCTTAAAAATGGATGCAGAATAATACAATAAATAAATAAGTAATAATTCAAAAAAGGTAACCCAACATTGTCATGATTTAACAAAATAAAATAAAATAAAATAAAATAAAATAAAATAAAATAAAATAAAATAAAATAAAATAAAATAAAATAAAATAAAATAAATATTATAAGCAACCCAATATAAGAGTGATTTGAAAAATAAATACAGAATAAGCTAAAAATTAAATAGAATTTTAAAAATGCAGCCTTAGGCAATTTGAAAAATAAAATAAAAAAAACAAAACAAAACAAAATAAAAGCAACCCTACATAAGTGACTGGAAAAATTGGTGCAAAATAAAAATAAAACAAAAACTAAATAAACAAATGTGGCCCTATATAGTAAAGATTTGAAAAATAAAATAAAATAAAATAAAATAAAATAAAATAAAATAAAATAAAATAAAATAAAATAAAATAAAATAAAATATAATGAAATAAAATAAAATAAAATAAAATAAAATAAAAAAAATAAAAATAATGAATAAAATATTAAGAGCAACCCTATATAAGAACAATCTTAAAAATGGATGCAAAATAATACAATAAATAAATAAGTAATAATTCAAAAAAGGTAACCCAACATTGTCATGATCTAACAATATAAAATAAAATAAAATAAAATAAAATAAAATAAAATAAAATAAAATAAAATAAAATAAAATAAATATTATAAGCAACCCAATATAAGAGTGATTTGAAAAATAAATGCAGAATAAGCTAAAAATTAAATAGAATTTTAAAAATGCAGCCTTAGACAATTTGAAAAATAAAATAAAACAAAACACAACAAAATAAAATAAAATAAAATAAAATAAAATAAAATAAAATAAAATAAAATAAAATAAAATAAAATAAAATAAAATAAAAGCAACCCTACATAAGTGACTGGAAAAATCGGTGCAAAATAAAAATAAAACAAAAACTAAATAAATAAATGTGGCCCTATATAGTAATGATTTGAAAAATAAAATAAAAATAATAAATAAAATATTAAAAGCAACCCAATATAAGAACAATCTTAAAAATGGATGCAAAATAATACAATAAATAAATAAGTAATAATTCAAAAAAGGTAACCCAACATTGTCATGATTTAACAATATAAAATAAAATAAAACAAAACAAAATAAAATAAATATTATAAAGCAACCCAATATGAGAGTGATTTGAAAAATAAATGCAGAATAAGCTAAAAATTAAACAGAATTTTAAAAATGCAGCCTTAGACAATTTGAAAAATCAAACAAAACAAAACAAAATAAAATAAAATAAAATAAAATAAAATAAAAATATTAAATACAAAATAAATATTCAATAAAATATTAAAAGTAACCATATATAAGAGCAATGTAAAAAAAAATGGATGCAAAATAAAAAATAATTTAAAAAAAACATAATCTTACACAGTAACAATTTGAACAATAAAAAATAAAATAAAATAAAATAAAATAAAATAAAATAAAATAAAATAAAAAAATAAAATAAAATAAAATAAAATGAGTGATTAGAAGAATGGATGCAAAATAAAATAAAACAATAAAATAAAATAATTAGACAAATCTATTTAAGCATGAATTTTAGAATTCAATGTTTAAGAAAATCCAAAATCCAAAATATACACAATAAACACACATCTCAGCAGGATGCTTTTTTTTCATACTGTGAAATTCACTATTATTAATAGCCCCACAAGGCCTTGCCTACTTAAATTTTATAGTGGTTCACACTGTAAATAATTTACTGAATCATTTTCCACTACAGACTTGATTCCAGTGCTGTTTCTAATCATTCTTATAGAGCTGGGAGGGCAGAATTTTAACTTTCTTACCAAAGGACATCATTTTATCAAGATAAGATGACCCTGACAGCTTCCATCTTCCCATCACCTTCTTTTTGGCAGACTGATTGAAAACTATTTCTGATTTGGAAGGCGAGCCAGAGGGTCCAGGCAGCGGAGAAAGATTGAAGCGGTTGTGTTCCGGAACACCTATTGGTTTTTTTTTTCCCGAGAAGAGCGTTTAAGTGTTTGCTCACAGGCATAACAGCAGAAGCCTGCGCTTGGATTCAGTCTGTAACACACGATCATGACAAACCGACTAACTTTTCATCAAAGTCTTGCATTTATTACAACTTAAAAGAGAGTTGAAAAGCGTACAATGCAGCATCTCTCTCACATATTAAATATTGAGGTAATTGTTGCAATTAAATTTGACAATGAAAGACAAATGACGCACTGTTTACTTTTTTCTATTAAGCCTTTTTCATTTTTGTAATGCACAGAAAGGCAAGACGAGGAAATATGCATATGAAAAAAAATTCTGATTTCTTTTGGGAGCAAAACTAAATTCTGACATATTTGACGTAAGGATCGTCTTTCAGTTCCAGGACAAATTTGCATTCATATAGCTCTACAAAAATGTTGGATTTCTTTTATCTGGCATATAAAGTGATTTGCAGTGGATTGTGTGTCTGTATGTGTTTGACAGACAATTAAACAGAAAAAGTGTGTGTGTGTGTGTGTGTGTTTTACGGGATGTTTGCCACATAAGGAGAATGAGTCTCAGTGGGGAATCTGTTATGCTCTTTTGATTTATGACTGCACGTTGTCTCATTCTGCAGCATACTGACAATTTTTCTGCAATAATTGAAGTAAATGATGAAGTTGTTCTCCTCTTCTACAATAAAATTATAGTGTTGGGCCTAAGGACACAGCCATAATAGAATTAATGTCCTCTGTGAAGTCCACACTGAGGTACAACAACAACAACAGCCGCACACACATTTCACTATATAATTCTCACAATTCAGGTCATAGATTTTTTGCATGCATTTTATAACTATTTGCTGCTTACTGTTTAACCATGCCTGAATATAAAATCTCAAAGCTATTCAGACGAGTACGGAAAACACAAAAACAGACATTGTCAAAATTTTTGGTGAATGACCTTGTAAAAGTGGTTTAAAATTAATTAAAAGGTTTTAAAGACACAGCACTGCTTTTAAAATGAAACCTGCTGCAGTCTGTCAGAATCTGGGTTATCTGGGTTCTAAAAACAAACTAAAAAAATAAATAATATATTAAAAGCAACCCTACATAAGAATGATCTGAAAAAATATCTGATAAAAATAAATAAATAAATAAATAAATAAATAAATAAATAAATAAATAAATAAATAAATAAATAAACGTGACCCTACATTGTAATGATTTGAAAAATAAAATAAAATAAAATAAAATGAAAAAAAATTGTTTCCCTGACAAACAATTTTTTTTTTTGTTTGTTTTTTTTAAAAATAAAAAATAAAATAAACTAAATATTAAAGGCAACCCTACATAAGAATGATCTGAAAAATGGATACAAAATAAAAATTAAGTAAAATAAAATAAATAAATAAATGTGACACTACATTGTAATGATTTGAAAAATAAATCAAATCAAAATCAAAATCAAATCAAATAGCTTCCCTGATAAACAATTTTGGTTATAAAAAACAAACAAACAAACAAAATACAAAATTTTAAAAGCAACCCTACATAGTTGAAAAATGGATGCAAAATAAAAAAATTAGGTCAAATAAAAAAAAATAAACATGACCGTAACATTGCAATGATTTGAAAAAAAAAAAAAAATATATATATATATATATATATATATATTTTTTTTGTATTTCACAAATAAAATATTTTAAAATATAACTGAATATAGTATAATATAGTATACTATAGTTTTTTTTATATATAATTACTTTTTAATATAATAAACACTATGCATATGTGTTAGCAAGATTTGAACATGTCAGTCACTGACATCACATCTGGTTTTATTTGGATTGCTTGGATTTTTGCAAATGGATAATAGATGCTTAATTAAAAATTAAGTTCTTTTTTTTTGATAAATTAAAATAAAATAAAATAATTTTGTCTATGGTTGAATTTTTTTTTTTTTTTTAAGTATTTAAGCATCAGCTTGCAGGGTTTTTAAAGAAATGCCAAATGTACATAATGAACACAATATAAACGTCTCAGCTTAATGTACTTTATTGCATGTTCAAGGGTGCACGTAAGTGGTATGTAGAAGCACATGCATGACCAAAATAAAAAAAAAAACGCACTGTTTAACTAAGTTCAGACCGCTCATTTGCATAATGACATGGTTGACAGCTGTTAATGCACAATTACCATTTTAGATCAACAAACTGGGTAACACTGAATAAGATTTCTATTTAAACTGAAAGCATAAATCTAGGCTCAATCAGCAATGCATATACTTACTTGCCAGCAACCCGCCAAAATAAAAGCTGGCTGATTTTAAGTTTGAAAATGATAAAAATTCATAAAACAAAATAATAAACATTAACTTTTTTTTTGTTTACTATAAAAAAAAACATTTTAGCATTATTACACTATTTTGTTTATTTTATTTAAACAATCTAAATAAAGAACAATAATAATATTATCACTATTATTAAATATATTTTTTAAGTTATATTTAAAGTTTTACTTTCGATTATGTATTATATGGAATAAAATGTTAATTTTAATAACTTCTTGGAAAAATTCCACACATAATGCATACAGAGCATTATATTCTGTCCAAATCCTTAAAAATTCGGGCATCATTTACTCTTGTCGTTCCAATCCTGTATGACTTTCTTTCTTCTGCAGAACACATAAGATATGTAAATAACATTAGAGAACAGCCTTTGACTATTGCATAAAAAACAAAAGAAAAACAGACAGATTCATAGAAATAGGAGCATGAATAAATGATAACAGAATGTTCATTTATAGGTCAGCCACCTATCGTTTTAATTCAACGTTGCTCATTTCTGTCCTCACAATGTGTATAAGGCCGGTTGTGTGGAGGACAGACGTCTCAGTGGGTGCTTCAGTGATTAGCCAGTGATCAATGTGGCAAGACAAACTACCCATAAGGCATTGCTTCCTATTTGGGAACCCCCAAGTTTGTAAATGTGTGATGACAGTTAGAGACATCAATCACAGCACTTTTCCCTCAGACCTGCAGGGCTGTTTCTGATAGTGAAAGTGTGTGTGTGTGTGCGCGGTTGTGTACTATAAACCATAAAGATGATGTCCTGACTGCTAGAGTTCAGCCTGAAGTATAATCACACGCTCGTTGCTCACTTGAAGGTACGAAACAAAATTGCTTGGTGATTTTCAAATATGACAGCGAGAGACTTTCAGCGAAGGCGAGACTATCTATGTGCGCTGATATAATGCCTTTGCTGAACGAAAATGATGCTCTTTTGTATGAAACTGTTCACGGATTCAAAATAGGGCCATTATATTCTTACAAATAAGTCACATTTGAGATAAAATAATTAATGGTGCGTGGTAAGGCAAGCATTGCTAATATTAAAGATTTGAACAAATACCCAACAATATGTATTGAACTTTGGAGTATAACTCATCCCAGATATGAATGCCATCTCAAATCACGTGGCATACTGAATTGCGCTATTACTTTTCTAAGAATAACGTACAATTTTTGCTTGACAGATGATAAAACACATGAACAAAAAGGAAGGAATCCATATAGAATTTAGACTCCACTGACACAGGCCAGTAAACAGCGTAAACCTTTTTCATGTAGTAAAATGTAACACTTGAACAGAGCAATTAATTTGACTTTACATTACATTATGCATTAAAAACAAATGTAAGATAAAAAAATATTCAGTGTATTAACAAATCTGCAAGTAATAGTGACAGTAAGACTTGAGGGCGGAGAGAAGACACCACTATTATCACAGCTTTACTCAAGCTGCTCAGGTAAAAACTGTACCAACCTCCAAGGCTTCCCACAATTCTCTGCAAATTGTTGTAGATGTCAGATTATATAGGGGCTTTAACCTTCTTTATTCCTGCCTCCAGCTGTTATTCGTAGTGCAAGATTATATTATCACATGACAGCAGACTCTCCCAGAGGACAAGCCTGTTCTCATCGATGCTTTTGTATGAAAATTTATGCATAAAAATGTGTATAAGTAGCTTTAAAGATAGAGCTAATGATGCAGAAATTAGCATAATTAGAAGATGCATCTAAATACAGACGCCACATGCTGAATACACAACTACTAAAGAGTGGCCAAAAAAAAGCAATATCAAAAATACAAATTTTATTAATAAAGATCTGTAATATCCAAAAGGAAATGCCCATGCTTGAAAAGGAAATAAATAACTAAACAGCCTTTGTAAATCTATGACTTAAATGATACATTTAATGATTCATTTTAATTTATTTTATAAACAGAGCAATTACATTTCAATTTTCAAATGGATAAAATAAATAAAATTACTTGTAATTCAGTATGCAAATATAGTGATGACACTTATTTTCTGAATGCTGAGCGTTCTATCAGTGTTACAGTCAATGGGATGTTATTTTACCATTTAAAAGAACATTTGAGCAATATTAATATAGCGCTGCCTTACAAGCACTGTAATTAAAAAATCTGCGATGTGCAGAGCGGTTGAGCTGACATGTAAAACCTGCCATGTTTATGTCAATTACGCATTTGAGCAGCACTCTCGCACTCATGTTAATTGCAGTTGGGGGCTAACGTTTAAACTGCAGCACAGAGATGTTCACATCAATTTGAGCGCGAGATAAGCACGCATTTATCTCATAGTCAATTATCATTGAAATTGACCCTCTGTGTCTTATTCTCCAGCTTGATTAAGGACGACCAGCTATGCAACTTGACACAGAGGAATTCTAGTGAGAATCACATAAAGAGAGTGAAACTCATTATGTGCATCCATGTCTGAAACACAAGCTTTTAAACAGATGACCAAAACCAACTGAGCTTGGTTTACAGACCTAAAACACTCAATTCTAGCCAAGGTGAGGACGGCAAACAAACAAAACTGCATGCTCTTACAGTTGGGGTCAAAAGTTTGCATCCCTCTTTCAGACTTATTAAAAATGTAAATTATTTTACCAAAATAAAAGGGATCAATAAGATATTTAACATAAAAGACGTTTACATATAGCCCACAAGAGAAAATAATAATTTCTAAAAATGACCCGGAAAGTACACATCCCCTTCATTCTTAATACTGTGTGGTTACCTGAATGATCCACAGCTGTGTTTTTTGTTTAGTGACAGCTGTTCATGAGTCCCTTGTTTGTACCGAACAGTTAAACTGCCCACTGTTTTTCACCAAAATCATTCAGGTCCCACAAATTATTTGGTTGTATCTGAACCCTTTCCAACATTGACTGTGTGATTTTGAGATCCATCTTTTCGCACTGAGGACACCTGAGGGACTCATATGCAACCATTACAGAAGGTTCAAACACTCACTGACTCCACAAGGAAACACAATGCATTAAGACCCGGGAGGTTAAACTTTTTGAATTTGAAGATCAGGGTTAATTTAACTTATTTTGTCTTCTGAGAAACATGCAACTTCTGTAGCTTCTGAAGGGCAGTACTAAATGAAAAAAATATGATATTTAGGCAAAATAAGTAAAATGTACACAGCTCCATTCTGTTCAAAGTTTTCACCCCCCCGGCTCTTAATGAATGTTTTTTTCTTAATGGTGCATCGGTGAGTGTTTGAACCTTCTGTAATAGTTGAGTCCCTCAGTTGTCCTCAGTGTGAAAAGATGCATCTCAAAATCATACAGTCATTGTTGGAAAGGGTACACAAAAAATGCTTAAAAAAAAAAAAACAGCAGGCAGTTTAACTGTTCAGGACAAACGAAGGACTCATAAACAACTATCACTAAACAAAACTTCATCATTCAGGTAACAACACAGCATTAAGAATCAAGGGAATGTAAACTTTTGAACAGGGTCATTTTTATAAATTTAACTATTATTTTCTCTTGTGGACTATATGTAAACATCTTTTATGTGGAATATGTTATTCAGGTCAGTACTAAATAAACAATAACATGCATTTGTATGATCCCTCTTATTTTGGTCAAATAATTAACATTTCTAATGATTCTGAAATGGGGATGCAAACCTTTGGTTATGCATGTATGCTCACTATGTGAATATCACAGTGCATTATATAGGGACCTAGAAGCAATTTCTCCCAAAATAATCAAAGCAGTTGCCTGCATTGGAGCATCTGTTATGTTTAAAGGAATGGCTGATTATTGGCGCCGATATTAAGCATTTTTTTGGTTATCGGTATTGGTCATTTTCAAAACCGATTTCCTGATATAATATTTTAAAGGCATTTAAAGGAAGTTTATCTCAGAGCCCTTGTTATTCTTAATTTTTACATTAATTTTCATTTTGACACCAGACTTGTTCAGAATTTCGGTTATCAGTCTGCTTGATCTGTAATAATCAGTATCAGCCCTGAAAAACACAAATTGGTCAGCCCCTAGAAAAGTTCACCCAAAACTGAAAATTTGCTGCAAATGGACTAATGGCATTACATTACATTCACTTGCTCACCAATACATCCTCTGCAGTGAATAGGTGCCTTTAGAATGACAGTCCAAACAGCTGATAAAAACATCACAGTAATCCACACCACTCCAGTCCATCCCTTAACATCTTGTGAGGTGAAAGGTGTTGTGTTTGTAAGAGGGAAATTCATTATTATGATGTTTTTAACTTCCAACTGTTACTTCTGTAGTCCATAATCCATACTATTCCTTTCTCCAGGTAAAAAGTTATCTTGTCTGAATTAGGAGAGAAATATGCACAAATCAAGCACTGATTACAAGACAAAACAGTTCAAATGAGCTCTACACAAATTTGATTTTGATGTGAGAGGCCAACAGGGTATAGACTTTTTCACCAGAGGAAGCGTTTTTATGCATTATGGACACATAGTTCAGAAGAAGTGAATTCTCCTAATACAATCAATACAGTTGGCTACATTAGAGCTCCTGTTCTGTTTAAAGGAGTGGTTCACATAAAAATTCAATTTTGCTGCGAATGGACTAATCCTCAGTTCATCCAAGATGTAAATGACTTTGTTTCGTCATCAGAACAGATTTGGAGAAATGTAGCATTACACTTGCTCACCAGTGGATCCTTTGCAGTGAATGGGTGCCGTCAGAATGAGAATCCAAACAGCTGACAAAAACATTACAATAATTCACAAGTAATCCACACTACTCCAGTCCATTAATTATCATCTTGTGAACGTTTGGCCAAAATACAAGTCCATAATCCATAATAATGGTGGAAAAAGTCCCTTCTCTGTTGTCTTCTAACATCAAAATGCACCAACATATTTGTTTTGAACTGTTTTGGGCTGATTTCACTTGCAAACAGTGCATACTTCTCTCCTGATTCAGTTGTGACAATGTTTTCCACTGGAGAAATCAATATTATGTACTTTTTAGCCATATTAAAAGTTAAAAATGCTTTGATGGATGAGAAACAAACTCATTTACATCTTGGATGACCTGAAGGTGAGTGCATTTTCAGCAAACTTAGATTTTTGGGTAAGCTATTCCTTTAAATTTTTAAATATCATGCATGTAAACTGACTGCCATGTATTTTTATAGTTTTTCAATATAAAATGACTGACCGTCTGGACTCTGAAATTGCTACCTGCCTGATCTGCAAGGAGAAAAATCGGAGTTCTCAAGAAACACTAATGACAAGCATCATTACTCCACTAAATGTGCAGAGCAGAACGCATCACTCAGCTCTGAAAGTGTCTGTTCATGCACCAACAGTCTTAAATGTGCCAATAACTGCATATAGATTAAATTCAAGGTTGTAAAAACAGCATTCATCTGGCCCCTGATAGAGAACAACACCTGCTAACGGCCCCCAGGACATTTGAGATCGAGACCTCTGCTTTGAAGGTTTGAGATATGCATTAACAAACCAAAGAGACCTGCTTTGCCACAGATGCTTGTTATGTGTACAAACATTAATATGATCGGTTGTGCCTCATAGATGCAAACAGCATTAATAAGCCCGTGGGGACGAGAGGCCGCCCCAGAATTCCACAGGTAATTGGCTGCCTAATCTATGTTACATTATTCTGCATGTGTTTATAAGATGTGACAGACTGTTAATTTAATTTGTTTTATTAATATTCATTAACTTAATGAAAGCAAAGCACTGATTGGTTGCCTTGTGTGGTCTTCGGTGGAGGTAAAATTGCTCAACCTCAAAGGAGATGTTTTCACTGGACAGTATTGGTGTCAGAAATTAGCATTTTAATTAAGGGCCAATGTTTTCTCCCTGGAAATCATATTTTGCGACGGCATATTTTCAATTTCAAGGCATATTTACAAGGCACATAACATGTTTATTGATGAGTTCATATGTTTTGTAAGAAATGCTTCACTTGAATTAATCATTTTAAAGGTGTTAAACTTTTTAGATGTTAAAATGAGTGATTTCAGCAACAGAACATTAAAATATCTTCAAAAACTGTTTCAGCTGAAACCACAATTCAAACAGTGTTACATTTACCTCAGGAAAGTCATTCAGTGTTTATAGCTTGTTAAGAATTTTGCTAAATGTATGCACTATATTACATTGTATTTTAACTTAACCTGTTGTCTTTGTTATTTAATGTTTGAATAAATCTGTCAAGAAAACAAGTACCGATTAGACATGATTTACATGTTTATATTTGGAGTAGAAGCATAATTATATTGTTACAATATAAAAACAGCCTTATATGCAATTTAAATGTTTTGAGTGTTAATTAAACTAAACAAATGTAATACATTTTGAATTGAAAACTTAATTTTCCATTTCTGTATTTGGCTAAAAGAAATGTTTAATTTCAGTTCTGTCGAAAATTCAAAAATGTTACCAAAAGTGGGTAAAAAGCATAAAATAATAAATAAAAAGTGAGTATTTCATCCAGCATGAAACAGCAATGTTGGCAGGACTATCTTCATATAGTAAACTGAAGAAACCTGTTTGAAAACAATAATTTTTGCATTTGTTGATATTATTGGCATGGAAAATATAAAATGCACCCTTAAAGCTGTAGTCTGTAACTTGTTTGTATTCAAAAGTTACATAATTTATATAACAAGCAAGTATCATAAATCCATTTTCTGAGCCTTGTTTTTGGCTTATTCTAAATTGCTACACTACACTTAGTAGTGGTAGCTCAGTACCTGCGTGAGACGTCATAGACATAAACAGACAGAAGCAGCTCCGGCTACAATGTTCTTCCGCAAGACGCATTAAATAAATGAACAGTTATACAATTATGCTTGTTACCACTTAAATGAAAAACATAAAATACACAAACACACACAAAATTGGCTAGTCCAGTGTTTTGATGGTCCAGGATGAAAGTATCAACAGCAACACTTTATGGATCTCAATGCTTTGATTTTTTGATCCATTCACATTAAAACCTCTATAAAACTAAAATAATTTCAGTCTACTTAGGAATTCTTTTTGCAAATATCCAGAAAGTTTCACAGAGGGGTGAGATATCTGTATCAGAAACACTGCTTTACAGTTATCTCACACTGTCATGTCAAAACTACTTTTTTTTTCTGTTGATATGTTCTTAGTCAGCCTTCAGAGAAGAAAGTAATTCAATCTTTGCCGCTTTCTTCCCAATAGAGCCTCATTTTGACAGCTGCTCTCTCCAGCATAATGTGCTGCTGACACATAAGATACGACAAACTCATTTGAAAGGGATAATTCATTTTTTTCCTAAACTTGGTATGATGGTAACACAGGGCTTGTTTCCTTTCTTTTTCATCCCAACTTTTAAACACTGTGTATAAAAAGATGACAACAGTGTCAAACCACAGCTATTTTTCTTAAATGGGATCAAAATAGAGTCTCTATTTACACTAAGTGCAAACAGCCCGCCTTGTTGGCAGAGGCTATTTACACTAACTCCGCCCACCAACGTGTGATTGGGCTGGTCAACACTACAAAAGACGATTGTCAAACAACAGCTCAGATGGCAAAGTCTTTTTGATGTGATCAGCTGAATCTACCTTTTGCTGAACATTTTTTTTTCTTCCTTTTAAATCTCATATCACGTTGGAAAGGCATTCATTTTCAATAAAAATAAAAGAAATAATTGAAAAGTTAAAATGAAATTATCAGGCAGGGTTAGGGTAGGTGTAGGGAGGGCTTTATTGTCCCATTAAGTTGGCTTCCATTTAATAATTTGAATTAAAATTATAATTTGCACTCAATACGTTATTAATTGCATACTGTTTTATAACGTACTACAATACTGAGGTGCAGATAATTGCCATTATTTGCAATAAGTAGTATAAATAGCAGAAAATCCTGCTATTTTAACAGTGTAAACAGAATATAGAAAACACAAAATAGAAATTCGCTAAGAAAATAATGCTATTTTCACTTACTGTAGATAGAATCCATTGCTATTTGCGCTTATTGTAAATTGTATCTATCGCTATTTGCATTCAGTGTAAATAGCATCTACTGCTAAGAAAATATGCTATTTTCACTTAGCCGATCTGTTTTGACGTCACACTTACGCCGACTGATAATGTATTTATGTCGTGACAGATGAAGCTTGCGCAGCTTAAAATGAGTATGTAAGAGAGATTCATGCAAAAAATAAATGTCCAGATTGGGGGAATTGTAATATTTAATAATTTCTTATGATGTACATTTTTTGACATTGGAAAAAAAAAGCATATATTTTTGTTAGTATATGCTGTTAATGATAATTATAATCATAATCGGCATCGGTATCGGCAGGTCACACTTCCACAAAAAAATTGGAAATCGGAATCAGCCAAAAAAAATTACAATCTGTGCATCTCTAGCATCTATTGCTATTTGCACTTGGTGTAAATAGCATATCACTTAGAAACTAATGCTATTTTCACTTAGTGTAGATAGAATCTATCGCTATTTACACTTAGTGCAAATAGCCGCTGCCTTTTTATTATTATTTTTGCTTCAAGTTTTGTGTGCATACCTAGTAAGGTTTTTTGTATCAGTTTTTCATACTTATTTTACTTGCTCTAATTAAACAGCCAATTGTTTTTTTTTTTTTTTTTTTTTTTTTACTGTTTTGCCTTTACAGCAACCTCTATACATATTACCCCCTTACTGGGGGTCAATTTTTATTTTTTTTGGAAATGTTAATCTCTCACCCCCTCATTTGTTTCTCCACTAGAAATTAGTAATGTATGCAAAATTCCATCCAGATAATTTGTCATTTAGGGTGTGCTACAAGAATGTATCTTTTTAATCAACAGGTACTTCAAGAGCTGATTGGTGAAATTAGCAACGTTTTTGTTAGGGCTGCATGATAAATCGCATGTAATTATCAAGCGCATCTCGTCAGTAAAGCCGGTTCTGTGATTAGTAGTAAATATCCATCACGTGCTTTCAGATTGAGCGGCATTTAATACACAGAGTCATCGATCACTGACAAGCTACGCAATATCTGCAATTACGAATGCGATATTATGTAACTTGTCAGTGATCTATGGCTCAGTGTATTAAATGCATCTGAAATAATGGCCTAATGGTTAGAGAGTCAGACTTGTAACCTGAAGTTCATGGGTTTGAGTCTGTAGGTGGGGGGAGTGAATGACCAGCGCTCTCTTCCACCCTCAACACCACGACTGAGGTGCCCTTGAGCAAGACAACGAAGCCCAAACTGCTCCAGTTGGTGCTGGTGCAAATGGTTGCCCTTGAGTCCTTGAGCAAGATAATGAACCCCAAACCAACTCCAGCTGGTGCTGGAGCAAATGGTTTTCACTCATGGTTTTTGTGTATGTGTGCACTTGGATGGGTTAAATGCAGTGCAGAAATTCTGATTATGAGATACCACATTTGGCAACATGTCACAACAATTCTTCATTATAAACTGGGACTCGAACTCGGAACACCAGAAGTGCAGCAGCGCTACATGTCAGCGTGCTGACCACAAAGTTATCAGCGCCAGTGTAATTTAACATTTTAAGACTAACAACACTGTTCTGTGTTCTCATTAAAAATAAGGGCCACCCTAATACATATGAAATAAGAAACTTTTTTGCGGCAAGTTTGCTGTTGTGTAATATCATTTTGCTTCACCCAGTGGTTCAACAATTACATTTTGACAGGATCACAAAACAATCTGTGATTAAATGTGCTGCTCAAACTGTTAAGATCAAACTGAAATGATCACAGACCTTGTTAAAAATAAACTTCAGCTTGTTTCTAATATTTCGAAGGATATGAAAAGCGGCAGGTATATCACAGCCAGGAAGGAACATCACAAGCTTTGTCAGATTTTATTTTCTCATTTTTGTCGGTTCTTCTATTATAGGAATATCTATTCTATTTCATCCTTAGTACTTCATTGTGTGGAAAAAGTCTGAACTGAATAGTCATGACTGACATGTATTTTTCACTGTTTTTGAATAATGAAGAAAAGCATATTCAATTCTTTTTAAAAATGTAATATATATATGTGCATTTGTCATCCTAATGGCCTTTTGAGTCAATGAGGCCAAAGCAGACACTTCCATTTAGTTCTGTTTCCAACTGGACATTATTCACATCAAGCCATCCATGTCAGTAAATTACATCCAATCACAAAACATTTTTCTCACACATGCAAACTGGCAAATTAGTCGGCTGACTTGGGATTCTGTCACCACAGTAAAGACCCCTACAATAAACTGACATGTTTTCAAACATTTCTCAATGTTCCTCTTATGCAATGAACTCAGCGCAGCTGGAACATGAGTTAAATGATGGGAACCGTGAACAAAAACCATCTGTCTTGACAGGCTGCCATCCAACAGAAAAAAACTGTCATTTTGTCATCATTTACAATTGACCAAACCTGTATAATTTCCTTTTGTGTGTGGAAACTAATCCAATATCTTAAGCAAAATCAACAGCAAAATGTCTAAATCACATTCAGTATAAATTTGGCAAATCAAGACTCATTGCATCAACAATTGCATCAATGATGTTACATATTATTGGTCTTGCCACTGACAAATGCATCTTGGTAGAAAAGAAGATTATATACTTTCATAGTACATTTATGTTGCTTTTATGTTATTTTCGGTGCAGCACTAATCTGTAAATACTACATAACTCATACGGTGCTCAATGGACATCATACAGGGCAAAGCTGATGGTTAATAATCACAAAATTCATTTCTGAACCCATCATGCTATCACACCACTCATGATCAGCAATACATTCGAAAGCCTCGAAAACACTAATATTACTCCAGGGTTTGCTGGGCTACTGCGAGTTTCATCAGCACAATGGATGTGTGAAATAAAACACACCCTGAGTGGTCAGTCATGATGAGCCAATGTAATGTCCAATTAATGTGACGATAGTGTGAACTCGCCTCAGTGAGTCTCTGAGCAAAAAGCTTTAGCATCTTGTTAGAGCTCGCAGGGAAATATGCAAACTTGTCATGAAAGATAATTACCACCTTCAGTCGCCCATCTGCTGGCCGTTGACCAAATTGACTTGAATTCCATGCTTAACGTCGCCATAGATGCGCTGTAGGGGAAATAGATTCTGCTGGGGAAACGGATGCGGCGGATTTATTTAGTTGGATTTTCTTTTCTTATCAAGGCAAGTTTGCAATGTCAGTTCTCATCCTACTCCAATTAAATAAGACGCTCCATTACCTCACAATTCAGTAATTCTCCAGGAAAATACAAGGTCATCCAAACCTCCCCTATGCTTGACATCATTTCAGTGGCATTATGACATGAATATTGGCAGGCTGGGGAAGGTTTTAACAACTTTAACTAAGTAAACAATTTCTTTTCCAGATCACCGTGGTGAATAAAGCACAAAAGCGGCTGGATCTTTCTAACTCTCTCCATATGTCTTTGTCCCTCCTGCTGACTTTCCTCTGGGAAACTTCTAATTGCTTCTCTGATGACCTCCACAGAGACACTCTTAATAATCATGCATAAATAGGCCTACACGGTAAATGTGAAGCTTTTATTATATGTATACTCTAAATATTTATGTACTAGGCCAGTAGTTTACAATAATTGTTACACTGACAAAGTTCAAATGTAATTAATTCATGAATAATTCATTTAAAAAAAAAGAAACCTAACAGATTTTCCATCTACTTGCAATTAGGAGATTTCAAGATTCAAACACAAAACTGTTCTCGTACCACTGTTTGTCTTTCCATGAGCTCTAACACTTTGTCATAACGCTTTTGGTTGGCACTGTGAGGTTAAATTTGACTTGCCTTATGTCTGCTGTATTCCCGAGGCCAAAGTTTCATTAGACACGACAGTTTTTGCAAACGATTCATTTTCCATGTGGCTTCCAAGGAAATCAAAGCAACATGATCAGTGTAGTATCACTACCTCCCTAACAAATCACTCCTTTGAGATTGTGCTTTAAGTGAATCAGTCATAGTGGAGAGTGGGGTAAGTTGACCCACCCCCTGTATCTTGGCAACTGTACACTTTTACTGTCATGTGAGCATGTATTTTGTAATCACACATTATTTCTGCCTCACTGTGAAAGGGAGAAACGAATGGGAGGAGTGTATGGCACCTATTTACTTAAAGTAAAATTTTAGCATAACAGATGTAATGGGTGTTACATCAAAACAAATTTATCCAGGTCTAAAAATATTTATGATGCAAATTGGTTATTTTTAAACATATAAAACCATTTAGCTAAATATTTGCCTAAACTGGTATGCTAGCTAGTTTTTTTTTTCCAAAACGCCAGGAATGGGGCAAAGTGAGCCAAATGCTTTGGGGTAAGTTGTGCCAGCACTTTCACTTACCCCACCATAAGGCACTGAAGATAAGTTTAATCTCTGAAGTATAAACTGGTATTTTAATGTGATATTATGCAACTGGTTTAGTTTATCATACATGTAGATTTGTAATTTATTTGATAGGGATAGTGTGCAAGTGCACCAGATCCTTTTCTGAGAACCAGAAGATGCTTTTCATCACATTATAATCAAATATATCTTTCCGCCTGTAGTTCCTAATGGCAGGTTGGACATTACAGAAAAGGTACCATGCCAGAAATCTTTTGATTAAAATATGTATTAGTCTCAGTGGCATTTATTCCTTCGTTTTAATTCAGGTTTTATTTACTCAAACTCTCTGTTTAGTCTGCTTTTGTGAATGTTAAAACTTTAGTGTTCAACACATTGTTTCAGAAATGCAAACAATTAAAGACTGAAAATGAAACTTAATTTGATTGTTTTTTAATTTTAAGTTATCTTTTATCTTTACTATGACTGTTTGTAAAATGAAATTTGATTATTTGAAAATTTGAAATTATTTTATAAATTTTACTTGGGTTTGAATCAGATTCAGTCAGATTGTCAGTTTTCATCCACATGGGTGACTTGGGTCAACTTGCCCCTAACCTGGGGCAAAATGAGCCACAGAAACACTTTTTTATAGAAAGCCATATATTTAAAACTCTTTGTCATAGATACATTCTGATAACTTAAAATGACCGGAAACACCCTGAAATTACTTCAGATATTTTCATTGTACTTCTGCCTCATTTTATCTTATATTGAGGACCACATAAGTAAAAAATGCATTTGGCTCATCTTACCCCACTCTTCCCTACAGTGCGACCTGTAGTCCAGGAGATTCCCAAAGAATTTTAACTATTATGAATTGGTCAGTTTTAGTGAATCAAATCCATGCAGCAGTTCTTTCTAGTGATTCACGGCCACTTAGCACAACCCGTGTAGCTCGCAAACTAATGACTCTTTTGAGCTGGTTCTTTTTATTGAATCAAAACAATACTGCACAGTCAGCTGTAGTCTGACTCATGTACAAATTATGTACTCTTATGAGCCAGTTCTTTTAGTGAACCATACAGCGCAACCAGTCTGATTCCTGTATGAATGACTCTAATGAGTCGGTTCGTTTTAGTGAATCAAAGTAAGTATTCTAGCCCATTGTCATACTTAAAGTTTGTGATAAATATATGACAATGTGTAGTTGTAGATATGTCAGTAGTAGGCTATTCTATTTAAAAAAAAGTCACTATAAAACATCATTAAAAACTATTTCTTT
Organism: Labeo rohita; assembly: GCF_022985175.1. NCBI lineage: Eukaryota > Metazoa > Chordata > Actinopteri > Cypriniformes > Cyprinidae > Labeo > Labeo rohita. The sequence continues at coordinate 40,777,728 of NC_066873.1, forward strand.
TACTAGAATTTATTTACTGTGTTATCAAATAAGATTCATTTGGGGTTAAAATTGCATTAATGTTTTCTACATGTTTTTCCATAGCCTATACGATTCCCAGACCCTATTCTTGAGTTTACCTGCAAATAAATAAACCTACAGGAAGACTTTTTGTACTATTTGTTGAACAAGAAGTATCAACAATGTGACAGAAGCAAAAAGATGAAGTGTGGCTCCATTTCCACCTCGCAGTACTGACATTGTTCACAAAGTTGGCAAACACCTTCTGTCAGAAATGTGTTGCCATGCATTCCCAGTGGCAATGCATTCTGGGGGTGACAAAGTGGGAATGAGAGATTCCATTTAAATTAGTCTTGTGCTCAAAAGTGGCTTCTGAAAAAGAGTTCAATTTCTCTAATTAGCACTTTGCGGCTGTGTTTTCTGGTGTTTTTTCTCATCCCTGTCCCCGTCTATCGCTGGAGCCTCTGTTTCCTTGCAAGGCAGATTTTCAAACAATATAAAAGGCATTTTGTTCCTGTTTCCACTCTTCTATTGCTATTATTTTTAATGACAGAGGCACCATTTCATCTCAGGGATTTGTTGACAGGCCGTCACGTGGCTTTCTAGCCAAGCAGCCTTTAATAGATGCCTCTCCTTGCAAACGCTATAAACTCTTCACTGAACACAATTAGATCGGTGCTGTATATCAACCCTCAGGAGCTGGATCAATAAAGATGACGTGAACGTATAGCGGTGCATGAGGCGGTATGCCAGGGGCTTTATTATGTGATTCATTTAGCTATTAATGAGCCGTTTTAGCCTCTGACAGGTCTCAGATGATTGAGGAGAGGTTTTATCTATCTGGGTGGTGCGGATGATTTTTTTAGATGGTGACAGTCCACCGTAGACTGCAAAGAGAGAGGATATTTATAATGTGATGCCAAAGTAAGGTGGTATTAGGGTAGTAAATGATGTCATAATGATTCAAGATCAAACATTACAAATGAAACACCTGTTAAACTCTAATCTGTGTAAAAATATTCACAATGAATGAATGTCATTTTTCTGTTGTAAGATGTATAATAACATAAGAATGAATTTGTGCTCTGCATTTAACCCATCCAAGTGCACACACACAGCAGTCAGTAGTGAACAAACACACACACTGTGAACACACACCCGGAGCAGTGGGCAGCCAACGCACGGGGAGCAGCTGGGGGGTCAGTGCCTTGCAGTGTTGGGGGTAACGCATTACAAGTAACGTGAGTTACTTAATAATATTACTTTTTTAAAGTAACTAGTAAAGTAACCCATTACTTTTGAATTTCTAAGAAAATATCTGAGTTACTTTTTTCCCCATTTATTGACTGACAAGGAAATTGGGAATAAACATGATGTTACTGTATTCTAGACTAAATGTGAACATGCATTAATTCATCTCACTTACAAAAAACAGATTCAGTATTCCTCAAAATGAATAAAAACAGTGAAATGCAAACTCAGAATATGACGCAACCCTGCAATAATTAATATGTTAAATAAAACAAATATCCTTTATGTATTTAATACCATTTTATTAACCAGTGTCTTTGCTGCTGACCTTCAGTGATGCAATTCAACCATACTGATATAAGCAAAAAATAATTTAGATAAACTAACATTTGTGCTTAATTTTTTTTTTATAGCTGAAGAGTGATCTCCTGCATAAATGTACTTTTCTTTTACCCTGAGGTGAATTAATTTTACTTTTGGTGTAAAAAGGCTTTTACATTAGAATTGTTTTATATTAAAAACAAAGAAGCAAGTCCTGCCCAGATTTAAAAAGTAATGCAGAAGTAATGTAACACATTACTTTCCATAAAAAGTAACTAAGTAACGTAATTAGTTACTTTTTCAGGGTGTAATGCAAAATTGTAATGCATTACTTTTAAAAGTAACTTTCCCCAACACTGGTGCCTTGCTTAAGGGTCTCACCTCAGTTGTGGAGAGTCGAACCGCAGAAGTCCGATTCTCCAATTATTAGGCCATGGCTGCCACAACTGGATCCAAATGGTGTAATTCCAGTATCTACCAGGTTCACTGAGCCATTCTAAAAAGACAAAAATTTGGCATGACAACAACTATACTAAAAATTATACTAAAAGTTTTTCCTTTGCATTTTTGAAAAGTTTTGTGTACAGACAACAACGTTGTCAAAACGATCCCCGTTCATGCGGATCTGCAAAATCGATGATTGCATGACATCACAAATTTGCATTTTAAACCCATTTTCAAAAAATTAGCAGTTTTAGACCCCCAAAATGCTTCTGTCGTGTAAACAAATGGCCAAAATGCATAAAAAGTGTTCTATTTTTCGTGCAAGTCGTGTTGTGTAAACACAATTACAAAGTAAAAATTACAGAATTGCTTTTTATTCTTGGTGCGGTTTGCTTTCACACTGCAAAGTTTCTAAACGGACCAAATGTGTTAATACGAGTCATACGCGAGTAAACTGTCCTCTCATTGGTCAAAGTTCCACGGTTTATTTTCCGGGATTCCACATTGGATTGCTTTCGCACAACAACCGAACCACTCCAGAGTTCATTTTCAATTGAGCCGAGACCACCTTGTTCAGGCAATCTTGGACCGATTGCCGTGTGCCAGGTGTGACAGCACCCTAAGGTCAACCAATGGTGTGAATTTGGGGACGGGACTTTCAGATGTCAGTCAAAATGTTTTTAAAAACAGTTTTATATTTCTGTTTAATGATGCTAATAGTACAGAAACTACAGTATGCCTTTATAGCAGCTGTATGTATTTATCTGTATTTTTGTGACCTTAGAGCCCCCTACAGTTAAGTGAGTGGAATTCACTGCTGTAATTACAGTAGATCATTGTCTATGTGCATTTGTTCCTGCCATAAAGCAAACTGCTCTTTTTGCTGAATTTCATACATGCTCACCAAACTTTAAGAGCTGCCTAACTCCCAGAACAGACGTTTGGAGGGAAGTGTGGGAAAGAAACTGAAGCCATTTGCCTTATTAGAAGTCAGTTTACAAAAATGATTTTGAAACTGATATTTCAAAGGTAAAAAAAAAAAAAAAAAAAAAAAAAAAAAATGTACATACAGCTGCTTTAAGATTAATGCATTACAAGCACAAGAGCATGCTCAATACATTTCTTAAGGAATCTGCATTCATTATGAAAAGATAATTTATTTCAGACTTCTGTGCCTGGGTTTTTCCTCTCATCCCCCAGGTGGCCAGAAGATGTTAAATTTATTTGAAGATCAGTACAAAGAGAAAAAAGTGAAGGGAAAAGGAAGATCTTATTTCATGCTGGAGAACTTCAGAATATCCTTTCAAAGTCAACATGAAATTAAAATCTCCTTTATTTTCATGAACACATATTCCTTGTTGTTTTGTGTACAATTAAGCAGTACACATTATTATTTTTTTTTAAAGACATTTATACTTTTATTCAATGATAAATAATTTTATTTCAAATAAATGCTGCTATTAAGCTTTCTATTTATCAAAGACGATAAATTGCATTTTAAATATATTAAAATAGAATAGAGTTATTTTAAATTGTAATAATATTTCACAATATTACTGATGAAATAAATGCAGCCTTGATGAGCGATAGAAACTTCTTTCAAAAACATTTAAAAATCTTACCAACCCAAATCAATTTTGAGCAGTACTGTGTATATAATCTCATTATATTTAATGAAAGAGCACATGATTTTAATCAAGGTAATTTTGGCTCATTTTGTTTGTTTGACTGGTGAACTATTCTGTTTTGAATTTATTTGAATATAATTCAGTAAATTGCTCTTCTTGTCATTCCAGCTCATGTTTTGAACGTGAGCCAGCTCTTAAATTCTGATTGTTTCCCACTCCTGTTGTGAATATTGTTTCATGTTAACTTCAACAAGATTCAATTATAATGTGATTCCCTAATGAGTAACGGTAAACTACTCCACAACTGGCTTACAGATGGAAACCGCACACACCTGTTGAAATGAAAATTAATAAAACCGCACACTGTACCAGAAAGGAAAACTGGAAGAGACTGAATCTGTTCAACTGATTGCGTACAGGCAAGGTTAATATGACATTCCTTCATTTTTCTTCAGGAATAATTGCTGCAAATGGCAAGATGAAATTGCAGCAGACAGATATTTTATGCTGGAGCATTTAAGAGCTGCCATTCGTTGGAGGAGAACTGCCAGACAAGATGACGTTATTGTACCATACAAGCTAAATTTGGTTATGTCCACTAGATTTAAGAGAGAAAAAGAGCTCTGCTTTTGTCTAAATTTCCATCTTCCATTCACTTGAAACTGAATCAATATTGCAATATTGTCAGCCTTTCACAGTGTGTACAGGCACCAGACCTATACAAGTTTTATATCTAGGTTTTTTTGTATTTTTAAACAAACACAGGTTGTGTTTAGCTCAGTCCTGAGTGAAAAAGTAAATTATACATTAGTCCTGGTTCACTTAGCTTTTACATTGTTATTTATAACACCAAATCTAAAGATACAAAACAACAGGTATAAGGATACAGTCACAACCTAATTGGAAAGCTTTTATGACATATACTTTGCAAAGTTACCAAAATGTGCCATGGCTAAATGCACTCATTGTATGGGTGCACATACGGTGGTATTTTTATCAGCTGATAACTCACAAAGAGCGTAAAGGAGTCAAAACATTGCACACACAGAGAGATATGCTGAAAGGAGATGACAGTTTTGACACTTGTACCGAACTGTAATAAGCAACATAGCTCATATGACGAGAAGAACCAGGCATGCTTAAGCATTCTGTCATTTTAAGGGTCACATCTTATGACATCCTGTCCTGTTTTTGGTTTGTTTAGAAGTTTTTGGGCCATTCTGCGTTCATATATCAGTCGAAGAACACCGGAGTTCGTTAGGAAGCTTTTCAGGGTGTCCCAATACACTTGTTTGGTGGGCACCAAGGTTCAGATGGCAGCGTTCATGCATATATTCAAATGAACCACACTAACAGAGCAATCCCACAAGAGTTTGGTTTAATCAAACCAAACCTGATAAGTTTAAACACACCCTAAAAAGAGGAAATCAAGAGTTTACTAAAATGTTGCACAACTTTTAATAAAAAAAAAAAAAAAAAATCATTGTACAGCTAATTTTTTAAACAGAGTGTATGAAGAGTTCAGATGCAAAACCAGATAAATCCATCTGACGTCTTTCTTTAAAAAATGCATTTTTATCAGGCTCAGAAGTATAGGTTTCTTTGTAAGTACCGGTACTCCTGGTTGGGCTGAGGCTGGTATTTTAGTGAGTTTGAAGAAAAAGTATTTGATGGACATATAATATGTGTCGAGAGCATTCACTCAGTATCATTATCTCATTTTTGAACGAGATGGCTTTTAGCTGGTTTTGCATCTGAACTCTTCGTATATTTACACTAAGTGCAAACAGCCTGACTTGTTGGCAGAGGCTATTTACACTAACTCCACCCACCAATGTGTGATTAGGGTAGTCAACACTACAAAAGACGACAGTCAAACATCATATCCAGTGGTGTAGATGGTAAAGCGTGTGCTGGTGTCGTTTTGACAGAGTTTGAATCCGCCTTTTGCCAACCTTTTTTTTTATTCCCTTCACATTGGAAAGGCATTTATTTTCAATAAAAATTAAGGAAATAATCAAAAAGTTCAAAAGAAAGTATCGGGTAGGGTTAGGGTAGATGTAGGGAGGGCTTTATTGTCCCAATAAGGTGGCATCCATTTAATAATTTGAATTAAAATTATAGTTTACACTCAATACTTTATTATTACATACTGTTTTATAATATACTACAATAATGAGGTGCAGCTAACTGCCAGTTATTTGCAATAAGTAGAATTTAATATCCTGATATTAGAATCTATAGCTATTTGAACTTAGTGTAAACAGGATCTGTTGCTCTTTGCACTTAGTGTGAATAGACTCTATCACTATACTATTGCCCTTTTTTAATGTAATTTTTCATAAACCTCAATCAAACCTTAATGCAATCAATATTGCCTAGGATCCTATTAAGTCCATTTAATTTTTATTCCAAAATCCGTTTTTTTTTTTTTTTTTAATTAAAAATTTTCGGTGTTCCATTTTTTTCTCCCCAATTAAATTTTTTGTAGACTCTGTTTTAATGGTTAATTAAAATAAAATAAAATATATATATTTATATATATATATATAATTTATATATATATAAAAGCATGTCTAATTAGTTGAAATTATGAAACATGCGCAATTTAACAGGAATTTATTACAAGTTTAACAAAAATTACATTTTAAAGGCCCTATGAAATCTCAAACTTGGTTTTGTCACTAATTCTGTTTTCAATTCATTATCTGGATTCAGTTTGAATGGTTTCATAATCAAAAGCATGTCTAATTAAGTGATTTTATAACAAATTAACTTATTATTATTTTATTTATTATTATTTTTTTCAGAAATACTGTTTTGCATATTTACATTTTTCTGGTACATAAATTTTAGTAAATATTTTTTTCTGGTAAACATTCCTTAAAAAGAAATGTTTTCATAACAATTTTATTTATAGTAGTACTATCAATACATCGAGCAATATATTTCTGTCACAGTTTCTTCAAGTTAAACCAAACTTTTATTTTGACGGGTTACAAGCACAAGATAGTTTTACTCAAAAGAAACAATAAAATGCTCATGAAGTGACTCTCAAAATTGTATGTGTTCATCTACTTATATATTCAGGCAGCAGAGGTTGAAAACACTGCAAGCGTCATGCGCACTTCAATATGTGTAGTAAACGAAACCGCACGTCAGTGCTATTAATTCACACAGAGACATGCAGAACATGCAGGATTCACGTTTAAATTATCTTTTTGCAGCTTAATATTCACAGACACTAGTCCATATTGTTTTAATTTAAGTGTACTGACCTACTTTTGATTTATTAGTCCAAAATCTGGCAAATTCCGTGACATTCTGCACTATACAGTAAATTCCATTTTTACGACTGGATTCATGCAACATTACATCCTGTGTTTGGTTCATTTAAATGTCTTTGGTCTCATCAGTTTGAAAGACAGACCCCTTCCTACTTTTTCAGGGTGTCTCGCTCCACTTGTTTGGTGTGCATCAAGGTTCAGATGGCAGCGTTCATGCTTATTCAAATGAACCACACAGAGTTCAATGTAATCAAACCAAACCTGCCAAGTGTGAACATGTCCTAAAAAAATCAAAAATTAATGCATACAGGTCTTGCAATTCAGTGTAAACATGCACTAAATGCACTGGGATAGCAATGCATCTTGAGTTTTCAAATGTTATTATTCATAAAACTCAGCAGTATTTGCATGATGCAATCAATACTGCACTATTCCTGACTGTGGAAAGCAGGTACTCAACCTAGCACATCAACTGTGCTGTTCAAACCAGTTAAACTCAGATTTAGTGGCCATGTTTGTGCATAATAGCGAATCGTGTGCTAAAACAACACAAACAACAGTGCATTTCATTCCTACTGAATTCCCCCATCAGACAACTCAAGAACTGTGGAGTCAACTGCCATCTTTCATTGCAAATATGAATTTGAAAAGCAGCAGTAATCATTTTCATACATGAATATTTAAAGTGCTCACATGATAGGTCATGCATGTATTGTTGCATTTGCAGGATGCCGGGCTGGTAAAATATTATTTATGAGCGCATATGTGTGAAAGGACTAAGTAACTGCGAACTTCCCTTGAGAAGATGGTTCCTGCTGGATGTATGGCTGGTTACCCCCGATGGTTCAGGCAAAAGCCATTTGGAAGGAAGATGGATGACTCGAGGGAAAAATAAAACGTACCTTTGAGCATAAAAACCATTTCACTCTAAATAATTCAAAAGCCTTGCTGTTAATGTTGTCCCACTTCTTCAGATTGAAAGCCAAAATAACACGGGAAAAACAACAACAACCTGAGTGAAGACCTGCAGACTGTGGAGCAGAAGAGGAAAGTAAGATGTGACCTGGAATCCAATATCCGATATTCATTGAAATTACAAGGCAATTCTTGCTTTGGTCACTAGCAAAATTAGCAAAATTCAAAAAGCAACCTTGCATATATTTTTTATAGGTACACTCCAAAAAATGTTCTTGTTACTCAAAGATTTTTAAATTAAGAGGCAAAATGATAATTTGAAAACTAAATTTATGGCATTCAGCTTTAAATGTTGTGTCATGTTTTCTAAAACCTTTGTAAAAAAAATATTTTATTGTTATTTATTTATCTATTATTATTAATTTATTTATATTTAATTTAATTTTAATATAAATATATTTTATTATATATATATATATATATATATATATATATATTGTATTCTATTTATTATTTAGTTAGTTTTATTTTTTTATTAACATTATTATTATTATATGTATATATTTTAAGTCTACCACTTGCACAGTTTCCCAAAAGAAAATAAAAAAAAAACAGTTGCTAACAACAACAACAAAAAAAAAAAAAAATGCAAAATGATATAGATAACGTGTTATTTTCAGGGGAAAAATGTGAAAAAGGTTTAAAACAAGAAAGAAAAATTAGCCAAATGGGGTAAGAAAAATAATTTGGTTCTCCCTTTGAATTATTTATTTATTTATTTATTACTCCAGTTGACAGATATTTTGTCTGTTTCAAGCTTACATTTTTTCTACATTTTGATGTTGAGTTCACAAAATAAGACTACATATCTTAAGTAATTTTGCTTCTCAAGTAAATGTATCTTGTTTTGACAATGTTTAGATACTTGTACTGGAAAACAAGACAAAGTACTATGCAAGAAAATCATTGGATTTTGAAAAACATGTTGAAAATAAAGTCATGTTTATATGGTACTACACAACAAATACAGGCTAGTTTTGGATGTAATACTGACCTAAACAATCATTTCCCAGTAATTCTTTTTATATTTTGTGTGGAAGTGTTTGCAGAGACTGCTGTGTCATTATTTGAATGAGTTAGCACTTTGCTGCATGCGGTCTAATATTGTAGGATCATCAATTTTAGATTTACTCCCTCGCATAAAAAAAGAACTGCGGATGATGTTGCATCCCAGCAACACCTTTTTCTATTCGGGCCAAAATAAACAGTAAAGTGAATGAGACTGTATAATGTTAGTCAAAGGTCTGGCGAGTCTATAGCAGAGATTCATCCTTTTTACATTGCAATGCTGCAGAGAGTCTCATCCTGCCCTTCTTGAGGACATTAAAAGTCAGTGAGATCTTGTGCTGTGGCCTTTGGAGCAGCTTTGATGGATGTTATGAGCTAATGCCAGAGTGACAGAAAAGCTGATGGACCGCATTCAGAGATCCAGCGCCTTCAGGTACTGACCTTTACACCTGACGTTCACAATGTAATATATGAACACATGTGAGTCTTTCAGACTCTAGACAAATGTACAGGTACAGCTCAGCATGAAAGAAAGCATCGGTTCACATGAATGAAACACAGTAGAACAGAACCGGCGTAGGACAGAATAAATGTACATGCTTGTCTTGGCTGGACAGGATTGTTTTAGTGCTGGTCAAGGTGTGCAATTATGCTTTTGTGTGTAAATGTTTAAATGAATGAACAAACAAATAAATAAATAGATGTTTGCTGCAGGCAAGCTGTTTGAACAAGTACTTGCCATGTAATTTTCACAATTTTTTGTATTTTTATTTGCTGTATTTTTAATAGTACTAATTGAAATAAAGCTAAAATATATATATATAAAAAAAGTGTCTCAACTGAAATTTTACCTTGTGGAAGCACTAAAATAAATTACTGGATAAAAAAAAAAAAAAATATATATATATATATATATATATATATATATATAAAAAAATTAAATAGTAATATTAAAAATACAGCACATAAAATTTTAATGTAAATAAAATTTACATTAAAACAAAAATGTAAAAACAACATTCAAATTTATAAATATTATTATTATTCTGGAGCTATACTGGTGCTTAGTTGTGCTTTCTTAGTTTTTTTTTTTTTTTTTTTATAAACAAATAAATGTTTGCTGCAAGGAAATCTGTTTGAACAAGTACTTGCCACATGTAATTTTCAAAATTTTATTATGTATTTTTATTAGTATTAACTGAAATGAAGCTGAATTTTTTTTTTTTGAAATGTTGCCTTGTTAAAGCACTAACATAAGAAACTTTAAATAAAAAAAAAACTACAAATAAAATAAAAATAAATTAAATAGTATTATAAAAAATACAGCACATAAAATTACAAATTAAATGTAATAAATGTAAATGTAAATAAAATTTACATTAAAACAAAAATGTATAAAAAATAAAAGCTAATTCAAATTATTATTATTATTATTATTATTATTATTATTATGGAGCTATACTGGTGATTAGCTGTGCTTTGTTTGTTGTTTTCTAAAATAAACAAATGCTGCAAGGAAAGCTGTTTGAACAAGTACTTGCCACATGTAATTTTCATTTCAGTGTCAACTAAACGCTGGGAAAAAAATGTTTTTCAATTGAAATCTTGCCATGTTAAAGCACTAAAACACATACCTGGAAAAAAACTACGAATAAAATAAACATAAATTAAATAGTATTATTAAAAAATACAGCACATAAAATTACAAATTAAATGTAATAAATTTAAATATAAATAAAACTAAAAAAAAAAAAAAGTATACAAATAAAAGCTTATTCAAAATATTATTATTATTATTATTATTATTATTATTGTTATTATTATTATTATTATTATGGAGCTATACTTGTGCTTAGCTGTGCTTTGTTTTCTAAACAAACAAACAAACAAACAAACAAATAAATACAAAATACAAATAAAATAAAAATAAATTAAATAGTAATATTAAAAATACAGCACATAAAATTACAAATTAAATGTAATCAATTAAATGTAAATAAAAGTTACATTAAAACAAAAATGTTTAAAAAATTATAAGCTAATTCAAAATATTATTATAACTATACAAAAAGTATTACAAAAAATACTAAAACAGTAGATTAAAGTTATTGCAAAGATGGCTAAGAAAAAAGTTCTGAGAAAAGCTTGTACATCATTCAGATGATGCCCGGATTCATATTTTGTTAATGGCATTTACACATTTTTGAGCTAATGTATACTGGTGATTAGCTGTGCTTTGTTTTCTCAACACTAACAAACTAACTAACTAATTAAATAAACCAATCAACAAATGTTTAAGGCAAGGAAAGCTGTTTGAACAAACACTTGCCACATTTAATTTTTAAAATCACATTAAACTCAAACAAAATTCAGAGTAATGGGGATTTTAATCTCATATTTTTCCACTTAGCTATATTTAAGTATTCTCCACATTTACTAAATTCAGTTTGGGGATATTAATATCACATTTTCACACATATTTTATATTTAATTTCTATAGGCATGTGCAAGCGCCCTTCATGCAACATCTTGTATCAGTCAGAGTGCCTCATTCACTATTCAAAGCTTGCTTGTTTTTTTTTTTATATGTTCTTCCTTGAAGTCACCAAAGACAGTCTGAAAGATCAGCGTGTTCTAGATCATGTTCTAATTCTCGAGCAGTGTTTGACTAATCAGAGCTGCAGCAGACCCGGAGCGCTCAGCCTCTCTCCAGCCTGACCACTGCTCTAAAGCCAGCAGTAATTGGACCTCCAGGGAGGAGAGAAGCTGCTCATGTGACTGCCGACAGATTCTCTGGGGTCCCGCTAAAGCACCACGGGCGGTACGAGGAAGAATCTTCGAATGCAAACAGCCAGCAAGCCAAATACAGCTTAGAAAGGCTGTGCAAATCTGTTTTCTTTCCTATTCACACTTCTAATAGACGTGCCGTGCATGTGATCAGCAAAACAGGGATGTGAGCTTCCCGGGAAGAATCTGTCTTTTTCCTTTGAGAGCTTTTATTTGAAAACTGGCTTATTTAAAGGAACAGTTCACCCGAAAATGACAATTTGCTGCAAATTTACTCACCCTCAGGCCTTTCAAGATGTATACGAGTTTGCTTCTGCATCAGAACAGATTTGAAGAAATCACTTGCTCATGAATGGATCTTCTGCAGTAAATGGGTGCCGTCAGAATGAAAGTCCAAACAGCTGATAAGAAACACCACAGTAATCCACACGACACAAAATCTGCATGTTTGTAAGAAACAAATCCATCATTAAGGCATTTTTAACTTCAAACTTCAAATCTATAATACTGATGTATATAGTAAAAAAGTTGTCTGGACTTAATCGGGAGAGAAATATGCACAGATCATGCATGATTTATAAGCAGTCCAAAACAGATCTAAACAAATATGTCAATACATTTTTATGTGTTTTGTGGATTACTTGTAGCTTATTGTGATGTGTTTATCAGCTGTTTGGACTCTCATTCTGATGGCACCCATTCACTGCAGAGGATCTATTGGTGAGCATGTGATGCAATGCTACATTTCTCAAATCTCTTTCAATGAAGAAACAAACTCATCTACATATTGGATGGCTTGAGTGGCCTGCAGATTTACTCACCCTCAGGCCTTCCAAGATGTATATGAGTTTGCTTCTGCATCAGAACAGATTTGAATAAATCACTTGCTCATGAATGGATCCTCTACAGTGAATGGGTGCCGTCAGAATGATAGTCCAAACAGATGATAAGAAACAGCACAGTAATCCACACGACACAAAATCTGCATGTTTGTAAGAAACAAATCCATCATTAAGGCATTTTTAACCTCAAACAAATCCTCTATCTATAATATTGATTTCTTTAGTAAAAAAGTCATCTTGACTGGATCAGGAGTGAAATATGCACAGATCAAGCACAATACATAAGCAGTCCAAAAACAGATCTAAACAAATCTAAAAAATAAAAAAAAAAAATGTCAATAAATTTTAATGTTTTTGTCGATTTATTGTGGTTTATTGTGATGTTTTTATCAGCTGTTTGGACTCTCCTTCTGACGGCACCCATTCACTGCAGAGGATCCACTGGTGAGCATGTGATGCAATGCTACATTTCTCAAAACTCTTCCATTGAAGAAACAAACTCATCTACTGTACATCTTGGATGGCCTGATTGTGAGTACATTTCCACCAAATGTTTATTTCTGGGTGAACTATTCCTTTAAAGCAGTTTAATGCAGCAAAATCCATGCCTGAAAAGTTGCAGCACTTGTGAGACAGACAGAGAGACGGACAATCATAAGGGACCGCCTTCGCTATAAAGAGATTTCCTAAAGTAATTACGCTCTCTAACAAAGGCCTGGGAAATTGAACCATTAATTACAACGCTGAGAGGCACAAATAAAATCTGCTATAGCCAGTTTTAGGGATGGCAAAAGCTCGATTGTATCTGTTTTCTGTAATGAGAGATTTGGCTGGGAGCAGATGAGTACTCCGTCCCAGTCATCACATTGTAATTTCAATAAATTATCTCTGTAGATGCAAAAAATAATAACTAGACACAGGATGTCATTGAGACATTCCTGTGTGTTTCTAGGACCTCAATATCTTTGCTTCAGACCGGAGTAAGAGGCCTATGTAATTCAAGCCACAAGTAATGGGTTTTTAGGAACAGAAGGCTTGTCTATTTATCTTACTTCTTAAACTGGACCGAACAAATACAACAAATACAACCTAATCAGGGCAAAACGATGTGTTTTAAGCTAAATTAACCAGTCAACAAGAAAATCAGATGTTTGTAATATCTTAATATCTTCAGTCACATTTAGCAGATTAGATCTGGTGATAATATAATTACATTTTGCAACGATACAGGCAATTAAGCAGCTGCGATTTGCTGTATAGCATATATCACTCTATGCAATTATACTGTATAATACTGTACAATAGAGCGGTTGTTGTACAGTTTGAAACCTTGCGCTATCTTTTCAAGTAAATGCCACCTGCTTTGATATTTTCTTATCTAATGCACTGACATTCACAAGTGTTGCTAAAGTGTCCAAGTACTTTCTGAAGCTGCTGTTTGTGCTTTATTGCTGTAGTCTGAGTAACCTGCTTGCTGTAACGTCTCAATTTCCCTTGGGGGATCAGTGAAGTGTTCATCTTATCTTGTTCTCAAAGACCTTTCACAACACATTAAAAGTGTTTATTACTATTGGTTCGTACCTCAACAACATGAGACACAGAAACCTAGAATAAAAGTGCATGAGAATTGCAATATTAGTGACTATAATTGCAATGGAATGGTTTTATTGGATATGTAAAACAAGGGGCTCAAGTTTTGTCTAGTTAGCATTGCACAGTTAGTAGAAGTTACTAGTAGTTCAGGCTGTTACTACAGTATGTGGACCCAAAAAAGAAACAAAGCCACAGCAATCAGTTGGTAGATGATAGATAGATAGATAGATAGATAGATAGATAGATAGATAGATAGATAGATAGATAGATAGATAGATAGATAGATAGTCAAAAGTTCCCATTACACTGATGCTTCAGAAGGAAACATAATGCCCAGGGGTGAAAACTTTTGAACGTGTACATTTTTCTTATTTTGCCTAAATATCATATTTTTTCCATTTAGTTTTCTGAAGATCAGCAGACAAAACAGGGACTCATGAACAACTATCACAAAACAAAACAAAACAAAACAAAACAAAAACAGCTGTGAATCATTCAAGTTACAACACAGTATTAAAAATCAAGTGTATGTAAACTTTTGAATGGGGTCATTTTTATAAATTCAACTATTATTTTCTCTTGTGGACTACATGTAAACATCTTCAGGTCAGTACTAAATAGAAAATAGCATGCATTTTGTATGATCCCTCTTAAAATAATTAACATTTTGCAGATTCTGCAAGGTGTATGTATCTTTTGACATCAACTAGAACCAATTGTGTAATTACAACATCTCCAGCAACAACAATGCATAATTAATTGTGCATGAGCAAAAATGGCAGGCTTTCAGGGATGCTGCACCAGCCAAGCAACTCCAAATTGAGGCTGCTTTCTTCAAGTATTACAGCCTTCTTGAATGCGACCCACTAATGGGCTAAATGATGTGGGTTGGGCTAATTAGTGGACACAGATGTTACAGGTTACTGAGATGCCTATGTAAAGGCTCAGTTCGTGGCACTCCAGGAGAGTGGGGAAGATGTGTGTGATTGTGGGGAATGGGAATATCGAGAAAAACAGAAAGGAGGAAGGTAGGAGGAAGGTAGGAGGGAGGTTCTTTGTTCTTTTTTCTTTCTCTACTGTATCTCTTCTGAGAATTGAGTGGGCCAGTGCTTGGAGGAGAGACGCCTCTCTATTAGTGATCTAGAAGATCCTGTTTCACTGCAAGCACTGTCTAGGTCTTCCAGTAGGGTGAAGAGGAAAAAAATCAAAGGGTAAATCCCAAAGTGTACAACAGTTTTTATGTGTACCCTAAGGTATGCATACAGTGTGAATGACATGAAGCCCAAAGTATACTTTGTGTTTTACACCTACATTAGCATTCACAACACAGCCGAATGCACAGCCTTCGTTTTGATTCGATTGCGTCTGTGCACACAGGTGCACTAGAGAGATTCATGCTTGTCCATGTTTCTTGTTCCTGCGCTTTTTCTCTTCAAAAGCTATGAGCGATTTAAAAATATCTTTGTAATCATTTAAATAACATTTAATTTCCTCACATAAGTGCTCATACGTGTAGGCATCTGTGGTTTTTGTTGTCTTCAGAGGTTTGTTCTTCTTCTTTCTCCTCTGTTTCTTTACTGATTATGTTGCCACCTTGTGGACAAACTAATCAGTGCAAAACATAAATTTGAAGAAAAAATAGACTACGGATGTACTGTGCTGATGATGCAATTCTTTTTGCACACACTGTACTCTGTAAACCCTAATGCTCAACAAAATTAATTGGTTTAAGTAGGGCAAACTTTAAACTAAACAAATTAGTTCAAACTAATTAACGTTTATGAGTATTTAGAACTTTTTTTCTTATAGCATCACAAATCATCTTCACACTGCAGGCAAATGTGGCCCAAATCAGATTTTTTTGCTCACTTGTCACTCAAATCTGTTTTTCCCATGACAGTGTGAACAGGAAACCACATGAAATGTATTTTCCAATTTCCGATCGATTCCGATTTGTGCCACTTCCATGTGGTACTAAATCAGATACAGGTCAGATGTTTTGCAAAGCGACTGCAATATGAACCTTTATATTAGAATTCATGTGACTTTTAAGTCACTCTAAATTAACATTTATCACGATTCTGCGCTCATGGGAGTCACTTCAATTTTTTTTTTATATGTACCCAAAGTTATTAAGACTGTTGCAAAAGGTAGTCAGTGGAAGTACAGTGATGTGTCAGAACTCATAATTAATACAGTGACAATTCTATATACAGTACTGGCAAAATGAGGGCTTGCATCATAAAAGTTTCAAAACTGTGCTCTTTTCTCTTACAGTTTTCCTGTGGAATTCGGCTGCTTTTTCACTGTTGCCGCGGGTTAAAGTTACCCCACTAGTCTCAGTCTCAGCCATGAGTCTGAAGTTGTGGCTACGCGAGACTACGACCACACTAATGTGATGTTTACCCCCTGGAATATGGTTGGGCTATTTTTAGACTAGTTTTGAGAAACAATTGGGCAGATTTTGGTTGTGAAAACCTGGCAACCCTATTTGTATTATTCTTTTGCGCATCTAGATCAGTTTAAAACCATGATCTGTTCACACTGGGAATCTGATATTGGCCACATTTAAAACAAAAATGTGAACAGCTCTACAAAAAAAAAAAAAAAGGCTTAGCTTGCTCTAATAGGTTAAAAGCAACTGACATCTATGAGTACAAAATAAGAACCTGCCAGTTCTGCTTAACTTAAAAAGTTATGTACCTAATTTTTTTTAAGGTTTGCAAACTTATTCATGTTTACAGTGTATGCATAAGTATACTTAAGGCTTAAAGGAGAAGTCCACTTCCAAAAAAAGATTCACATATAATGTACTCACCCCCTTGTCATAAAAGATGCTCATGTCTTTCTTACTTCAGTCGTAAAGAAATAGTTTTTTGAGGAAAACATTTCAGCATTTTTCTCCATATAATGGACTGCTATGGTGCCCAAAGTTTGAACTTCCAAAATGCAGTTTAAATGCGGCTTCAAACAATCCCAAATGCGGTTGTAAATGATCCCAGCGATCCTAGCGAAACAATCAGTTATTTTTATAAAATTAATACAATTTATTTACTTTTTAATGTCAAACGCTCGTCTTGTCTCATATCTGCCTGGACTGTGTTTTCCGGTTCATGACAGTCAGGGTATGTCTAAAAAATCCCATCTCATGTTCTCCCTCAACTTCAAAATCTTCCTATATTGCTGTTTTACCTTTTTTTTGTTAAGGGTGTTTGATCTTCTTTGCATGTTCACTTTGCAAAAACTGTGTCGGTACTTCTGCAGTGATGTAGGATGATTTTGAAATGATTTTTGAAGTTGAGGGAGAAAATATATGATTGGAGAAATTTGAAAAAAAGATTACGAATGCATGGAACTCCACAGCTGAATGCTTAAGCCATTGACTACCTTAGGTTAAAATCACAACGCAACCAGCGACTCGCATTCACATCACGTACAACAGAGTGGACATTGTACGCGGAGTAGCACTCATTAAAACATGAAATCAGAGTAATAAGGTCAAGGGGCAATAGTAATGTACAAAAATGTGACCAAATTAACACAACTCATACTGTCGGAAATTACTGAACCATGACCCAGGTGGCTATATACAGCTGAGGTCAAAAGTTTACATACACCTTGCAGAATCTGTAAAATATGAATTATATTACCAAAATAAGAGGGATAAAAAAAATGCATGTTATTTTTTACTTAGTACTGACCTAAATAAGATATTTGACATAAAAGACTTTGAATTTATAAAATTTACCCCGTTCAAAAGCTTACATACTGTACGCTTGAATCTTAATGCTGTGTTGTTACCTGGATCATCCACAGCGGTGTTGTGTTTTTTGTTTTTGTTTTTTTTGTTTAGTGATAATTGTTCATGAGTCCCTTGTTTGTCTGCCCGCTGATCTTCAGAAAAATCCTTTAGGTCCCACAAATTCTTTGGTTTTTCAGCATTTTTATGTATTTGAACCCTTTCCAATAATGACTGTATGATTTTGAAATCCATCTTTTCACACTGAGAACAACTGAGGGACTCATAAGCAACTATTACAGATGGTTTAAACGCTCACCAATGATTTGATCATAGATCAGGGTAAATTTAACTTATTTTGTCTTCTGGGAAACATACAAGTATCTTCTGTAGATTATGAAGGGCAGTACTAAATGAAAATATGATATTTAGGCAAAATAAGAAAAATGTACACGTTCAAAAGTTTTCATCCCCGGGCTCTTAATGCATCATTTTTTTCTTCTGATGCACAATTGTTTGAACCTTCTGTAATAGTTGCATATGAGTCCTTCAGTTGTTATCAGTGTGAAAAGATGCACCTCAAACTCATACAGTCTATACTGGAAAGAGTTCAATTACACAAAAACGCTAAAAAACCAAAGAATTTGTGGGACCTGAAGTGTTTTTCTGAAGAATAGCGGGCAGTTGCAAGGAACTCATGAATAACTATCATTAAAAAAAAAAAAAAAAAACACAGCTGTGGATCATTCAGATAACAACAGTATTAAGAATCAAGCATATGTAAACTTTTGAACGGGGTCATTTTTATAATTTCAACTATTATTTTCACTTGTGGACTAAATGTAAACATCTTTTATGTAAAATATCTTTTTCAGGTCAGTACTAAATCAACAATAACATGCATTTTGAATGATCCCTCTTATTTTGGTAAAATAATTAACATTTTGCTATTACTGTATATCTCTCTGAGAGTTATCAGTTTAAATGTCATTTTTAGAACTTAAGGCTAACAGTCTGTTTCAAATGTGAACAATATGAAGACGGTTCAGTACTGGAGATAAAGAAAGTATCAATGTTTTAAAGGATATTCTCTAAAATGTTCACTTCCTCCTTTAATTATGTATGAATGCAGTTTTAAAGGACTTTTGTTGGAGGAGTGATAATGTTTTTCTTTCACTGGTGTCTGCTACATCGATGACGACTCTCTTAATGGATCTTTCTGGTTTTATCCGCTCTGACCTTGCTCTGTCCTAAAAAAGAAATTGGGATTGTTGGGTGGGAGACATGTTGGGGATCAAAAATACCAATGTCAACACACAGCGAATCGATCGAATGTCATCTTACATTAAAAAAAAAAAACATCATACATCACAACGTTGACAGCTTACCAAAGAAGCTTTTGTTTTTGCTTTGGTATAAATCAAGATGATGAAACTTTTTATAATAAAACTGGCTGATTACCTCAGGGCTCAGGTTTTCTTTCCATGGCTTTCCTGTAATAGAAGGGCACATATCTTTATTTGTGTCAGCCTAGGGAGAAAGTATGATTATTAAACTGGGTTTTCAACTGGTTTTGCTGCAGGATTGAGATTGTACATTGAACATCAAGCAGAGACAAAACGTAAACCGCATTTATTGCGGTTTTGCGCCATATATTTTGCTCATGCTCTCATCCTCAATGTCGGCAGATGTGCAACCTGGTGTCTTCTCGTGTTTTGACTAATACATGGGAAGCACATTGAGAAAAATGATATCAAAGGCTTACAACTTTCTCCCACGGGCCTCTCTATTTGGGCCAATGCTATTCTTACAACGCTATTAGTGAGGATCACTAATTTCTGTTAATTAATTCAGTTTTTCCTCACTGCTGATAAGCTATTGAGTCTTTTTCATTGGCTAGCAGCTATGTAATGTTTGCAAGTGATATATGAATCGGTACATAAAAAGAGCGTAAGATGAAAATGATCAAACGCCAATATTTCTCGACTAACTGCTCCCTTTAGGATACAGCGAGAGAGACCGAGAGAATCTCAAGCACCAAAAAGCGAGCTGAATTGAAATTGGGGATGTATGAGAGGATCTAGGAGGAAGAAGAGGACACAGAAAGAAAGCTCTTCGAAAAGAGTACAAGAAGAGAGGAAGCTCTGAGGAAGACGAGAGTCGGATAATCACCCCCCTGTGTGGGCGGCAGAGGCTTCCTCTAATGAGAATGTGGTGGGTGTTCAGCTGGAGTCGTGACTCGTCTGTTCTCTAGTATTGTCTCAGAGAGTTTCCCAGAGCGCTACAAAAAGCGCAATATAACACCAATCAGCCAATCGCAACAGCTCTGCTGATTCAGATGTCACAGATCCTTAATTAGGAGCGCTAATTGGACCCACTCCATCAGATACGGAGACCTCCTCGTACACTGACCTTTTTCTGCTATATCTGTGCCTGCTAAGAAGCTTTAAGGTTTTGTAGTGTAATACGTGATACAAAAATATTGATTTTATATGATAAAAATGTGTTTAGCGTCCTGGGGCATTTATATTTTGAATGTAAATATTAATATTAAAATAGATTTTATGGAGTCATGCAGTGTGTACGTATATTTTGATCCCCCTCGCTCCATTATGGATGAACGAGACACATCTTGGTGATCTAAAAATCTTTAATCTTTTCCAAACAAATGTTTGTACAAGTATTTTTGTATTATTTATATACTTAAAGTTCAAAGATTTTATTTTCTATATATTCAATTTTTGTTACATTTTTGGTCATTTTTTTGCATTTTTATTATAGTTCTTGCCTTTAAAAATATTTGTAAATAAATTATTATTGTTAATTATTTTTAATTTTTATTCATTTTTGCTTTTTAAAAATATTAAAAATTTCTTGTTTATGTTTTTGTTTATTTCAGTTAAAAATTTTTGTGCTTCAACATATTACCAAGGCAATAATTCAAATTTTCAGTTAGTTTTCATTTTTCATCTTCAACAGCAGAAGCAACATGTGTAATTTTCATTTAGTTTACGTTTTAAGTAATTTTTTGCAATTTTGTTTTTAGTTATTAATAATTAATTAATTAATTAATTAATTAATTTATTTATTATTTTTTATTTTTAGTTCATATTTTAGTTGGGTATTAGTTTTTATTAATTATTATTATTATTATTATTATTATTATTATTATTTCTTTCTTTCTTTCTTTCTTTTACAAATTTTGGTGCTTCAACTTATTTCAGTTAATTGACAAGGCAAAATTTCTACATTTTCATTTGGTTTTGTCTTTCATCACGTTTTTCACATTCTTTTTATTAATATTATTATTATTATTATTATAATTATTATTATTATTATTATTATTATTATTATTATTATAATTTTGTGTTAGTTCATGTTAACTATGTTCCAACATGTATAACTCTTTTTGTTAATGATCCAAAAAAAAAAAAAAAAAAAATAATAATAATAATAAAAATAAGTAATTAATATGTAATTTTTGTAATTTTGTTTTTAGTTATTATTGTTTATTAATAAAATGTTTTAAAATTAGATTCTTTCAGTTACTAATATTTATATTTTATGTATTTCAGCTTTATTTCAATTCACAATTTTTAATTATTATCATTTATATAAAACTGTTCTTAACTGTATTTAGACAATACACAAAGATATTGATTTTATAAATCTGTGATGGATGGATGGATAGGCAGATGATAGATAGATAGACGGATGGATGGATGGACGGATGGACAGATAGATAGACAGCAGTGGCGATTTCTTTAAGACTGCAAGGGAAGCTCAGCTTCCCCTATAATGTCACAAAATTAATGGTCAAATTATGTACTATTGTATTAACATTTTATTGACTAAAAATGCGTTAGAAAACGTTCATCTCAAAGACGAGTTCGTTCAGAATCAGTTAGATATAGCAGGTCGGCTGACTTGATTTTCTTCTCATACATTCCCGTAGCGTCACAGTGCATTTCCCCGTTGAAGCCCAGCGTCCATTGACTTCAATGGGGCTGCTTTGAACGTTTTTTTTCAGTGCTTTGAAACTAGACGGTCATTGGATAAACGCTGCGATTATGTCCCGCCCACGGACGCTCAGCGTCTCTGGGGGTGAATGAGGAGCAAATGAGGAGTGGGCTGGCCTGGACTCCGAGCTTCTGCGTGATGATTGGAGGGTCTGTCGAAAGATTGCATCTCCTTTTGACTGACAGCGATTTTGTACTATAAGGAATCGCTGAAGCTATTCGCGCTCAGTCCCATCGTGGATTTCTCAAGTTCAGTCGAAATAAAACTGCTGCAACCTATTTCTTTATATTTGCTTGGCGAAATTGCTTGATTTTCATCATACATTTCACACAATTATACACCACATTCCTTGTTTCACTTTTACAGAGTTTAATATATTTTTTAGATCGTTCATTCATTCATTCATGTTAATATTTAATGTAGTAATCAATATATATATATAGATTACTACATTAAATATTAACATGGAGGATGACTATAAATTAATATATATATATATATATATATATATATATATATATATATATATATATATATATATATAGTAATCTTGAAAAATTTTAACATAACATAATGAAACCTTATATTTCTATTAAAATACTTTAGAAATAATTAAATAAATAAATCTCCATAATAACCTTATTTAAATTGCAAAATATTTATACTATATAGTAGCATCTGACTAAAAGAAAAAATACATCATATTTTGCATAATAAAACTAAAGCTTTTTTTTTTTTTACGATTGTTTGCATTGTGACTTACTTATGACAATAAGGCACATTCTTGTGAATAAATAAATAGACAATTTTACGATGTAGGCCGAAAATGAGCTTCCCCTATTTGACAGACCAGTAGCCGCCACTGATAGACAGATAGATAGATAGATAGATAGATAGATAGATAGATAGATAGATAGATAGATGTGTGTGTGTTTAAACTGAATAATCTAATAGAAACTATATTTGTTTTCATATTACAACATTTGGTGTAACATTACACAACATTTATCTAGAAATATGTTTTATTACATAAAAACTCCATTTAATCTAATGCGCCATGAAAGGGCAACTTCTGAACAATTTTTTTCTGAACCTTCCAGTCCATCTCAACTATCCTTTTAAATGAAGTTAGAAGAGTCTATAAATTATTGAAGCATACAGTGCTACTGCACTTCATGCACCATGAATTAAAGCTTATGTGTGTAATTTTCTGCGCCACTAGCAACACCAAATGGAATTGCCAAACTAACGACTAATGTTTTCAAGCAGGTTTCCCAAACAATCGGCCCATCCACCATTATGATATGCCATTTAAGCCACCTTAATATCAAAGGCAAAAAGGCTCTTCAAAAATGAGTATCTCTGTAATCTTTCTTTAATATTACATGTAGACAGAAGCTTTATGAAAAATGCATTTACTTTGCTATCTTTGCGTTTCTAGTTTTCATAAAGCATATGCGTCCATTTGTCAATGGGACTGACGTGTTACTGGTTTGTGTGTAAGCGTTCAATGAAAAGCCTGATATGTAAAGATGAACTTGAAAGCGGAGTAGCTCCTCTAATTAGTGATGGAAAGATAAAAGGCCATCATCCATAATTGAGCATGGCGGTAGTATCCTGTCATCTCCTGTTCTTAAACTTTTCCCACAAGTTCAGAACAGTTTGGGTACTTGCCCTCTTTCATCTGATAAAGAACCAAATTCGTTTCAACTGCATGCGTGTCACCTGCAAGGATTGCAGAGGGAAATTAAATCTTTGGCCTTTGAGCGCACCTCCGCTATAAACAGCACTTGCTTTATGTGTTTGATTGCGCGCGTGCCGGTATATGTGTGCGCTCGTAACTCCGAGTAGCCGCGGGGCACGCGGTAAACACTGGGTCTCCGATGGATTAGTTTGCCGCGGCTGTCGATTTCATGCTGAGGAAGAAACAGGTGCTGCCGTAAACTTTATGCAGAGTGTCAATCGATATCCTAAAGCAACACACCGGTAGCGCATCACAATCCGACTCCTGTTGTGCAATCATTGTCAGGTCTCATCAAAACAAAGGGAAGGTGTGCTACTTAAATTTCAAGTCTCCGCTCCAGGTGAGCCTCTTGCATTTACATTTTAAGAGATTCAGCAAACAGCATTGTCCAGTGGAGCTGTCCTTTTATTCCTCAAGCGAAACTCTTGTGCTTGATGGTAGACATGCAAGGACTTGATAAGTGCTTTTTATATATTCGACAGTATTTAGATACAAAGGATACCAAAAATAAAATATATTCAAAAAATATTTTAATAATTATAAATGTTTCAAATATTTAAATAATAAAAATTATAATTCAAATGTATTTTTGATATCCTCATGTGTGTTGTCTAAATAGAGTTAAGATGAGTTTTGTCTCTGTGCCTGAAGATTTGAAGGCTTTCTCACTTTTTTTCCTCCTCTTTTTTTTTGGATCATGTGGAAAGACTGGTAACATTAACTTAGAATTGAAAGCTGGAATACACAAAATATAAATATTAGATGTAAAATGAAAACTAAACGAAAATTAGAACTGAACTGTTAAAACAGTTAAGTTGTTAAAGCAGATCAGTTGAAGCACCAGAATTTGTCACTGAAATAATGAAAAACAAACAAAAAAAAAAAAAACAGATTAAAATGTTTTGATTTCAAGATTTTAATTTAATTTAAGATTTTAATTTTAATTATAATTTTTATATATAATTTTCATGCATGAATGCAAACTAAGTAAAAATTACAAATGGGAAAAAAAAAAGGAATTGAAATAAAGCTGGAAAACAAAAAAAAA
The DNA here is from genome assembly GCF_022985175.1 of Labeo rohita. Classification (NCBI taxonomy): domain Eukaryota; kingdom Metazoa; phylum Chordata; class Actinopteri; order Cypriniformes; family Cyprinidae; genus Labeo; species Labeo rohita. The sequence goes on from NC_066873.1 coordinate 40,802,415, forward strand.
AAAAAAAAAATATATATATATATATATAAATATTAGATGTAAAACGAAAACTACATGAAAATGAGAAATTTTGCCTTGGCAATTGACTGAAATAAGTTGAAGCACCTAAATTTGAAATAAACTATTTTTTTAAAAGCTAAACCAAAAAACAAAAACAAAATAATAATAATAATAATAATAATAATAATAATAATAATAATAATAATAAATACTTAAAAACACAAACCAAATGAAAATTACAAAAGAAAAAATAATTGAAATGAACTGACATAAGCTGAAGCACCACAATTTCACTGACATAAATATTTAAAGCTAAAACTAATGGAAAAATCTAAATAATAATTAAACAAACAAACAAAAATACTAAATTAAAAATTACAAATGGAAAAAAAAAAGATTTGAAATAAAGCTGGAACACACAAAATATAAAACTGAATGAAAGTGATAAATTTTGGCTTGGCAATTAACAAATAAATCTGTCATTGAAATAAACTAAAATTGTTAAAACCAGTAAAAATTGAAAAAACTAAATAAAAATATACTTAAAAACAAACGAAAATGACAAATGTTGCTACTTACTGAAATAAGTTTACATTAAATTACTAAAATTACTAACTGAAATAAAATAAAAAATATAACTGACAATTTTTTTTTTTTTTTATATTTGTAAAAAGCAAAATTTTATAAAAATACAAAAAATGACAGAGATGTAACAATAATTTACTATTAAAAAATAAAATCTAATTCTAAAATAGTAATATGAGCTTTAAGTAAATAATACTAAAAGAACACCTGTTTGGAGAAGACTGAAGATTTATAGATCACCAAGATGAAATGGAGAGCATCATCATCTGTGAGGGAATGTGGTGTCCAGTTCATCCACAACAGAGCAATGGGGATCTGATGGAAAAGAGCAAAGACAGAGAGACATTTGACCAAGTTGTTAATGTTCATGGCACAGTATTCAAATAAGGAGATGGTAGCATTAGAAAGCTTTATAGAGGTTAAGTGCCACTTTGCCCTGTGTCTCCTCGTGAATTGCATTCACTGAAGGAGCGTCTCTGATGCTGTGAATCTCAAAAACGCTGTGCGAATGTGAATTAGGGTGAAACCGTTGGGTGATGGATGTTAACAGCTTTGTAAGTAGCTTTAAAGTAGTGTCACAACCCCATCCCATCCCCCTACTGTCAGAAAGACGACATCCACACAAATTCACCGAGCCTTCTAAGTGCAGGATGGTGGAATTGATCGCACCAGTGCTTCTGGGTTTTATTGCATCACTGAGCTCTAAGTTTACACTGGACACCTTAGCTCTGCTTAAAATGTTGATAATGCTTTGATTGAAATGTAAAAGAGAGACATTGCAGATTTTTAAATTACATGATTATTTGTGGAATAGTTTTGAAGAAACTTATATAGTATGTATTCTATGCACATTATGTATTTCCTGTATGCATAGAATACCTAGGTAACCTGGATGACTATAATCCAACAAATAAATATATAGCTGGAATACACAAAATATTGGACATGAAAACTAACTAAATAAAATGAAATAAATAAAAAAATAACATATTTTTATAAAGCAAAAACTAAAAAAAAGGGGGGAAAAAACTAAATAAAAAAAAAATACTCAAAAATGCAAACAAAATGAAAATTACAAATGAAAAAAAAAATGTAAATAAAAATTCAAATAAAGCTGGAACATGCAAAATATAAATATTAGACGTGAAGTGAAAACAAAATGAAAATTACAAATTTTGCCTTGGCAATCAACTGAAAAAGCACCACAATTTATCACTGAAATAAAATAAAATAAAATAAGCAGAAAAAAGCAAAATAAATGAATAAATAAATACAAATACTTAAAAATACAAACTAAATGAAACTTACAAATAAAAAAAAGTAATGTAAATAATAATTTATATATATATATATATATATATATATATATATATATATATAATTTTCATATACATTTTAACTTTTTACATTTTACTTTTTTAACATTTGACTTACTACTGAATATCTATAATCCAAAAGAAAAGAAAAGAAAAGAAAAATAAAATAAATTTGTATATTTTGATTTCTGCTCTCAAAAAAGTCATGACAGTTTATTATTAATTGTTTGCTATAATATTATTTATTGATTTTATTTAAATTAGAATTATAATTAAAAAAGCAAAAATAAAATAAAATAACAATAATCAAATAAAATACAAAATAAAATAAATAATAATAATAAAATAAATAATAAAATAAATACAAAATATATATATACAGTTATATTATATTAAAATTTAAATTACTATTATTTTTATTTATTTATTTCCCATGTGTATGTGACTATCCAACACCTAAAGTTAAGCATGATCGAAATCGAAAATCGAAAATAACCTCTTATTCTTTGTGACAAGGTCAAGTGTCTCAGTTATCACTATATCTGCATTTCAATCAAGAAAAAGCAATCTGAGGTGAACAGTTAATGCCAATTTTTCATTCCCCTGCTTGTGGAGGGGGCAAATAAACTAAGCCGCCCACAATCCCACGACCATCCCACCTCCTGCTCTGTGTTTTCCACTGTTCTGTCTCCAGCACACCTGCATTGCCACAACTGGGCACGACGCCAGCGTCACCTGCCAGCGGCCATGACCACAGTTTCACTGACCTGCACTTCTCACTACACATCTTTCGCTAATTTCAAATACATGTCCTTCTGGGGTAATTTCCCATGAATTTTGCATTTTGGCCACATTTTTCTCAGCACCAGATGTGAAACACTGACATGAAAAATAATTAAAACAGTCAGTGTTTCATAATCCACCTTTCATATTGAACATCAAGGCTCGTCTGCCAACTTATGAGCATTGAATAAATGTAAAGACCATACGCTGTTCTTGTTCCTTGCTTGCTTTCATTCATTCTGTAGTGAATCTGTATTTGGACACCTGACAATGCTTAGAGTAGGCATGAAATGGAAACTGTGATCTTCGTTTTATTCCCATTGTGATTTATATCTAAATAAAATGGCTTTTTTTTTTCAGATTTTTACTAAATTGTTTGACCTGTCCAACATAACACTGGCTCAACCAGTTGCATGAATGTGCATTCTCTGTGAATGTGTATCTCTGTGCATTCAAAATGCCATCAATGAAATGCACCTGTGTTCATTGTCCATAACATACATCTGCCCATACCGTAACTCCACTGCCACCATGGGCCACTCAATCCACAATGTTGACATCAGCAAACCGCTCACCTACATGACGCCTTACACGCTGTCTGCCATCTGCCCTGTACAGTGAAGAGAATACCTCTCCAAAAGTGCCACACGCAATTGCATGTGAGCATTTTTCGTTCTTTGTTTTTTTTTTTTTTTGATTAATTTCCATTTAAGTATTTTTTATTCAGCCCCCCCTCCCCACCCCTTCTATTAGTTTTAGCTTTATAAAAATATATTTTTTTTAATTTCTCATTTTAATTATTTGTAGCTTTATTATTAATAAAAATGGGGGGAAAAAATAAATAAAAATTTAAATTTATCACCTAAATACACTATATACACAAGTTTAAGTTTATAACTTATTTTAGTTAATTGCAAAGGCAAAATTTCTAATTTTCATGTAGTTTTTGTTCTTTATCTAATATTTATATTTTGTGCATTCCAACTTTATTTCAATTTCTTCTTTATTAGTTAATGTTACCACTCTTCCCACATGATCAAAAAAAAAAAAAAAAAAAAAAAAAAAAAAAAAAAAGCCTTCAATTGTGTGTCCTTTGTGTCGAAATACTCTAATGCATGCAGTGAGTTTGGTGGGGGGGTAATTGACGCTTTCACTCTCCTGTATGAAAACTCAATGGGCTCAGGGGAGGCAAGAGAGACGTGGACTCCCACTATAAGTTCACCTGCTAGTGTTGCTGTTAGACAATGTTTCTTTAGAAAAAAAAAACGAGTGATTTATACACTTTTTAATGTCATATTTTGTAATATTTGCATTGTTTTATTTTTGTACTACGAATTTTTCCTCATCCAATATTTTGAAGAGGCACTGGCTCCCTAATCACTCTCTGGACAACTGAGATTTCAATATGAAGATACAGATTACAGTAATGATTTTTTTTGGTAGTATTGGAGCACATCATAACTGCATAGCACCATTTGTTGTTTGCTTTTGAAATCTTTTGAAAACGTTGACGTGTGACGTCAGACTTAACAGATTCGGTTTAGTCATGCAGAAATGACACACTTCAGCTTGTGTCTAAACTGATTAACAGTTTTACCAGGCAACTCTTTGGTCCATTTATGTGCTGCTATTATAACTTCCTCGTATGTGGTTCTTTATCTCAGGCTAATTCCCAGCTCTAATTTAAAGCTGATACTAAAATTAATTATGTTTATCTCCAGCCTCACAGTTTATACATCAGGGTTTAAAAGTTTTAACACATCCAGAGCACATCAAGGATGTTTTCCACCTCCGCAGGCATCTTATCCATTCAAACAGAGTCTTTTTTAGAACTGTTTCCTCTTCGTCTTCTTCTGACCTCAAAACATCTCTAGAACAACACTGGTATTATTCCATCCGTGAGTCTGTGGCCTACCTTCCTTTCATCATGATGAAAACAGTCCAACTGTTTGCTCTGCCTCGGCCTCCACTCTTCACTAATGGAGGGCACCTGGAGTTCTCCCCGACCGGCCTGCCCACCACGATAATGGCTGCTTCTGTGAAAGAGATCTTTCTTGTAGTGAGAATGCAGACGGCAAAAACTAACGCTCTCGTCTGTCCCGTAAGGGCTGGCGCTCAGGGGAGGTGTTAAATAACCACAGGCCTGCCGGTGGGGTATTATTGCATGGCTAGGACGCTTTTCCAAACATAAATAACAGGAGATGAATTCAGTAAAGAATAGACTGGGGCTCATGGACATGTGTGACATTAGATGTCCCTAGGAAAATAAAGGGTTCGGTTGTTTACCAAATGAGAAACAACAACAGCATACTGTGAGTGAGTCAGAGCATATAAGGGTGTACATGGTTAAAAAAAAAACAAAAAAAAAACGTTTTGTTTGAGCCAAAAATATTATTTAACATCACAGAACCAACCTATACAATATCAGTATTTTTATGTTTTTGAATAAAGTGTTATGCTCACCAAGGCTGCATTTATTTTCTAAAGAAATACAGTAAAAGCAATGCCGTGAAATATTATCACAATTTTAAAATAACGTTTCAATTTGAATATATTTTAATATTTGATTATTTGCTTTTTATGTTTCTGAAAGAAGTCTCTTCTAGGTTTATCAAGGTTGCATACAAACAGTAATATTGTAAAACAATATTATTATTTAAAATAACTGTTTTCTATTTTAATATATTAAATTATTAATAATAATAACATATTCCTGTATTGCAAAGCTGAATTTTCAGCATTATTACTCTAGTCTTCAGTGTCACATGATCCTTCAGAAATCAAGAAAATATCCTGATTTGCTGTTCAAGAAACATCTCTTATTATTATTATTATTACTATTATTATCATTGCTTAAAGGAGAATGCCACTTCCAGAACAACCATTTACAAATAATTTACTCACCCCTTTGTCATCCAAGATGTTCATGTCTCTCTGTCTTCAGTCGTGAAGAAATTATGGTTTTTGAGGAAAGCACCATATAATGGACTTCATTGGTGCCCCGATTTTGAACTTCCAAAATGTAGTTTAAATGCAGCTTCAAAGGGCTCTAAACGATCCCAGCCAAGGAGGAAGGGTCTTATCTAGTGAAACGATCAGTCATTTTTTTCGGAAAGTAAAAAATGTTATACTTTTTAAGCACAAAAGCTTGTGTAGCACAGGTTCTGGGATGCATGTTCACGTACTATTGAATCACGTCGAAAGGTCAGGCAGAATGTAGGCGGAACCACAGACCCAGTGTTTACAAAGCAAGCACGCAAAGACTAAGAAAGTGCAAGTCAAATGCTGTTTACAAACAAAAAGGTACAACGGTGTCGGACGATTCTGAAGTTGTAGGAGAAAATAAGATGGAGTTTTTCGCCATACTCTACCTTTTTTAGCCGGAGTACACGGATGATGAACTTAGACGTGAATTGTAGCGTCGTGGACGCGCATCCCAGAGCCTGTGCTACACAAGCTTTTGTGCTTAAAAAGTATATAAAAAATATATATTTAAAAAAAAAAAAATGACCGATCGTTTTGATCGTCAGAAAGACATGAACATCTTGGATGACAAGGGGGTCAGTAAATTATTTGTAAATTGTTGTTCTGGAAGTGGACTTCTCCTTTAATATTTTTGAAACTGTGATACACTATCTTTCAAAAGTTTGGGGGGTATGTGGGGTAAAAGAAAAGAAAAGAAAAGAAAAGAAAAGAAAAGAAAAGAAAAGAAAAGAAAAGAAAAAAGAAAAGAAAAGAAAAGAAAAGAAAAGAAAAGAAAAAAAAACTTTCATTCAGTCAGGATGCTGTTCAATTAACTTTCTATTCATCAAAATAAATAAATAAATAAATCAGCAAAATTAATATTAAGACACATTTTCCTCAGGGCCAAATTTAGCATATTAAAATTATTTCTGTAGAATCCTGTGACACTGAAGACATAAAAGAGTTATTTTAAGTTGCAATAATATTTCACAATATTACAGTCTTAAATTCAGCCTTGATGAACATTCTTTCAAAAAGAAATCTTAATTATTATTTTTTATGGATTAAATCAAGTAGAAAAAAGCTCTTTAAGGTAGCAATTGCAGGTCACCCCTTTTACCACACTCTAAAAAATGCTGGGTTAAAAACAACCCAACTTGGGGTATTTGGCAACGCAGCGCTGGGTAAATATTGGACAGAACACATGCTGGGTTATTTTGACCAAGCTGGTTGGGTTAAATGTTTTTACCAAACATGCTGGGTTATTTAAAGTCAATTATTATTTAAAAATTATTATATTGCTGGCTTAAAATGAGCTAGCATTAACCAAAAGTTGAACATTTATTATTAAGCAAGAACACATTGACAAAATACAAGACAAATTGAATTTATTTGGGTGAATACAGGATAGTTTACAATATTACAACTCATGTAACAAACATTTAAGACATAAACAATGTAACATCTAAAAGTAGCATTTTTATTTTAGTGTATTCAGCTGTTCTCTATAATCGCTTTGTATCCAAATAGCGCTAATTCTCATGCCAGTGTGTCGCCGAAATGTGAACCGGTTACGTGAGGCTTAACCCAGTGGTTAGGTTAAAAAAAAAAAAAAAAAAACAGCAATGAGTTACAGAAAACTACCCAGCCCCTGGGTAAAAAAAAAAAATATTAAAAATAACCCAATAAAATGACCCAACAAGTTGAACGCAGCATTTGGGTTAAACAAAATAACCCAGCACTTTTGTAAAAATATTAAAAACAACCCAATAAAATTACCCAACAGGTCCAACAACAACAAAAAAAGGACCCCAGCATTGCAGTGTCCTCCTGTCAGGAATAATGAAGAAACTGGTGATGTAACCTTTACATGAACTACATCAACAAACTAGTCATCCAAATGATTTACAGCTGCCTGAGACCAAATAAATTAGTAACTTTTAATATTTTATTTTGTAATGATACAGATGCGGGCAGATTTTCAAGCATCTGCCAGACATAAAATCAGTTTATAAAGTCAAATAAAAACCAACTTCTTCCTTATCATAAGCCCTTATCACTCTACTTCGCCGGCCATCCAATTAAATAAGCTCTGTCTGTTTTTTGCGGGTTACATCATGGCGCACTCTATATTATAACTTGTCTCGCACATCATTACGTTATGACACAACATAGTTATGTGTGAGATAATTGGTACCACAGCTCACCGTTAATGTAGTTTGAGGCTAGTGAGAAACACGGACGTGCGCCTTGCAAAACTGTTTTTGCTTTCAGATATCAGTTAGAGGAACAGATCACAAAAATAAAAACTGTAATTTATTTTTTGTGTGTTTTCGAAGTCTTCTGAAGCCAACTCTGGTCGAGGAAGAAGCTGAAAAAAACATGTAACCAACTCTGGGGTTTTGTGGCTTATAGTTTGTGTCTGTTAGCTTTGAGGTCGTCTATATGCCAGTGTGCTTCTATAAGGAGCTACAATCAAATTTTAGGAGATATATTGATAAATGCTGTTTTTCTGAACTTTCTATTCATTAATAATCCTAGCTGCATAACAGTTTCCACATAAATAAGCAACTGTTTTCAACACTGATAATAGGAAATGTTTATTGAGTAGCAAATCAGTTTATTAGAATGATTTATGAAGGATCATGTGACACTGAAAACTAGAGTAATGATGGTGAAAATGCAGCTTTGCAACACAGATTTTTTCACAATATTACACTTTTACGGTATTTTTACAGCCTTGGTGACGATTTTTTCTCCCAAACTATATGGAAGTCGCTTTGCATTCAGCAGAAGAATGAAAGTCATACAGGAACAACTCGAGGGTGAGTAAATGATGACACAATTTTCATTTTTGGGTGAACTATCCTCTATAAGCCGATATTTATCATATAAAGTGCTACACTACACTACACACTATGTTATACGGTTCAATATCTTATATGGTTATATGGTGCGTGTTAGAGGGGGAATCTGTCACATCACAGTAGCCTATACAGCAGGCAGGTGACAGGCTGACAGTGACGGGAGCACTACACGTTCAGCAGAGGTTCAACCGCACACTAGAAATGCTGCCAGTGTACAATGGACGTGTGCTGCTTTTACTTTGCATATGCACTTATGTCCAGTGTGAATTTTCAAAACACAACTACACTGCTGTTCAAAAGTTTGTGATCAGTAAGATTTGTAATGTATTTTAAAGAAGTCTTTTCTGCTCTTCAAGGCTGCGTTTATTTGATTAAGAATACAGAAAAAAACAGCAATATTGTGAAATATTATTGCAATTTAAAGTAGTGGTTTTCTATTTTAATATACTTCAAAATATAATTTATTCCTGTGATGCAAACCTGATTTTTAGCATCATTACTCCAGTCTTCAGTGTCACATGATCATTCAGAAATCATTTTAATATGCTGATTAATATGTTTTTTTGGAACCTGTGATGCTTTTTCAGGATTCTTCAATATATAAAATGTTAAAAAGAACAGGATTTATTTAAAACAGAAATCTTTTGTAACAATACCGTTCAAAGTTTGGGGTGAGTCATTTTTTTCTTTCTTTCTTTCTTTGAAATAAATTAATACTTCTATGCAACAAGGATGTGTTAAATTGATAAAAAGTCATCATAACAACTTATATTGTTAGAAAATATTTCAATTTTGAATAAATGCTGTGCTTTTAAACTTTTTATTCATCAAAGAATCCTGAAAAAAGTATCACAGGTTCCAAAAAATATTAAGCACAAAAATATTAAGCATACACACACTGGAAGTCAACGGCTACTTCAAGTGTTTTGTTGCAAAGACTCTTCAAAATATCTACTTTTGTGTTTAAAACAGCAAGAGGAGTAAATGAGTAAATGATAACAGAATATTATTTTCTGGTTAAACTATCCTTTAACTGCCAGTTCACACACAGGAAGATAACTATAATAATAATGATAACTATAATGATGACAAAATCGCAGCATGAGCTTAAAATAAACAGAATGTCATTATGCAATGGTGTGGATGCTAATATAGTAATTGTTATAGTTACCTTCTCCTTGTTATTGTTCTTGGTCTGGACAGGCCTTTAAACTATGCCCTGGTGAAAAAAGTATACTAAAATGTAATTGAAATACATTTATTTTGTGCTAAGTGTACATTTACATATTTATGTGCTTAATAAAAATGCCCTGTAATTGTACTTTTGGCATACTAAACTGGTATACTTAAAGTCTGCTAAACTGGAACAACTAATTTTGTGCTTAATGCACTTTAATTGTGCTGAAGTAGTTCTGAAGTCCAACTAAAGATATACTGAGGTATATTTGACTGTGCTACAGTGGAACTATTGCAAGAATACTTTAAATACATACTTTAAATAAATATCTTGCATTTAAAGACTGATATTACACAGACATCGTTCAAACCTTATTAATAGTGATATTAAGGGGAGACACTGCAGGCAAAAACACTGTTTTTTCATGCACCTGTTAAGTTTGAGATTTTGGGCTTTTTGGTTCTTAATAAAGTGTTTTTTTCAGACTAGTGGGAAGAAATCCAAAAGACACTGTAGCACTTTATCTATTTGTGTCAATAGATTTCAGTAACAAATTGCAATACATATTTTTAAAGGCCGTTTTCTCAAAATGAGTTTTTTTCTTCTACACTGAGTCATAAATCTCCACTTCAGTAGCACGTACACACACCAAACTTTATATTTTAATTCCTGTCTTAGTCATGAAGTTTTTTCCAGAAGGATTTGTTCATATATAATTTCCTAGATCATATACAACATTTTATTCCCCCCAAATTGTAAAAAATATATTGTTTTCTGTCTGTTCTGAATTATGAATTATTAGTGTTTTCTGAAATGTGGAGTGACAAAATTCCCTCTGTAAACATATTTGACTCTAATATGTCAAAAAACAAACAAACAAACAAAAAAAAAACTAAACAAGAATTTTGAAACTAACTTCATCCAGGTTTCAAATTTTGTACTAGAAAAGTATGCAAATGAGCACATATTTAATTAAACAATGCCTCATTTTCATATTTAAACCTAATATTTTTTTTTAAAAAAAAACTTGAAATACAAAAAACTGGGTAAGGTGAGAACTATTAGTTATTAATTTTTTTTTTTTTTACCCTAATCACCTATCTCACCTTAAAACACGATTTAGACATGTGCATTGTGCAGTATAGAAATACTCCAAATAAAGTTTAATTGTATTTTTATATCAATAAGTATTAAGTGATATGTCAATACACGTTAATGGATTTGAAGTATACTTAAATGTATTTTAAATATAGGAAAATTTTCTGGATAATTATAAATGATCCATAAAATGAAGATTAATTTATTAAACAAATGAATTTAAAGCTAATTTCTATGGGTTGCTTTTTAAACACTGATTATTGATATCTAATGTTTCTGCAAACACCCCAAACAACAAGTATGCATTAAATTAATAAAAAGTGACAGTAAAGAAATGTTTCTTCCGCAGCAAATTAGCATATTAGAATAATTTCTGAAGGATCATGTGACACTGAAAAATGGCATATTGATGTAATTCAGATCTGAACTTTCCAAGCTGTTTTACTCTCTCCGATAGACGGAGGCTCACTGATAAGTTTAACCAATTAAAAACATTTGAATAATTCAGCATGTGCCACCCCACTGGGTTTCACCCAAAGTCTCTCTCCGCTCTTTCTTCCTGAGTCACTGAGCTTCATATGTTTAGTCTGCTTATTCCATATGAACTATTCCCATTTCAATTAGGCACATATTGATAGAGTTCTGTTTCTGTTTTGATTTGGTAATTAAGCTCTCATGTTTTCACGTGTTGTGATAAATATTTACGTGGGCGACGAGGCCGACAATATTCCTCTTGCTGTATTTATTAGACGTGCCATCTGTATCCCCACTCCCAAAAACCGAATGAATATGAAAAGCTGACAATGACCTTTCAAGCTTCCACTGTGTTCAATCAACAGTGTTTGTTTACAGCTTCACACTTCAAATGATTTTATAAACCGAAACCCCAATCAACCAAATATCAAGGACGCTTCGCCGCCAACAATCATCGCTGAAGATTTTTACCCTAGTTATTAAAAAACGAACGCAACTTTGGTTGGATAGACTGGTTGGAAATTGAACGTAAGGTCTAATAAATCTAAAACATGTTCTTGTCCGTATACAAAGGAATCCTTTTGAAGACTGACATTGTAGTTCAAGGAAAACAGGCTAATAGACAGCAGGTAAGAACTGCTTTGAAAGCGAGGCACTCAGGAAAACAGGAAATGGAGTCACCCTCGAGAAAAATTGCTATAGAATGCTGTTGATTGGGCGGCGCATCGAGAACGGCACGAGAGAATCAGAGCTGGGTCTTTGATCGAGCAATGCACAGAACGTCAAGTAGAAATGAATGCAAGGAATCTTGGGTTGTTTTCCTGTACCAAAGAATTCTCCCCTGGGATAGTGAAATGTCATGAAATTTTGCTGTTGGATGTGCGGATCACCAGCAACTTCAGAGTGCCTGAATAAAAGAGGCGCTTGGTTTATGTGCAGTGAACCGTAGAAATGAACCGCCTTAAAAAACATATCACCCTCTTCCTTCTCCCTAACTGAATAAATATTCTCAGAGCTGCAAAATAACAATGTCAAGACACCCCATATTTTTTTATTAACTTCTGCAAAGCAAATCCTGGATTTCTTCTCAAATTGTACAGCCGTGTCTAGACGTTGTGCTCTGAGCTGCGCTGCCAGGGAAAATAGTTGAATATATTCCAAACGTGGAAGAATTTTAATGAGCACCGAGCTGTGTAATGTTGACATTAAACCGTGGCGGATTCCACCCTATAGTCATGCAACAGACAATCTGACAATCGGTTTTTATGCTGAAAATTGATTGTTGAAGCAAGCAGGGTTAGAATCAGAATCTTGTGTAATTTCAATAAACAAACACGTGGCAGGATCTAATTTTTCCTTATCAAAGTGAGGCAAGATGGGATGCTGCTAATTCAACCTTTGTCCCTGCAATTCCAGTCCATCTGTCTTCCAAATTCTGCTTAAAAGGAAATGAATTTCCTTGAATTTCATGCTAATCGTGATTATTGTCCGACAAAGCCAACTTGAAAACTTCAAGGAACTGTTCTGTCAATATTTACAGACCCTTGTGTTGTTCCGAACCTCTGTGACCTTCTTTTGTCCATGAAACGCAGGGAGAAATTTTAATCGTTTATATAGTTCTTTCCATACGGCAAGTGACCGCATCTGTCAAACTCTAAAAGGGCAAAAGAAACAAGATAAATGCACCATACAAGTAACCCATACAACTCATGCACTGTATGTCAAATCTTCTGAAGCACACTCTTAAAAATAAAGGTGCTTCACAACGCCATAGAAGAACCTTTTTTGTTTAAATGGTTTCATTAAGAACCTTTATAATCTAAAGAACCGAAAGAAGCGAAAGAAGCCGAACCAAAGGCGAAAGAAGTTTCTGCAGATTAAGAAGTTCAGAAAAACATGGTTCTTTAAAGAACCTTTAACTGAATGGTTCTTTATGGAACCAAAAATGGTTCTTCTATGGCATTTTAAAGCACCTTTATTTTTACGGGCAGCCTAATGGTTGGGGAGTCGGGCTTGTAACCGAAAGGTCCCAGGTCCGGTAGTCTCCACCCTCAATACCACGACTGAGGTGAGTCCCTTGAGCAACCGAACCCCTAACTGCTCCAGCTGTGTGTTCACGGTGTGTGTGTGTGTGTGTGTGTGTGTGTGTGTGTGTGTGTGTTTGTTCACAACTCACTACTGTGCGTGTGCACTTGGATGGGTTAAATGCAGAGCACAAATTCTGAGTATGGGTCACCATACTTGGCCTCACATCACGTACTGTCCTTTCCTGTCCTTTTTAAGAGTGCATACAGAAAAAATACAATAGTAACAAGAACAAAAGTGAGTATGACTAGTACAGCATTTTTGGTAAAGCTACTTGACTTATTTGTTAAAAGGGTAATTCACCCAAAAATGAAAATTCTGTCATTAATTATTCACCTTCATGTTGTTTCAAACCCATAGATCTTCATTCATCTTCAGAACACAAATTAAGATATTTCTGATGAAATCTGAGAGCTTTCTGACCCTGCTTAGACAGCAACGCAACTGGCGCAACATTCAAGGTACAGAAACGTAGTAAAGACATTGTTAAAATAGTCTGTTACATCAGTGCTTAACCTGTAATTTTATGAAGCTACAAGAATACTTTTTGTGCGCAAAGAAAACAACTTTATTTAACAATTTCTTCTCTTCCACGTCAGAATTCTACGCTCGTTCACCATGGCGCATACGTGTGATGCTGCTGACGCAGGAGCAGTGTTAAAAAGACGGTTCACCCAAAAATGAAAATTTGATGTTCATCTGCTTACCCCTAGGGCATCCAAGATGTAGGTGACTTTGTTTCTTCAGTAGAACACAAACAAAGATTTTTAACTCAAACTGTTGCAGTCTGTCAGTCATATAATGGCAGTCAATGATCCACAGTTTTGAGAGTCAAAAAAACATACACAGACAAAACCAAATTCAACCCTGTGGCTCGTGACGATACATTGAGGTGATAAGACATGAAATAATCGGTCTGTGCAAGAAACAGTATTTATATCATGTTTTACCTCTTATCCACCACAATGTCCAACTGTCCTGAGCACACTCACGTCAGCGTGCTCTGCCATATACAAAAGTAGGCAACCATAACTTCAGTTGATCAGGTTTAAAAGTTGGAAGTCGGTGAAAAGTCAACACTCCCGGATGAGTTCACGCAAGCAAACATAATCTTTTAGTTTTTAATCGGTGGCAACAATCAGGATAAGCCCAAGTGATTACCATTTTCAGTAGCCGTCATACCCAAAATCTCTGCACTGTCAACAATGAGTGACGTATATGCACGACAGATTGCTTCCGTTTATGCGTCTAATGTGCCAGAGCATGTTAACGTGTCACATGCCGGCTATTGTGAACGCACTCAGGACAGTTGGACATTGCGGTGGTTCAGAGGTAAAAAATTATGTAAATACTGATTGTTTTGAATTTGGTTTTGTCTGTGTATGTTTTTTTGACTCTCAAAGCTGTGGATTGACTGCCATTATATGACTGACAGACTGCAACGGTTTGAGTAAAAAAAAAAAAAAAAAAAAAAAAAGCTGAGTTTGTGTTTTACTGAAGAAATAATGTCACCTACATCTTAGATGCCCTGGGGGTAAGCAGATAAACATCAAATTTTCATTTTTGGGTGAACTACCCCTTTAATTTTCACAGCAGATTTTGATTTAGTCTTAGTCATAATCTTTTGACTAAAATGCCATTTAGTTTTAGTCATATTTTAGTCATTTTAAATTGTTTTAGTGAATTTAAATATAGAATAAATATAGAATAAAGATTTTAGTCGACTAAATCTACAGTATATTTAGAATCTGATGAAAACCTAATGAGTGTAGTTATAGTGTTATACATTTATTAAGCATTTCTCTAAAATTCTCAAACTCATTATGTACTTTCAGTATGAACGTTTTATCATGATAGACACAGATTTAACTGCTGTGACATGCAGCATGTCTTTATATTAAAATTAAATGAAACCACTCCTTATAAAGAAACATATAAATGAACGATAAATGAACACTGTCTTCTTTTCAATTAAATGCCAATGGTTATATCATCTAATTTTGCGTTCTTTATAAGAAATTGTTTATCACATTCTTTATTCTTTTCAAGTAGACATATTTATTTATATAAATACATTTAGATTAATCTTTATTAGGACTGCTAAAGTGATTTAGTAAAGATTAACATCAATGCCTCAGACAATAGCAACTAAATTAGGCTGCAGTCCCTTTAAAACTGAATACACGGATGCAATGTACTGATACACGTCTGATATTCTCCCAACTATTTACGTTCATTTAACCCTCTGGTTGTGTTCGGATTCCTGTCATACTTGTGGTGTTCCTGGTCACAAATGACCGGACTCCAAACAATTGCTTATAAATCTCGCATTATACTATATTATTATCACCAAATATTGGATTCATTCTTTTTGTCAACTTGTTTTCTTTCATTTAGGACTGGTTTTGTGTTTCTATTTGCATCTGATTAATCGCAGGCCTCATTTATCTGAGAGTAGGTACCTCGTTTGGAGTCCGGTCATTTTTGACCAGGAACACCACAAGTGTAACCTTGTGCAATTTTGTACAGTTTTGCCTACTTTCAGATAAATGAGACCTACGATTACTCATATGCAAATAGAAACACAAAACCAGTCCTAAATGAAAGAAAACAAGTTGACAAAAAAGATTGAATCCAATATTTGGTGATAATATAGCATAATAAGAGATTTATAAGCAGTTGTTTGGAGTCCGGTCATTTTTGACCGGGAACACCACAAATGTGACTTTTTGCCATTTTGTACAAAATAAAAGCATTTAAAAGCAAACTTCCTGATTAATCATTAAAGCACACTAGTGTGATACACAGTGCAAATTTTCATAATTTTTTATCTTATATTGTGAAAATCATTCATAAAAAATTATTTTTTCACTCAAAAAGCGAGGTACCTTCTCCCAGAAAAATGAGGCCTACAATTAACCAGATGCAAATAGAAACACAAAACCAGTCCTAAATGAACGAAAACAAGTTGACAAAAAGAATGAATCCAGTCTTTAGTGATAATATAGCATAATAAGAGATTTATAAGCAGTTGTTTGGAGTCCGGTCGTTTTTGACTGGGAACACCACAATTGTAATTAGGTCAAATAAAACCCTCAAAAAATTTAAAAATTTTGAAAAAAATTGAGAGAAGTACTTACACCCTGTGTGAACAAAGTCAGTAAGTTTGAGTCCAATGTGATAACATAACTAGTATTTTTGGGAAAAAGAAAATCTTTTCTGGGTCAGTTTGACCTGAACACAACCAGAAGGTTAAGACGTAACTGAGTGTGTTGTATACATGAATACTTGTCAAAACGGACAGTTCAATATAATTTGTGTGTATTTCTCTGTTCATGAGAGGGGAAAGAGTACTCAAGTGCTGTGTGAGAGTCGTTGTGTGTGTGCTCAGAAAACCGGACTGAATTGAGTTCTCTTTTGCGTCATCAAATTTATCCATACGTCTGCTCTTCTCTTACTCCCAGATAATTTTGAATGTTTTATGAGACGTCCAGCAAATGTATGCTAGCTTATGTCCCACCGGATAGATGAATAGGCAATGATGCACTTCAAATTTACACATCTAACCTCCTAACCACGCAGCAGATTTGTTCTAGATGAATCTCTTCCCAAATCGTCTCTCCCTAACATTTTCATCTCATTTTTTGAGAAAATGTCAATAGATTTCGTCATAGTTTTTGTCATTCAAAACTATTTTTATTTCGTTATCGTCCCGTTTTCATCTGTGAAATATTACGAAAAGATCAACGAAATTAATACTGTGCAGTAGCCAACATTTTGACATAGAACATTCATCTCTCTTAGTTCATCCTCTGTATATTCTGGTTCAAATAAGTAAGGCTGGGCAAAAAATTGCAGAGCTGCAAATATCAGCTTTTGCAGAAGGCTAATTCAGACATTGTTATTGTGGCAAACAGGTGAAGCAGTGAACAGATCTGTGCAAATTTCAGAATTGTGTACGTTTCAGTTCATAAGCTGAATTTAAATTGGCCACACCTCACTGGAAGCTGAATATCTGAAGTATTCTTCAATCTGGCCCATAAAATGAAAAACCTGTTTGAACATGTTTAGAACAAAGTTCTATGTCAGAACGCCGGCTCCTACGTCAGCAGCACTATTGTACATGCATGTGTCGTTGTACTCTTCTGAACACATGGTGAATATTGACATGGAAAAGTGTTTTTTTTGTATTCTTATAGCTTTATAACATTACGTTTGAACCACTGATGTGACATGGATCATTTTAACGATGTCCTTCCCTTACGAAAAATAAGCTTATTCAAGTGTGCTATTAGTATACTTCTTTTAAACTAAAAATATGAAAGTACACTTTCAGTCTACTTTTTATGTACTTCTCAGAAATGTGCTTAAAATTACATTTAAGTATACTTGATTTATACTTAGAAAAAGTATTTGAGCTATACTTATGCTCTGAGAATCCGTGTTTTCATTGTTATACATGAGAGATGCTATTACACATCTTCTGTACAAAATTTCCAAAACACAAGTGAAGAAGAAACCAAAACAGATGCTTCCACACTGTAAAAAAATGCAAATACATATTTTTCATTTTACAAAACATTTAGTCCCAAATACTAAAAAATGAGTCAAACACAGTTGTCTGAGCAAAGAATTTCATACTGTTGAAATTTTAAGGCTTTGTAAGTTCCCAGCATGCATTGCAGCATGAATAAATTATTCAGTTACTGTTATAGGATTATTGTTTTGCTGTTTGCTGACTTCATTTAAACTTTTTTGTTGTTTTTTTGTCATTATTGTTAGTTATTTGTTGTACTGTGATGTACAGATCTAATCTTTTTAATATTTGCTGATTGCCACCGTTCTTGAGGTTTGTGTATCTAGTTTTGAGGCCTAGATACTTTCAACTGTTTATGTTCATTTCTTGGATATTTTAATTTTGTATAATGCATCACAAACAAAGACAACGTTGTCTGCATATTAGATTAAGTTATTCATAATATTTTGTATGTTCAGATGTTCATTTAAGGAAATACATAGAAATTAATACTTAAATAGGGACATTGTAGTATACTTACAGAATGATATAAAGTTCACTTAAAGAAAATTTACAAGCATACTTACAGTATAAAACTACTAATCTTGTAGTTTACTGAGGCTATACTTCAAAGTGTACTAAAACTGCAAAAAAAAAAAAAAAGTATTTAATTAGTAAACTATCAGTATACCTATTAGTTCACTTTAGTGATGGGAAGTTCGGATTATTTTACCGACTCGGTCCTTTGAGTCTCGTTCAGCAAAATGAACGAATCTTTTTTCGAGTCATTTCGTTCATTTTAGCAAAATATAATTAAAATGTTACGTTTTACCTCCCTAACACATCTACTGCTTACACAAACGTTGATCACACTACAAACAAAACAAAACTATAATGCTATAAGAAACAGAAAAGATTATCTGACAAGTTTTCGGGTTTGAGTCGTTCGTTCATCACGTGACAGCCCCGTAATGTTAACCTATGCAGTCTGAGCCGGAAGGAGAATTGATTAGTTCATCTCTCGAGTCCTCGGGTTTGAGTCGTTCATTCATCACGTGACATCCCCGTAATGTTAACCTATGCAGCCTGAGCCGGAAAGAGAATTGATTAGTTCATCTTTTGAGTCTTCGGGTTTGAGTCGTTCGTTCATCACGTGACAGCCCTATAAGGTGAACGAACGACTCTAAAACAGGTGAACTAATTCCAGTACAGAACCTAATAGGATGTTGCGCATGAGCGACTGAACGAATCACTCCCCGAGGCGACTCGTTCGTCCTGAGTCACATTAAAGATTCGTTCAAAATGAACGAATCGTTCAAGAACGACCCATCACTAGTTCACTTTTAGTATAGTTGCAGTACGAACTGAAAACATAGATGTAAACTAGCTGTGTATTCAAAGTTTACTACTGTTATACTTAAAAGTATACTTTTATATACTAGAAAGTGGGCCAATTTAGTCCCAAGGAATATTAAAGTAGTACACTGAAAAGTATGCTACAAGTATGCTGATATTTGTATACTTACAACATAAAGTATACTTAAAAATATACTTGAACTTTACTTAAGTATACTTAATAAAATAAACTTGAAGTATACTTCTTTTTGGTAAGGGTTACTACCTTTCTGGGCCTTGAACTTGTCAGTTGCATTGCGGTCAGAAAGCTTTCGGACTTCATAAAAAATATTTTAATTTGTGTTCCGAAGATGATCAA
The DNA here is from genome assembly GCF_022985175.1 of Labeo rohita. Lineage (NCBI taxonomy): Eukaryota > Metazoa > Chordata > Actinopteri > Cypriniformes > Cyprinidae > Labeo > Labeo rohita. The sequence goes on from NC_066873.1 coordinate 40,821,994, forward strand.
AAGTCTTACGTTTTTGGAATGACATGAGGGTGAATAATAAATGACAGAATTTCATTTTTGGGTAAACTATACCTTTACGCCAGATAAGAAGCTTGGTGGAGACACCAGTACAGCAGCATTCAAAAACAAATCATTATGATGGTAATTATCTATGCTGGTCTTGTCGATAGGGAGATTCTTCAACATGAATCCGTTTCCCTTGATACAATTTAATTAACTTTCATTTTATGGGCCAGATTGAAGAATACTTCAGATATTCAGCTTCCAGTGAGGTGTGACCAATTTAAATTCAGCTCATGAACGGAAACACACACAATTCTGAAATTTGCACAGATCTGTTCACTGCTTCACCTGTTTGCCACAATAACAATGTCTGAATTAGCCTTCTGCGAAAGCTGATATTTGCAGCTAATTTAAATGGATTTGTACACGGTCGTTTGAAATTCTCTGAAAGAAAATTATACTTTTATTCAGCAAAGAGCCATTAAATAGATTAAAAGTGAGATTTACAAAAACGTTCTACTTTAAATATGCTGTTCTTTTTATACTTTCTACTCATCACAATGCAGAAAGTTTTCTGTGAGGGGTAGGTTTAGGGTAAGAGGATAGAATATACGGTGTGTCACAATATAAAAACTACTGCACCTATGGAGAGCCCCCACAAGGATACCAAACCAGACGTGTGTGTGTGTGTACTAGGAGTTTTCTGCCAGGACATTATCCATTAACTTTTCTGAACATTTCTGTTAACCCTAAAACATAACGCAAACAGTGAAATATTCAAAATACAGGTAAAACACCTATATATGTGACCCTGGACCACAAAACCAGTCATAAGTAGCATGGGTATATTTGAAGCAATAGCCAAAAATACATTGTATGGGTCAAAATGATCGATTTTTCTTTTATGCTAAAATCATTAGGCTATTAACTAAAGATTTTCAATTATGATATTTTGTAAATTTCCTACTGTAAATATATCAAAACTTTTTTTTTTTTTTATTAGTAATATGCATTCCCGAAGAACTTCATTTAAACAACTGTCAAGGTGGTTTTCCCAATATTTTTTGCACCCTCAGATTTCAGATTTTCAAATAGTTTTATCTCGGCCAAATATTGTCCTATCCTAACAAACCATACATCAGTGGAAAGCTTATTTATTATTATTATTGTCCCTGGTTTTGTGGTTTAGATGGTAAGTAGTAAAAAGAAATGGTTCTTGAGCAACAAATCAGTATGTTAAAAGAGATTTCTTAAGAAAATGGCTGCTGAAAATTCAGCTTTGCCAACACAGGAATAATTACATTTTAAAATATATTAAAAAAAAAAAAAGTTATTTTAAACTGTAATAATATCTCACAGTATTATTGTTTTTACTGTATTTTTTAATTAAAATAAAATGGAGCCTTGGTGAGAATAAAAATAGTTTCCAAATAAATAAATAAATAAATAAATAAATCTATTAGTAGTGTATATTATTTGGGATGAACCATTATTAAAATTCTGGAATTATAGAATAATTAATAATTACTGTAAATTATTATTATTAATATTGTAAATAAAATCTAGATGTTAAAACACTATTATTTATTTTAAATGCTACAAGTGAATCAAGTGGATTCACAATGTTGGGTTAAATTATTATTATTCTTATTATCATTATTATTTCTTTGTTGTTGTTGTTGTTGTTGTTGTTTTAATTAACTTTGAGCATTAGACAATGACAAAAATAATCAACAAAAAATTAAAAAAAAAACCAAAAAACTTAAAACTAAAAAAAGTGACTCAAAACGCTTATTATTATTTTATATTAAACTCAAAGGAGCATTAGATGACGCCACAGGTAATCAAAATTTTCAAATATGAAATTTAGCATTCAAAGTTCAATGTGCAATACTGAATGATACAGATTAAAGAAGTAAATAAAGAAGTAAATAAATTCTACAAGTGAATTTTGGTGTCACAGCAATGTACAGTTTATTTTAATTTATTTACATTTAAATTATTGGTGTTTAGATTAACTTTTAAGTGAGCATTAGATTATGGCAAAATGTAAGGGCTGTTGTAATAATATCTCACAATATTACTGTATTTTTTATTTAAAATAAAATGGAGCTTTGGGGGGAATAAAAATACTTTCCAATAAATAAATAAATAAAATACTTATCAAATTTATCAGTAGTGTATATCACTATATTAATTCAAAAATGGTGTTTCTACAGTGTTCAGTACTTACTCCTGATGTGCAGTATTCTGCTGCTGTGGTCCCACATTTTAACCCATCTGTACACTTCAAAGGGACTGCTTATGCACCACTCTGCTACAGGATCCTGCCCCTCATCCTCAACCCTACAAGGGATGTAGTGAAAATCAAGTCAATTAGCAAAAATCCTCAGCTCTGCACTCGTCCCCCTTATGACAGCGCTCGTTGGTTTAGCTGAGGAGGATGCATGTGTGCTTAGTGCTGGAGAAGGTCATGGAGTGTAATCCTACCAGTGAATTTAATTTCAGCCTGCACTTTTAAATTAATTCATTTAACTCCAACCTCCTAATCACAGTGGAGGGCAGATCTGCATACTAATTGCACAAGATAACGGTGCTGATAAGACCCACTGATTCTTAAGGGAGCTTTAAGAAAGAGCTGTGCCAATGGTCCTTGTAGTTCATCTGATTGGATGGGCTAATCACAGGGACCGAGAACAACCCAGAGCGCCGTGTCGACTCCATCCTCAACAGATGTCAAATCACTTACATAATACGTCTTTTGTAGTTTAGAGAGGTCGTAAGATGGAAAACAGGATTGTCCACGCTCTTTTGAAGTGCAAGACTTAAACGTATTGTGTAGAAATATGCGTCAATTATGATCACATCACATTAATACTATATATATTATACTAATAATATTATTAAGTATAATATTAAAACCAGTGTCAGTTCATGGCAGTTTAAAGGGACTTGCTCACTGAAAAAAAAAAACACACACACACACACACACACACACACACATACTGTATATACTGCGTATAAAAAGTAACAACAGTACAAAATGCATTTTATATATAAAAATATTTTTTTATATATATATTATATATTTAAAAAATCATCAAAGAGAGAGAGAGAAAACAATGGTCATTTTTTTTTTATAATTTATAACTGTACATAAAATAACAACAGTACAAAATGTATATATATATATATATAATTATAAAATAAAATCTATTATAAAAATAGATTTAATTATAATTATTTTTATATTTTTAAATATATTCATATATTTTATTTTAAATATATTTATTTTATATATTTTTAAAAAACATCAAAGAGAGAGAAAATAATGGTACAAATATTTTTGTAGCATTTATAAATGTATAAGTGTATATATAGTAACAGCAGTACAAAATGTATTTTATATATTTTTAAAAAGTATTTTATAATTTTAGATATATTTAATTATAATAATTTTATATGTTCACATATTTTTATTATATATATATATATATATATATATATATATATATATATATAAATTGTAAACAAAAAATAATGAAAAATAATGGATTTTATTTATAATTTATAAATAATTTATAACTATAAAAAGTAACAATAGTACAAAATGTATTTCATATATTTAAAAAATATTTGATACAAAATTATGGTACAAAATATATATTTTTTATTATTTATAAATAATGTATAACCGTACATAAAGTAACAACAGTACAAAATGTATTTTATATATTTTAAAAAGTATTTTATATATTTATTTAAAATATATTTAATTATAATTATGTTAGATATTTAAAAATATTTATATTTTATTTTATATATATTTATTTTATATATTTTTAAAAAAGAGAGAGAGAGAGAAAGAGAGAGAGAGAGAGAGAATAGTGGTATTAAATTTTTATTATTTAAAAATAATAATTCACAACTGCATATAAAATAACAACAGTACAAAATGTATTTTATATATAATGAAAAAAATAATTAAGACAAGATATAAATAGAGAGAGAACAATGGTGCAAAATATATATTTTTTTATAAATGTATTTATAAATAATAATTTATAAATTTACAATACACACACACAGCACTGAAATGCACCAAAGAATGAATGAATGAATGAGAGACACTTTGTCCTGCACAAAACTTTATATACACTAATAATAAGTCGCAGAACATAATAAATACTGGGGATAATGTAAGATTTAAAAAATGACATTGATTCTTTGTTGTACTGTAAAACACTTTCTCACATTAATGGATATCTCAAGCTTACGTGGGAAGTGTAGCATCATATTTATAAACAGACAGAGGTCAATTTTTCACATGAGCACACAATATAATTTTTAATTGTGAGTTGCTCCTACTTTATATGAAATAAATAGTGAGGTGGAAAGAATATATTTCAGCAGAAGTGTTAAAGCCTGCGGGCTTGTTCTTTTGCAATACAAAAAGATGAAATTAAAAGGTAATAAATGCCTCTGCAGTGAAATTAATTTTCAGGGGATATTCCCACACATGGCTTTGACTTTCATGGGAAAGTATGTGGGCTGATTCTGTAGCTCCAGGGTTTTAAATAACCCTGAATGTATGGCAGAGCCTTTTTCTACATGACAATATCCCACCTATTCTTTCTATTTTATGAGAGAAGCACCTACACATCTTTCTAAAACAGAGTCTATGGAGAACAAAAGCAAATGCAACACAAAAAAAAGCATTAAAGGAGGTACCAAAAGAATTACTGTCACTTTATTCACGAAGCCGTTTTCACACACATTTGACAAACTGAATCAGACAACAGGTATTTTAGCACGTCTGGGTGTCTGCTCACCTCGTTGTTTACCGCAGTCAAATACGTGACTGTGATCAATCCTTTTGTTAAATCGTTGCTAATCGAGGTCAGTTGGAGCACAATTAGTGTAGAATTAAAAGCTTTTCACTCCGAGCTTAATGACTTCGTCTTGATTAGGAAACTCTCCTGGACTCTGCTGTCATACTAAATGACAATTAAAGTATGTGAATAAACAAGCATGCAAATGAAAGGTACCTCCTATGTGGTTTGTACAATGACTTCAGTTCACATAAAATATTATGTATTTCTCTAAGATGAATGTTGGGTTTTTATTCAATTATTATTCTTATTATTTATTTATTTATTTATTTATTTTTTTTTAACTTTGAGCATTAGACAATGGCAAAGGTAATCTAAATATGTGAAATGAGCATTTAATACCTATATATTAAAAATAAACTAACAAAATCTCAAAATGTGTAATTTATATCTGTATAGAAAGTAACAACAGTACAAAATGTATTTTATATATATTTAAAAAAGTATTTTTTATATATTGAATTATAATTATGTATATATTTAAATATATTTATATATTTAATTTTATATATGTTTTACGTATTAAAAAATGTATAAAAAGTAACAACAGTACAAAATATATTTATATATTAAAAAATGATATTTTTAATATATTTAAATATATTTATATATTTTATTTTGTATATATTTATTTTATATATTTAAACAAATCATCAAAGAGAGAAAGAGAAAATAATGGTACAATAATGGTTATTTATTATTTATAAATAATAATTTATAACTGTACATAAAATAACAACAGTACAAAATGTATATATATACATATACTTAATTATAATTGTTTTTATATTTTTAAATATATTTATTTTAGATTTATATATATATATATATATATATATATTTATATATATTTATATATTTAAAAAAAAATAAAACAAAGACAGAGAGAAAATAGTGGTACAAAAGAATTTTTTTTTTACTATTTATAAGTAATTTATAACTGTATATAAAGTAACAACCGTATTTTTTGAATGTATTTTATAAATAATGAAAAACTATATAGAGAGAGAATTCTGGTATTATTTTCATGTAATGATAACTGGTACATTATTTTATGTAAATAAATTAAATTATTGAATTATTATTGAATTATTATTATTATAAATAAATAAAATGTAGAAGTTAAAATTAACATTAATTATTTTAATTAAAATGTATTCTTTTCAATGAATGGCATCACAATGTTGTTTTTTATTATTATTATTCTTATTATTATTTTATTTGTTTTTATTTTTTTCAAATTAACTTTAAGCTTTAGACAATGGCAAAAGTGATCATTTAAGGTGGTCATTTAATACCTATATATTAAAAATTAACCACCAAAAACCAAAAAGTGACTCAAAATGCTGTGTATTTTCATTTTATTAAATGTATATATATTTTTTTATATTGACTTCAAGTTAGCATTAGATGATGGCACATGTAATCTAAATTTTAAAATATGGAAAATTAGCAGTCAAAGTTCAATATGCAATATAAATGATACAGATATATTAAAATAAATAAATAAATAAATAAATAAATGTAAGAGTTAGTTAGTTAAAACTAACTAACAAAAACAAAAACTATTTTTTGTTTTAAATTCTACACATGGATTTTGGTGTTACAACATTGTATATTTAGTGTTTTTAAAGGGGAAATTAGCATTTAAAGTTTAATATCTGATACCAAACTATACTGATAAATTAAAAACATTGGCTAAAAAAGGTACAAAAAAGTAACTAATTACTTATACATTTTTATTACAGCACAAAGTATTGCACCATTTATCTTCTTAAAAATAAATAAATAAATAAAAAACTACATAATGCATGTGACTCCCACTGGTTATGTATTTCAAATGTGTCTCTTTTATATTTAAAAATGTATTTTCCATATTCTGTTTACATACAGCATTATGTCACTGTTAACAACGCCTTCATAATCTGATGTCTGCACTGACCACAGAAAGGAGCCACATGAATAAAACGATCTAAAAAAAAGTCTTGCTTTTCAGACACATGTTTTGTTGGCCAGACAGTCATTGAGTAAGCTCATCTGCATGCCGGCCGTGTGGACGCTCACCCGGGTCAAATTAGCATTTTGCAGGTGGAGCCGGCCGCAGCTCTGAGCCTGAGCACTGGCCGTGACACATTGATGTGCTTTGTTGTTATCCTGAATGGCTTTTAGCTGGCAGCGCTGCTAACAGGTGGTGATTGTAGCCGGCGCGCAGGCGAGTGTTTTAAACTTACGTGTTTAATGTGATTCCCTGCGTTCTGAATGACTGCAGAAGTGATGTGCATTGTTTATCTGGCCAGGGGGAAAAATAACAATGTTTCGTTTTCGAATGCCTGCTGGCAGAGGGATTCTTCGAAATCAAAGCCATAAACAAAGAACTGATGTATGAGTTGAACATCGTCTGTGACACTCACACTGATATGTGACACAATATGGAGGGCTTTAGATCATATTCTCTAAGCAATCTACCTCCCTTTTTGGCACACAGGCAAGAATCCGCCTGAATCAACTGGAATGAATGAATAGGTTGAGATACAGATAACGAATTAAACCAACACATGAAAACTGAATTTCTTTTCTGGCATAATTATGGCCATAGTTTGGATGGTGGATTCGTTCACAGAGCATTACGACAAACCATTTAAAATCACAAAACGAACACCTCCTAATTAATCCAATCAATTGCCAATACTTACTAATTTTTTGCCACTTTTTCCCAGTGTTGGGGAAAAGTTACTTTTAAAAGTAATGCATTACAATTTTGCATTACTCTCTGAAAAAGTAACTAAATACGTTACTTAGTTACTTTTTATGGAAATTAATGCGTTACGTTACTTTTGCAGGGCTTGCTTCTTTGTTTTTAATATAAAACAATTCTAATGTACAAGCCTTTTTACACCAAAAGTGAAATGAATTCACCTCAGGCTGAAAGAACTAATTTATGCAGGAGATCACTCTTCAGCTATAAAAAAATGAAGCACAAATGTTAGTTTATCCATAGTAATTTTTGCTTATATCAGTATGGTTGAATTGCATCATCGAAGGTCAGCAGCAAAGACACTGGTTAATAAAATGGGATTAATACACAAAGGGTATTTGTTTTATTTAACATATTTAATTATTGCAGGGTTGCATCATATTCTGAGTTTGCATTTCACTGTTTTTATCCATTTTGAGGAATACTGAATCTGTTTTTTTGTGATTGAGATGAATTAATGCATGTCCACATTTAGTCTAGAATACAGTAACATCATATTTACTCCCAGTTTCCTGACAGGAGACTTGTCGATCAATAAATGGGGAAAAAAGTAACTAGTGTTATTTATTTGAAAAAGATATTTTCTTAGAAATTCAAAAGTAATGATTCAAAAGTAGTAAGTTACTTTACTACTTGAAAAAAGTAATATTATTACGTAACTCGTGTTACTTGTAATGCGTTACCCCCAACTCTGCTTTTTCCCATCATAAATGTAGCAAAAAAGCAAACAGCTTTTACAATTTTACAAAAGGAATGAGAAATGAAATCATAACAAAAATCTCTAGCATTGTTTTGGCAAAGTATCTTTGAACTAAAATCTGCTTCATAATATAGGTTAGTACACCTTTTTAACTGCAAATGTAATGATATCACAATCACACAATATGATATCATCACGATATGAGATCCACAATACAATATTTATTGCAATATTTAAAAAAAAAAATAATAATAATAAAAAAAAAAAAAAAGATTAATGAAGACTTGGAAACAAATGAAAATTTTGTACTTTTTAAAGTTAAATTCTTCTATGTAATGCACTTTGAGAGTTCAAAATTAATAGCTCCAACTCATGTTCCAAGAAAACTTTTTTTTCTGAAAAAAATTCAGAAAAAAGTCTTTTAAACTTTTAAAGGGGTCTCAACCCTTTTTTTCTGTGGTATACTGTCTCAGTCTAAATTACATTCACACTGGTGTTTTAGAAGTCAAACAAATTAGAATATAATAATAATAATATTAATAACAACAATTTTATATTATTGTTATTCCTATGAGAGTAATAGCCAGGGGCGATTCTAGAATTTTCATTTTTGGGGGGCTCAGCCCCAATGAGGGTATAATAACAATAAATAAATATATATATAAGTAAATAAAATGAAAAATGTTTTACTAATAGGGGTGGTATACTAATTGCAATATTCCACTGTATTGTATGAATAGGTATAACATTTGATTACTGAATAAGCTTCTTTCTGATCTCACACACACGCTTACTGTACAAATAAAAATTTTTACTGTTTGCATTTTTAGTACAAGCCTCTTTTCTTAGCTGAAGTATGCAAACCTCTTTGCCACATGCACTAGAAACTACTGAAAGTAAAATTTTCAAATGAAAATGGCAACATGATCGTTTTATAAAGTGTGCGTTTATGTGCTTCATTTTTGCTGGAGGAAACAGCTGTGGTGTGATGAGGGGTGAACACAGTGAAAACGTAGGCTACAGTAAATGGGGAACCGATTGCTCCTCCATGATATTTTATATACTGTATTTAAACTGCACAGGTGCAGATATTATAACAATCTATCGATAAACACAGACCTTGTCCTTTGTTTTTTGCTCAGCGCCACCGCGGTCTGCAAACTGAAGAACGCGCTGAAAGAAAGACAGGGAGGAGCCGATCGAAGTCTGCTGCAATTTTCATATGAAATTTAAAGGGGACTGAGGCGATCACGAATTCATGTACAGTTTATGGAGCTAATTGCAACATTTTAGCCCCCTCTAAAAAACTATAGCCCCCCCTAAAAATGGCCTAGCGACGCCCATGGAAAAAGCCATATATTGTAAAACAGTTGCACTGTAAAATAAATAAAAAATTAATAATTAAAAAAAATTATATTTTACAGGTATGTTACTTTTGTTTTACACTACAGCATAAGACAATACTTCTTTCTTAATTTCTACACTTGAAAGAGACGTTTTGAATTTGGACTGCCATAACGTTAGCCATTTAAACCGTTAACTATCAGCGATTTATACTGTGCTTTTAAGCTTTTATTTTGACGGAAACAACAGTAGAGCTTTTATCTTGACAGAAAACTCCAGCTTCAGTGAAGGCTTACAAAAACGCATCTCAAATCTAGTGAAATTCTGTAATCATCTGCCATGAAAGTAAAGCAAAACGGGTGGCCGTTGTGTTCCCAAATGTGTGCTAAACTCAGCACATGTAATAAACGAGTTCACTGCAATCGTTTACTTTGAACGAAGACGTTCTAAGGAAAACATTGCATCACGAGCTCATCGCCTGAACGTGCACGCTTCACTTTGAAACATGCAGCAACTTGATGAAGGGATTAAGCCATATTCTGCTCTCGGTTTTACTTCATTTGACAGATGCTGTGTCAAAGCATAATGGCCCAAACTGCAACTTTAAATACCTTTTATGCTAGAAATAGGGCTGTCAGGCGATTCAAATGTTTAATCGAATTAAATACATAATGTATCGATTAATAAATCTAATTAATCGCATATTAATTGAAAAATAAATTTGACTGTGAAAATACCCACAAAGATTATTCAGAGCTATTTTGTGTTAAATGACTAAGTAGCAAGTAGACATTACAAACTGTAGCTTTATAAAGACATATTTTATTTGATTGAGCATAAAATTTATTACACATAAACATTTAGGCTCCAATAATGCCATAACGTTAACTATGGAACATAAAAGAAGATCATTTGAGATCATTTTTTTTGTTCATATAATGAAAGTCATGGTAACCAAAACAGTCTTACCAACAGTTTTATGTTCCACAAAAGAAAGATCTGAAACAACATGAGGGTGAGTAAATGGTGATAGAATTTTATTTTTTTGGGTAAACTATCCCTATTATGTTTTTATAATTGTTATTATTATTATTGTTGTTGTTATTATTATTATATTTTCTTAATTCTTCTAAATTAGAAACTAAAAGCAGGAATGTAAAAATGTAAAAAAAACAAAAAACAAAAACAAAGTATGGACGACGAATTTTGGATACTTTGCAACTTCAATTATGTAGCATCAGAGGAAGGGCCATCAGACTCAGAATGACAAAATAGCCTTATACACTGTAAAACAAAAATGTTTCAACTTAATATAATTTGTTACCCCTCTTAGTTTAGTCAGCTTGAATTTTTAAGTTACTTAATGTTAATTTAAGTGACAGTTGAAATATTTCAGGTGACTAAACTAAACATTTTAAAGGAGAACTCCACTTCCAGAACAACAATTCACAAATAATTTACTCACACCCTTGTCATCCAAGATGTTCATGTCTTTCTGTCTTCAGTCGTGAGGAAATTATGGTTTTTGAGGAAAGCATTTCAGGATTTTTCTCCATACAGTGGACTTCATTGGTGCCCCGATTTTGAACTTCCAAAATGTAGTTTAAATGCAGCTTCAAAGGGCTCTAAATGATCCAAGCTGAGGAAGAAGGGTCTTATCTAGTGAAACGATCTGTCATTTTTTTTGGAAAATAAAACTTTGTATACTTTTTAAGCACAAAAAAATGGAATGTAAGTGGAACTACAGACCCAGTGTTTACAAAGCGAACGCGCAAAGACTAAGGAAGTGCGAGTAAGTCAAATGCTGTTTACAATCAAAAAGCTACAACGATGTCGGACGATTCTGAAGTTGTAGGAGAAAATAAGATGGAGTTTTTCACCATACTCTACCTTTTTTAGCCGGAGTACACAGATGATGAACTAAGATGTGATTTGTAGTAGTGATGGGAAGTTCGGATCATTTTACCGACTCGGACCTTTGAGTCTCGTTCAGCAAAATGAACGACTCTTTTTTCGAGTCATTTCGCTCATTTTAGCAAAATATAATTAAAATGTTACGTGTAACTTCCCCAACACATCTACTGCTTACACAAACGTTGATCACACTACAAGCAAGACAAAACTATAATGCTATAAGAAACAGAAAAGGTTAATTCATTGTTTACCTGGGTCTTTAGTCTATGATTAGCTCACCTCACCTCTTATCTGACAAGTTTTCGTGTTTGAGTAGTTCGTTCATCACGTGACAGCCCCATAAGATGAACAAACGACTTGAAAAACCCAAAGACTCGAAACAGGTGAACTAATTCCAGTACAGAACCTAATAGGATGTTGCGCGTGCGCAACTGAACGAATCATTCCCCAAGACGACTTGTTCTTCCCGAGTCAAAATGAACAAATCTTTCAAGAACGACCCATCACTAATTTGTAGCATCGTGGATGCGCATCCTAGAGCCTGTGCTACACCAGCTTTTGTGCTTAAAAAGTATACAAATTTTTATTTTTTTGAAAAAAAATGACTGATCGTTTCACTAGGTAAGACCCTTCTTCCTTGGCTGGGATCCCTTTGAAGCTGCATTTAAACTATATTTTGGAAAGACATGAACATCTTGGATGACAAGGGGGTGAGTAAATTATTTGTAAATTGTTGTTCTTCAAGTGGAGTTCTCCTTTAAGGCAGCGGGGTAACAAATTATTTTAAGTTGAAACAACTTTTTTTTTACAGTGTATAGTGTACTGTAACTCATATACTACACGGTTGCATATATAGTACATAACTATATAGTGTGTAAGTGCATAGCGTGCATAGTGGGAGGCAGTTTTTGATTAGAGAAATACATAAATGTTCATGCTAACAGACTTGCTTCCATCCTTCCAAGAACATGACAAAACAGTAAATCAAACTCAACAAAACAAAGTGGTGAAATAATAAAATTCACCCTAGTATTTACTAAAATGTGATATTGTGTCTAAATTTAGCTTATACACTGCATAAAATACTGTATCCAACATATTAAATGATAGGCATGAAAATGTATTGCATAGTAAGAATGACTCACAATAACAATTTGGCTTCTGTGTTTTGATTCTTTTCAGTTCAATGATAGACAATATGTTTTCCCTTTGAACAAATTAGAGTAAAACAAATCTCCAGTTAGAGGCAGCGTGACTTACGAGGATAAAAAAACGTAGTTGCCTTCATCAAGCGCAGTACCTGTCAACACAGTATTATTAGAGCGCATCAAATCCTGATTTAAATCTATTTCCTCACGAAATAACATGTAAATTAGCTTTGCCATGATAGGGCATAAAACCCAAACAACTTCAAAAATGTCATGACTAAGGTGTTCCATATTCATGAATTAAGCGGATTATCATTGCACTCATAACACTCGATTCAGCATCGCTGGAAAATACACACACACACACACACACACACACACACAAAAAAAAAAAAACACAACCTGCAGTGGGCGGATGAATGTCATCCTTATACCCTTGTCGGAACAAGCACAAAGCTCAATTATGATTCATGCGTTTCTTTTCTAAATCAACCTTTATCTCGCACCTGTCCATTAGAAAGGGACTACGCACGTAGCTTATCTCGGTCGTGCCGCGTATTTAATTGAAATCCAGTCTCCGCTGGCTCTTTATGTAATTGCCCCATGGTAGAGATACATCTTGGGCAACAATGCAAACCTTTGAACCCATTTCATCAGAATTTTCCATTTCCTTTTTGATCTGATCTGACGTCTATATTCATTGCCCGCAATCGCTTCACGTTGGCAAGCAGGGCCTAATTACCTTTGTATCTGGCATGGCGTGATGCCCCATCCGTAATCCCACCTGACAGGAATACCTCAGAGTATACGCATCCTCATAAGAGAAGTGCATATGTGTACGCTCATTATACTAATGCCGTAAATTATTGACTCCCTATTGCACGTACAGAAGACGGACAAGAGCGAGGGATAGACTGAGGGAGGAGAGATTTGATTTCTACCGCATTGCAGGTTTCTGCTCTCTTTCGTATTCGAATTCATCTTGAATTCACGCTGCATATTATCTGTCTCTCTAGTCCCTGAAGCCTGACTGCTGCGTTCGCCTAGATCCTTGTTAAAACAATGCTGGGAGAAGGAGAGGACACCTTGCCGTGCTAAAGCAAACATCCCCTACTCTGGATCAATATTTGATGCTAAATTTTTAAACGCTTGATAAGGTGTGCTTCCTTATTAAGACGTGAGCAATCGTGCTTGAGTGATATTCTTGTGTCTCTGCAGGTTACAACATCATTTAGACATTTCAGTTTTGCAATTGGCTTAGATTATAATGAAAAGGAATTGAGTATGGATGGCGTAAGACAAGTGTACATGTACTTGTAAGCTTGTGGGTTGAACTGAATGAAATGTGATGAGAGAGAAAGAACAATGAGAAACAATAAAAAGAGTCAACACTTCTTTTCATTGCATCCCTGCTGGCAAACAAACATGACTGAATCAGTGTAATGTTTCATAAACAAATGCCTTCTAATACTATCACCAGCTCTTTATATAAAGTTGGATATATAAGTATGTCAATCTTTAACCATAAATACAATATACTCAAGAAGGCAACATATGCTATATAGCAAATCTCATTTATTGCATAACTATATAATCACACAGCACTGTCTATATATAAAGTTCGATACATAATACAACCAACTTTATCCATATTGATACAGTATAATCATGTAGGACAATACAACACTATATATACATATAGCAAATCTCAAAAACTTGATTGCAAAATGAGGCTATAAGGCATGGGGATGTTAAGATATTATAATCATTATTATTATGATTTTTGGTAAAGCTGCTCTGAAACATTGTGTATTGTGAAAAAGCCCTAAACAAATAAATTTGACTTGACTTCTCTGAGGTGAATCTTAAGGAAGGCTGTTTCCGTCACTGAATAAAAATAAAAAAGGCAATTGCGAGATATAAAGTCGCAGTTGCATGCTATGAAGTCAAATTTGCAAGATATAAACTCACAATTCTGATGAAAAAAGTCAGAACGGCAAGTTTATATCTCACAATTCAGACTTTATATGTCCCAATTGCGTGTTACTAAGACAGAATTGTGGGATAAAAGCATGCAATAGTAAGAAAATACTTTTTTCCTCAGTTTATATCTCAGAATTCTAAGAAAAGTCAGAATTGCGAGATACAGACTTGCAATTGTGAGAAAAAAAGCCAGAAATGTAAGAAAGAAAGTCAGAATTATATCTTGCAATTCTAACTTTATTTCTGGCACATGCACATTTTTTATTATGCAATTTTGAGAAAAAAGTCAGAATTGTGAGACAAAGTCACAACTGTGTGCTATAAAGTCAAAAGAGATATAAACTTGCAATTCTGACTATTTTCCTCAGAACTGAGAGTTTATATCTTGCAATTCTGATTTTATAATGCACAATTGTGAGTTATTAAGACAGAATTATGAGATAACGCGATAACTGTGAGAAAACTTAAAATAGTAAGAAAATACATTTTTCCTCAAAATAAATCACAATTGTGAGTTTAAATTTCACAATTCTCAGAAAAGTCAGAACTGCGAAATATAAACTCACAATTGTGAGAAAAAAGCCAGAATTGCAAGAAAGAAAGTCAGAATTATATCTTGCAATTCCAACTTTACTTTCCACACGTGCAAATTTTTTATTGAACTGCGAGACAAAGTCGCATGCTATAAAGTCAGATTCTGAGATATAAACTCACATTTCTGACTTTATAATGCACAATTGTGAGATATTAAGACAGATTTGTGAGATAATAATTGTGAGAAAACTCACAATAGTAAAAAAAAAAAAAATTCTCAGAATTGAACTTTATAACTAACAATTCTAAGAAAAGTCAGAATTGCAAGATATAAACTCGCAACTGTAAGAAAAAAGACAGAATTGCAAGAAAGAAAGTCAGAATTATATCTTGCATTTTTTTTTTTTTTTTTGCATGTGCACATTTTTCATCATGCAATTCCGAGAAAAAAAACTCTGAATTGTAAGACAAAGTCTCAATTGTGTGCTGTAAAGTCAAAATTGTGAGATATAAACTCACAATTCTGACTTTATAATGTGCAGTTGCGACTTATTAAGTCAGATTTGTGAAATAAAAACTCGCAATTATGAGAATTACTCAGAATTGGACTTAAAACTCACAAGTTTATATCTCACAGTTCTGAGAAAATCTAAATTGCGAGAATGTAAACTCGCAATTGTGAGAAAAAAGTCAACATTTTAAGAAAGTCAGAATTATATCTTGCAGTTCTGACTATTTCTTATGTAATTCTGAGAAAAAAAGTTGCAAAACAAAGTCACAGTTGCGTGCCATAAAGTCAAAACCGTAAGATATAAACTGGCAGTTCTGACTTTGTTCCCTAACTATTATATCTTGCAATTCTGACTTTATAAGTTATGGCAGAATTGTGGGATAAAAACTTTTAGTAATTGTAAGAAAATACTTTTTTTCCTCAGAACTGGACGTCATAATTCACAACTGCAAGTCTATATCTTACAATTATAAGAAAAGTCAGAATTGTGAGAAATGAACTGCAAGAAAAAAGACAGAATTGCAAGAAAGAAAGTCAGAACTATATGTTGCAAGTTTTTTATCATGCAATTTCGAGAAAAGGAATTGTAAGACAGTCACAATTGCATGCTATGAAGTCAAAATTGCGAAATATAAACTCACAATTCTGACTTTATAATGTGCAATTGTGAGTTATTAAGACCGATCTGTGAGATAACTTAATAATTGTGAGAAAACTCGCAGAAAAAAAAATGTTTTCTCAGAAATGGACTTTATAACTCACCATAGCGAGTTTATATTTTACAATTCTAAGAAAAGTCAGAATTGAGAGATATAAAAAGTCGCAATTGTGAGTAAAAAGTCAGTATTGCAAGAAAAAAATCAGAATTATATCTTGCAGTTCAAACTTTATTTCTCAAATGTGCAAATTATTTATCATGCAATTTTGAGAAAAAAGTCAGAATTGTGAGACAAAGTCACAACTGCGTGTTATAAATTCAAAATAGCGAGATATAAACTTTTGACTTTCTATTTAATGAATAGGTCAAAAGACTCTAATCTTACTGTCCCATTGAATCAATATAATGACTCACCAAATTGATTCTTGACTCACTTACTGAATCACACTGACCACCATCATTATTTTTTATTGTGTCCAACTCATCATAAGCCAAGAGCTGTACTGCATTATGTGCACTTAGAGCTCATGAGACTTCATGTGTCATCAGAAATCAAGAGTCGGAACCAGCTTCGTTCCTTCATTCAATTCCCATCTCTATTTGTCAGAGATACACTGACTACTGCGCTCTGATCGTCACCCAGCAGGGAAAGTATTGCTTATGGACTTACTGGAAATGTCTTTGACATTAACAGCAGTGTCATCAAGATACAGAAGCTCAGTGTCGAGAAATCGCACCAAAGCGGTTGATAAGTAGTCAATAAAGCAGGCCGTGTCTTTTCACCAATGGACCGAGTCATTCCGTTCCTCTGGACAAGCTTTAAAGATCAAGACCTAAAAAGCCTCTAGTGTATGAGTGTTTGTGCCTGTGTGAAAGGGAGAGAGAAGAAAGGAAAATGGGGGAAAATGGTCACAGAGGTGTTTAAAAAAAAATAAAAAATCTGACAGGCGTTCAAGTGAATCATTATGTTCTAAACGTGTGCTGTAGTTGAGAAAGGGCTACTAATACTTGAACATATTGCAAGATTGCCAAAGCCTGACAGAATACACAGAGGGTGAAGCCATCGCTGCTGTTTACCATCTTCAGCTGGAATTAAGTTGAGCGACTATTTAGCTGAAATCATCTTAGAGTTGTTAATACTTTTAAAGTCTAAATTTTTGGGTGTTTAGATACAGCACAAGCCTGATGTGAAGTCCCTAAGCTTCTTAAAGCATCCTGCAATCGGCCTGTTTTGTAAAATGAGCTGTCAAATTTAAAATGAGCAACTTTAATTTTTGTTTTGCTAATCGTTTTTTTTGAATTATTCTCTCAATGCAAAAGTCTTAAAGCACTGCAGCAAGCATTGGTGGGTAGTTTAGACTCTTAAGTGTTACCCTGTGTATAGAGTTACAGTATGTATTAGTGTTGTTATTGTTAACTAAAATTAAAACTATAAAAAAGATTTTATTGTAACTGCAAGCTTACTAAAATAAATTAGTTTAAGCTCTTAAAGGATTAGTTCACTTCCAGAATAAAAAAAAAAAGTCCTGATAATTTACTCACCTCCGTGTCAGACATTAATGGTTTTGAGAAAAAAAAAAATCCCAGGAATTTTTTTCATCATATAGTGGACTTCAATGGGGATCAGTGGGTTGAAGGTCCAAATTGCAGCTTCAAAGGGCTCTACACGATCCCAGCCGAGGAATGAGTGCCTAGTGAAATGATCAGTCATTTTCTAACAAAAAAAATAAAATAAAATAAAAATGGCATATACTTTTTAACCACAAATGCTCGTCTTGCACTAGCCTGATTTCACAAATTACATACGTTGGAAAATTAAAAAAAAAAATCTATAAAATTTACGGTAAAAAAAACAAACAAAAAAAAAAACAACAAAAACAAAAAAACGGCAGCTGTGGTTGCCAGGATTTTACCATGAACAAATACAGTAGCAATGTTTTAGGTTTTAACTTAAATTTTCATTTAAATACTGTAATTTCATTAACTGATATAATGTTAATGTAACAGATTATTAAAGTACTGAAATCTGTTTTGTACCTTTGTAATACACTGATAACCATCAAAAGCAGGTGGTGATGAGAAAGTCACATGATGAACCAAAGCCTATCACAAACAGCTTTTAAATATTAACATATATAGAATGTGCACAGTGTCATTCACACAAGCACTAAACACCATCATGGTAACACACATGAAACTGAAATAATGCAATAAACATTCATTTAACAACATTAGATGTAACATAAAACCCTAATGTACAAAAGTGATAAGAACAAAGAAAAAACAGTTATCATCAAACATCAAATGTAAAAAATGTAACACAGGGAATTCTGGGAATGTCAATTTACAGTTAATCACCGTAATGTTACTTTTTTTTTAATTCCAAAAATTTTTTTCTGCAGCATTTTTAGCCTTTTACCGTTAAATTCACAGTCATTTTTTACATTGTAACTTTTTGAACCGGAGTACACAGACAAAGAACCGACACGTATTGCAGAGCTTTTGAGCATTTGTGGTTAAAAAGTATATAAATTTGCTTTTTTTTTTTTTTTTTTTTTAGAAAATGACCAAATGTTTTGCTAGATAAGACCTTTATTCCTCATCTGGGATCGTATAGAGCCCTTCGAAGCTGCACTGAAACGGCAGTTTGGACCTTCAACCCATTGGCTCCATTGAAATCCACTATATGGAGAAAAATCCTGGAAAGTTTTCCTCAAACACCTTAATTTCTTTTCAACTGACATGAACATTGGGGTGAGTAAATTAAAAGGAAATGTATATTCTGAAAGGGAATAAATGATTTAAAGAACTAACATTATAACTGACATAAAAATGAACGAAAGTGACAAAAATCACCAAAAATACTAATATCAGCTCTCGTTAAACCAGTGAATTGAAAGTGAAAGTCGTCTCACTTCAAACACGTTTTTCTCAAAATTCTATTCCTGAAAATCACAGCTATAAGCCAATTTAAGATTAAACTAAAGACTTTATTCTTCATCCAGAATCGTGTAGAGCCCTTTGAAGCAGCATCAAAACTGCAGTTTGGACCTTCAACCCATTGGGTCCCATTGAAGTCCACTATCTAATCCTGGAAAGGCCATTGTAGAGAATGTTACTGTAAATCAATGTTTAATCGTTTTACCGCTTATATTAACCACCATCACCAGGCCCACACAGAATTTACAGCCACAAAATCCTGCTAAAAGCTTTGGACGCCAGTCAGTCACAAAGTTTTACACGTCATCTCCGCCTCGCCTGTTCATTTATTAAATATTTTGGCTAATTTGATGGTGCTTCCAGCTGGCAATAAGAATGCAGCTCCCTTTGTTGATGTAAATTACAGATTTCTTCTCAAAACTTTTCAAAAAAAAAAAAGCAGATTCCATCTGTGCTTGATAATCAGTATATTTTAAAATACAAAAAGCATAATTACCATATGAAATAAATAAATAAACGCATACATAAAAACAAACACACATGCACAATACAATATAAAATTCATATACACATCCCACATCTTAATGCCTGAAATGGTGTTAACATTTTTTTTTTTTTTTTTTTTTTTTTAGATACAACTACAGCTGCCAGGCTGTAAACAAGAATTTTTTTATTTTTTTTTTTTTTTAGGTGCAGTCTGGTGGGGACACACCAGCACACCGATATCTCATGCTGGGGACCAGAATCCAAAACGCAACATATGCTGGTGATCAGTTCTTTTCAGCATGTCTAAGAAGGCCATTGTGTGCCAAGTACACCCAAGTGAGTATTTTCCACCGCTGGGGTGGCTGCTCCTACCTTTTTAAACATAGCAACAGCAATAATTCTTTGGCACACTACACTGTGACAAGAGTGTGGAGAATCTAAATGACAATAAATCAAAGATAGTGCTGCTTTATGCACATCCATCATTGCAAATAAAGTATTTGTATTTAGGTTTCTCGCTGACCCAAAGAAAATGCTCAATATAGAGGTAATTGAAAATGTTTGCTATCTGAAAATATCTAGATAAATATCTGATTCCTGTACATGGCATACCAGGGCTCTACTTTTCTCTTTAGGAGCACTTGTGCTCCTAACTTTATAAATTTAGGATCACAGTCAAATTTTCATTAGCACCTTCTAATCAATGATCAAAAAATCTGATAAAAAAATGAGCTTTCCCATTATGAGGTGATATGCCTTTTTAGCACCATTTTAAACTTGGTTTAAAATCAGTATTGGCTTGCATTCATTGTGTGCACATTAAAAAAGGATGTAAGTTATTCACTTTTTAAATTTCACATTTGTTTAAATATTATGTTTAATCATTTCTTATTTTATTATTATTATTTATTCATATGAAGAACTTAAAAATAAGTAAGCAGGTATGACCTGCAATATTCTAGATACATGTATATTTAGTAAAGAGCCATACAGGTACCTACCTAATGGGTAAACCATGGCATTAAAAAAAAAAAAAATAAAACAATTTTTTTTTCCGACCACAAAATGACTAATTTGCCTCTTTGCATTTGAATTTAAAACCCTCTATTTAACCTTAAATACTACAATAATTTTAATATAAGTAACATATATATATATATATATATATATATATATATATATATATATATATATATAAGGCCATTACTGGACCATAATTATTGGACAAATAGTATTTAGTACTAAATGATCTCCTTAAATATTAAATGAATATTATTGAAGTAAAATATAGAACATTTGTTTAACTGAAAAACTGTTATTTTTAAACAGTTAAATGTTGGTCACAGTATGGTCACATTATAAGTAAGCAATACCTGAGGGTTAAATACAAGAAAACCATGTTTTTTTGGTTTTATTAAAACCATATTGTTTTTTTGTAAGGGTTGCCTCCACCAACTCTCCAGAATAAAATTACACTGTAAATGTCATTGATGTAAAAATCAATGCATAATATGCTGTAATGTTTACCAAAAATTGCTGCTGTCATTCAGGTATAGCAATGGGTGTAAATTAACAATTAAAAATTAAAAAATGAAATCTATTTTTGGAGAAAACAAAAGTGTTTTTTGACCTTGCATACACGTACACCTGTTTTAGGAGACTCATAAAACAATATTAGCAATCTTTAAAATGGCATAATAGGAGCACTTAAAACAAAAAATGCCAGTAGGTGGCAGCAAGTCACTGATTTAATTACTGAATCATTCATTCATTTGATTCATTGGAACGGCTGATTCATTTAGGAATAAAGCAAGCGACTGTCTTTATGAATGGGAAATTGAATCATTTACTCACTAGATTCGTTTTAAAAACACACGTTCATTCAAAAACTAAACAAGGCTGTGTTTGAACAGAGATGCGCAGCGGTTCGGTTGTGGCTTGTTTCAGACTATTTTTGATGACGAAATAGAGCAAAATCAGGCAATAGTGTTATAGTCAGACAATGTAAGTCACTTAATATTAACTTGTTTATTTGACTGTTGTATTAAATCAATATCTCATTTACAAACTCCCTTAAAATCATTAAAAGCTGTCAACTAAGCTGTATACACTACACAATGATTCTCTTATTTACACTCTCTCTACACTTTGTTTATGAAAGGATTCGTGAGATATATCTGTGATACATTACTCAATGTTGCAAAAACACGTAGAAACCTTTGAAGATATCCTCAGCGCAAACATAAACATGCTGATCGGGTCATTTGCACATGGTGCTCCTAAATATTTGTTCATATTTGCACGAAATGGCAGCACTGTAGAGCCCTGCATAAAGAACGTTAAAGATCCATGAAATCTTTAGATTCCACCAAAGGCTCTTTATAGTGGAAAAAGATTCTTTAGTTTTTTTTAAATGGTTCTTTGGGGAACCAAAAATGCTTCTACTGTAGCATCGCTACGTGAAAACTCCCTCTCACCTTTATTTTTAAGAGTTTATGGAAGATTGTTTTAATCATCAAAAATCCGCTGGTCAGAAACAAAAAAACACAAGCCTTTTTGATTCCGTAATACATCTCTCCTTAAGGAGGATGCTGTAAAAGTCAATCTTGTGTGGTTCACTATTTTATTCAGAAAAAGCCTTCCTGTAAAGAAATGGAAAACAGCACGGCAGATGAACCTCTGGGAAGAGAATGAGATACGGTAAGACCGGCCTTTTCCATAATGGCACTCAAAGTTGAAAGCGAATAATCCCTCTCATCTGATCTCAAGGTTGTCTGTGTGAAAGCAGTCTTCAGACAGCTGACTCCGGCCCAATACTGATCCCATCAGATGCTTTCTCAGAACTATAAAGGCCGGGCCTGAGCGCTTTATCGGAGTCTTCACTATTTGTCTTGCTAGGGATTTAGATTTCCGTAAATGTGTGAAATTAATACGCATGATGCATGCTAATGGCTTACCATTAGTGTGGAATTAGAGAGGGCTTGTCCTATTGTAGTCTACTAATGGAGGACAAAACTTAGACTATTAATTCAAACTATCAAAAGATTAATATGTCCAAGTTGAACACAGAAAGCATGTCATATGAAGAAATTATATTTTTCTCTAGATCATTTTTTGCATCTTCAGTTATTTGCATTCACTAAGACAGAAATATAATTTATTTGATATCAATTTATCATAAAGTACTGGTGCTTTCTGCCTCAGTGGTTGATAGAAAACCAGGCAAAAAAAACCCTTAAGATAAAAGGGATGGAGGAATTAGAGCCCTATCTAGGGAGCAGGATATCATAAAGTCTATAAAGTCGACTCTTTTGACTTGCCTGAGCAACAGCATTTGGTAAAATCATGCAAAAAGAAAATGGAAATCCAGTTGATTCACAAAAAGAAGTTTAGCGGAATGTCTAGAGCTGCTTCTTTACAATCAAAGTGGATGGTGATTAGGGAGTGTCATGGTATAATAAAAACAGAAAATCTAAAATAAAATAAAATAAAATAAAATAAAATAAAATAAAATAAAATAAAATAAAATAAAATAAAATAAAATAAAATAAAATAAAATAAAATAAAATAAAATAAAATAAAAGTAAAACAAAATAGCCCATATAACTTGTCTGTATCAGATGGTAGGAATAAACTCTTTTGGAAACCCAGTTGATTCATAAAAAGAAGTTTAGCCGAATGTATAAGCTGCTTCTATACAATAAAAGTGGATGGTGATTAAGGACTATCATGGCATAGGAAAGACAGAAAATCACAAATAAAAAAATAAAATAAACCATACAATTTGTGTGTATCAGATGGTAGAAATAAACTCTTTTGTAAAATAAAATAAAATAAAATTAAATTAAATTAAATTAAATTAAATTAAATTAATAAAAATTAAAATAAAATAGCCCATATAACTTGTGTGTATCAGATGGTAGAAATAAACTCTTTTGGAAAATAAAATAAAATTAAATTAAATTAAATAAAATTAAATAAAATTAAATAAAATTAAATAAATAAACTCTTTTGGAAAATAAAATAAAATAAAATAAAATTAAATTAAATTAAATTAAATTAAAATTAGCATAAAATAAAATAGCCCATATAACTTGTGTGTATCAAATGGTAGAGATAAACTCTTTTGGAAAATAAAAATAAAATAAAATAAAATAAAATAAAATAAAATAAAATAAAATAAAATAAAATAAAATAAAATAAAATAAACCATATCTTGTGTGTATCAGGTGGCAGAAATAAACTCTTTTATAAAATAAAATAAAAAAAATAAAATAAAATAAAATAAAATGTGTATCAGATGGTAGGAATAAACTCTTTCAATTCCAACCCTTCTCTAATATGGGACTGAACTAAAACGTAGTTGAAGCAAATTGCCAATCTTGTTGAGTGTAATGTGCAGCATGTGTATGAGGAAAGTGGAGGTGAGATGAATATGACACATTTGATGGATGACGTCTAGATTCTCTAATGGAACAGATGTGTTCTCTAATTGGGTTGCTGAGATCTTGCACACATATGGGGGTACCTGCCAGTTAGGAAAATTAGACATTAATACTAACATTTTCTTCCGTAATTTGATGGAAATCTGAGAAGTCAAGCAGTGTATTAATAGACATAGTTTGATAACACAATTTGAAATCTCACTTGGAGAAACTTGTTTTCATGCCCAAGAATTTTCCAGACGTTTTTGTGCAGAAAAAAGAAAAATGGCACGGGAAAAAACGTTTTAGTTAAAATTATGCTGATTACATATGCATATAATGTTCAAAAGTTTTGTAAGGTCTTTTTATGTGCTCATTTATTTGATCAAAAATACAGTAAAAACAGCAATATTGTGAAAAGAATAATTACATATATTTTAATTTATTCCTATTCCTATATTTTAATGTAATTTAATGTAATGCAAAGCACATTTATTTTGTAACAGAAATCATTTGTAACAATCTACTGAATGTGTCCTTGCTGAATAACAGCATTAATTTCTTTTGAAAAATAATTTACTGCCCCCTAAGTTTTGAATGGTAGTGTAAACAGGGAAATTACCATAATCAGAAAATGATGGCCACTGTAAATTAGTTAAAATATTTAACAATAACACAAATTAGGTTTATATACAGAATTAAGATCTAAAGGACTAGAGTGCAACACAGTGAAGTTTTACCTGAGCAAACATCAGATGTAATGATCAAACCTAATTGATTGTTTTATTTTAATAAACAGACATAATGCAATGATCCAGAGCAGTTTCTTATTATCTTTTATGCTTGAAATGATTTTTAATTTATTTTGCATAAAAACAGACACAAGACTCTCGTTCTCCATGCCATTGCACCCTGATTAATCTGAATGAATAACATTCAGATGTTAATTGACTCCTTGTAACCCAGGGAAGCTTGTTATCTGTGTGTGAGTACTCATAAGTTATTTTCAGAATTGCTGTAGTATATAGTGTGTATAATGTGCAGCATGCAGATCTACAGTATAGAAAAAGTTACTATTACCAAAAAAATGCAGTATACACACAAAACACAACGTGTGTAGCACAATGCAGTGTACATGATCTGTCATGTCCAGTGTGATAGATAAACTCCATGGATGTAATATCAGCTGTGGGTTTTAAGAAAATACAAGCGTTTTTTGATTTCGTGTTGATTGAGATTTTTTCTTTTTTTAATAGTATTCTGCCAAGATAAAAAAATCTGAATCATCCTTGTACTGCTACATTTGGCTTTGATATGCCACTTATTGGCTATTTTCTTGACAGTGTCAAACAAGGAGAATTTTAACATTCTGAATTCAATCTGAACATGACTATGAAGAGTCTCTCCTCTAACAGTTGTGAATTCTATTAGACATTGCAGTTGAGGTCAAAAGTTTACATACACCTTGCAGAATCTGCAAAATGTTAATTATTTTACCAAAATAAGAGGGATCATACAAGATGCATGTTATTTTTTAATTTAGTACTGACCTGAATAAGATATTTCACACTTACATAGTCAACAAAAGAAAATAATAGTTGAATTTATAAAAATAACACATGACAAAAATTTACATATGCTTGATTCTTAATACTGTGTTGTTACATGAATGGTTCACAGCTGTGTTTTTTGTATAGTGATAGTTGTTCATGAGTCCCTTGTTTGTCCTGAACAGTTAAACTGCCTGCTGTTCTTCAGAAAAATCCTTCAGGTCCCACAAATTCTTTAATTTTTCAGCATTTTTGTGTATTTTAACCCTTTCCAACAATGACTGTACGGTTTTGAGATCCATCTTTTCACACCGAGGACAACTGAGGGACTCATATGCAACTATTACAGAAGGTTCAAACGCTCACTGATGCTTCAGAAGGAAACACGATGGATGCATGACGGGGGTGAAAACTTTTGAACAGAATGAAAATGTGTACATTTTTCTTATTTAGTAATGCCCTTCAGAAGCTACAGAGGATACTTGCATGTTTCAAAGAAGACAAAATAAGTTACATTTACCCTTATCTTAAAATTCAGAAGGTTTTCACACCCGACTTTTAATGCATTGTGTTTCCTTCTGGAGCATCAGTGAGCATTTGAACCTTCTGTAATAGTTGCATATGAGTCCCTCAATCGTCCTCAGTGTGAAAAGATGGATCTCAGAATCATACAGTTATTATTGGAAAGGGTTCAAATACACAAAAACGCTAAAAACCCAAGAATTTGTGGAACCTGAAAGACTTTTCTGAAGAACAGAATTTTAAAAATTAAGGAATTGTGAGGCACAGTACACTGAAGAAATCAGAGCGAGATGTATATTCAGAATTCCAAGAATTGTGAGATAAAAAGTCACTTTTATGTTTATTTTTATTTTTATTCTAAGGCAAAACAATCATCCTTTAGACGCTCTTACTATAAAATATAATAGTAAGACATGAGAAACAAGTTAAAGAAATAAATTTTCACTGAATTTATTTTCAATACAATGATCACGAATGTTGCTTTTTTGAGGAGGGTTTGAGTGTTGCTCTTATTGTGCAGAGATGCACAGGCCTCTAGGCTGTGCTTATGTTGCTATCTGCAGATGAACTATGACAGGAGAGGTGTGTGCTAAATAAATAATTCTCCTTCTTGCCCGAAAAAGCAGCTCTGAGTAGTGAAGCGATGGTGCCACAGGGCTACAGGAAGCACAAGCAAAGAACACAAACCGTAAACTGACTAACATGTGTGTGCGTGTATAAATGCATGAATGAGCATGCGTGTGTTGCAACCGGTAAAACAATAGCAGCTCTGCCACAATAAGAAGGATGCATTACTAAATATTTACTAGACTGCTTGCTATGCATGCCGCCACAATGTTAGAGTGTTTTTGTGGTTGCTTACTATTACAGATGGTTCGAACACTCGCTGATGCTTCAGAAGGAAAAACGATGCATTAAGAATCAGAATGAAGATGTGTACATTTTTCTTATTTTGCCTAAATATCAAAATATATCTTTTTTCATTTAGCACTGCCTTTTGGAAGCTACAGAAGACACTTACATGTTTCCCAGATAACAAAATAAGTTAAATTTAACATGTGTGTGCGTGGCTAACATGTGTGTCCGTGTGTGAACACATGAATGAGCATGCGTGTGTTGCAACCGGTAAAATAATAGCAGCTCTGCCACAATAACAAGGATGCATTACTAAATCTTTACTAGACTGCTTGCTATGCATGCCACCACAATGCTAGAGTGTTTTGGTGGTTGCTTACTATTACAGAAGGTTCAAATACTCACTGATGCTTCAGAAGGAAAAACGATGCATTAAGGGGGGTGAAAACTTTTGAAAAGAATGAAGACGTGTACATTTTTCTTATTTTCCCTAAATATCATATATAATTTTCATTTAGTACTGCCCTTCAGAAGCTACAGAAAACACTTGTTTCCCAGATAACAAAATAAGTTAAATTTAACGTGTGTGCGTGACTAACGTGTGTGCGTGTATAAACGCATGAATGAGCATGTGTGTTGCAACCCGGTAAAACAACAGCAACTCTGGCACAATAACAAGGATGCATTACTAAATATTTATTAGACTGCTTGCTATGCGTGCCGTCATAATGCTAGAGTGTTTTGGTGGTTGTTTATTGGCTCAAGTCAAAAGAGTCTCTCTGACTTTGGTTCCTCCAGTTTCCTAATCTGTTTGATCACCCGTAAGGCAGTATGTCTGTCTGATCACTTAGAAAAGCAAAAGCACATCTCTCCTCAATAATTTTAGGTATCATTAATGTCTGTGTGGGGTTGCACACAGACTTGAGGGTTGTTCAAATGTAAATGCTTTAGTAATTACCAATAATTAGAAAGTTAATTTAGTCTGTGTTCAATATGATAGTCAATCAATAATCAATTATAAAATGAAAGCAGAAATATGAGTTTGTATTTAGTTTTTGGACACCTCTGGCTTCCTATCTGACTTTTATTTAGCACAAAACTGCAGAGATGGAACATTATTCAGACACTTTCCAATCAACAGTTCATTTGTTTGATTAACTCAGTGAGTGAAATTTACACTAATTAGCTTTGAAATTGTTCTGTCTATTAACGATTCCAAATTAATTGAATTCTGTTCTTCTAATTGGCACATCTCAGTATAATACCATTGTACTATTTCTTTCTCTCTGTCTCTTTGTGTATCAAATTATATATTTATATATTATATCATTTAACTTCCTGGAAAGGCATTACTGATTTTGAAATTCAAAAACACATAATGGGTGTCTCAGAGAATTATGTTGAAATCATTTATTCCCTGATTGCATTCGTAGACGCGGAAAGGCTTTATTCTTTCTTCACATGGGAGAAACGAGAGCTTTCAATAGTTCTTTGTTTCAGTGGCTTATTATGTTCTATTCAACACAATCATGCCATCAATTTGCATAACTAATTGAGTATTAAGATGGTTATTAGGGCTCATTCTTTTCAAAATGATCACAAAATTTGTGTTATTTATATTCAATATGTTTATACTTCTGCAAATTCTGCATGGGAATACCATCACAAATGTAATCCAACTAAAATGTTAGTAAGCAATATTATTTTAGGCATTAAAAAGGATCACCCAACTATTAATGACTTACTAATACTGTGCTATCATGGTTTTTGGCCATATAATATAACTATGAAAACTGATATTGGTATTATTCACCACCGTAATTGCTACATTAAAAAAGAAAGAAATTAATAGGAAACATAGCATTTTGTTAACTGTGGTTACCACAGTACATTTTATATGACAACCTAACAGGGTCTCACATTAATTTCCATGACTTCATGACTAATGGATATTATTTCTTACAAATCCCTTTATAGAGCCTTTTACAGAAAGCAATTTCCAGTCAATTAAATAACTGAGCCACTACATAAAATAATATTGACTATAGAAATGTCTTTGACTTTTCTATTAAGAAGTCCCACTGGACATGCTTAACTATGCTGGTTCACCAGTTAGACAAAAACGTAACCGGCAAATATGAGCTTGGAACTTTATGCTGGTCCAAATTGCTTTTTAATTTCTGTTTAATCATTTCTACTCTTTCTCCAGGCGTAGAAATCAAATTTGCCAGATTTCTATGACCGCTCTGTAACGTCTGCAATATACAAGTCTATTGTGTTGATTTCAATTAATGCATTGTTTCAGAGGGTCTAAGAATAATCTTTATTCTCTAACAATACCTGACGTCCAGTCTAAAATGCCTTTGGCTGTATTTTAACGCACATCCACAGTCTACAAAGTGAATTCACCTTTTCACCACATGACAAAATGGCGAATTCTCCCCTCAGCCTAAATTTAGACTCACTATTCCATAAGGAATCTGTATTTCACTTCTCTTGTGTTCAACAATGCTCAGAAGTCCTGGTGCGAGCAAGCATTAAGCTGAGCGAGCAGCATATTCTATTCTGAGTGAGTCGCTCACCCCAGCAGGCCTTGTTTTGGCCTGAGGCTAGTCTGCCAGGGCTGACCACTCCTACCTCAGGTAGCACTAAGCAGACACCTTCAAGAGCCCACAAATGAGGAGCAAGTAAAAAAAGGGGGTGCTTAGAGTGGTTCAGTGGTGTATAATGTGTCCTCTATGGAGCTGGAAGTTTTGGAGTGAAGGCTTGGTATTTGTAGTGATTAAAATCAGCAACGACTTCGAAAAATAAGTCACACTGAACAGGAAAGAAACATCTCAAAGGACACCAAATGTTAATTTGTGAAAAAATTAAAGGTCATACACATTAACTCATGTAACCTTGTCCAGTCAACCCGAAATGACAGTTTCCGCTCTCCTATTTTGCTCAATGGGTTTAACATTTATAAAATAAAACTGAGAAATGAAATGAGCAGGTGCTTTATTTGCTATTCAAGTCAAACTCATTTCCGACTTTAGATTCTGACTGGATAAATTGGATATGTCTGAGTGCAAGAACTGTTTATTTAGATTTTATTATTAATAAATGGCAGTGGTTATTTGCACTAAGTGTAAATAGCAAGTGAAAATAGCATATTTTCTTAGTGATAGATGCTATTGACACTAAGTGCAACTAGCGATAGATGCTGTTTACACTAAATGCCTTTCCGATATCATATGAGATTAGAAAAGGGAGAAAAAAGTTTGGCAAAAGGCGGATTTGAACCCGGGTCGATCGAATCGAAAAAGGCTATGGTACGCACTTCACCAACTCTGCCACTGGAGCTGTTGTTGAACAGGCATCTTTTGTAGTGCTGACTATCCCCATTGCACGTTGGTGGGAGGAGATAGTGTAAATAGCCTCTGCCAACAAGGCAGGCTATTTGCACTTAGTGTACATAGACATTCCATTAATGGATACACAGTAAGGAGAAAAAAGGCGGAGAAAAACGGAGCACAAATCTAATTGGTTCTCGTGTCTATCATCAAATTTGAATGTGTGAAAGTGCAACCCAGGCTCATGAAAATACATGCCCCTATATACATTTCTACAACATAATTATGTACCTTACTGCATGTTTCACTGCAGTTTCAAAGTGAGATGTTCAGAGAGTGGCGCTACAACACACGTTCAATACATGACCATGGCACGGGGTTCGTACCAAAGCCCTTCATCCATCAAGTGCAACGCCGTATTGCATTAGCTACCGTGCAAACTTACTGAACAAAACTCATGCATATGAAGCTGTATATGTGACGACAACGTCCAAAAGTATCAGTTTTCAAATTGCGCAAGATGTTAAAATTGTTTTGAAGTCAAAACATAATGTTCTGCAAGTAATTGTGTGAAAATTTGGCTTTATTAATCAAAACTCTGTGCCTGTATGTCATGTGTGAAAAGAAAGTTTTCAGAGTTTTACTGTCTCTAGTGTTTATTAGGGGTTCAAGCGCGTAGTTGTAACTGTTAGAATGGCCAAGGATCAGCAATCTCTACTTAAAACTTTTGACTCACTGTCACAAAGGGGCGCCAAAACTTTTGAAAAGGGGCAGGGCCATTTTTAGTAAAATGCTTATAACTCTTTAACGGAATGAGATATCTTTGCCAAAACTCAAAACACCCGTGTAAGAGCTCAATCTGGTGGCGTTATAAGAGGAAGTTCGATCACCTTTTAGACAAGGTTTCGCTCAATCCGGAAAAAAACCCTGCAGTACAGTTCCGTGGACTCTCTAGGTCAATGAAAAAAAAAATGTTGAAATTTACGCTTTGAGAAGCTATAACAGGGTCGTTTAGAAAAGTGGCCTGTCCAAATTTACCCAAAATACTATAAAGCCTAAATGAAAACTCAAAACTTCACAAAACCTGGTGAGCACATGAGACATCTGATTCTAAACAATCATGCAAAGTTTTAAGGAGATCGGACCACAGCTGTACAATAACAATCACAAACATTAAAAAACATAATATTTCAATGGTAAGTTACCTGGATTTAAATCATTGATACAGGCTTGCTAAATAATGTCTTTTTTCACATGAGCATAAATAAAGCGCTTGAACCCCGATAATCGCTGCTTCCAGCTATATTTTCAACTGCAGTGATTTGTACAGGTACAAATATAGTTTTTTTTTTCAGTTTTGCAGAAATGTATAGGCCTACATATTTCCAATGAGCCTATGTTGCGAAAGTGAGAAGTAAAGAAGCCTCCCGCATCTCACTGTTGCAATACAAGTCTTTGAGAGGCCTATTTATTTATTTAAAGGAACTATGTATCATTTTACCTTGAAACATCAGTTTCAAAATCATTCTGATGGTACACTGACTTCTAATAAGGTGAATGGATTTGTCTATTTCTTTCCCACGCTTCCCTCCAAATGTCTGCTCTGGGAGTATGCAAGTTTGATGAACGGTTACGAAATTCTGAAATGGCGGAAAAGTATGGGAAGCCAAACAACCCAAATGTGGGATTAAAGTGCTCGCGCCACGCTGACATGTCATCTGCGCGGCCCAATGGACCGAGCCGCACGACCGATTCGACAGCACAGGGAAAACATGTTTGCTAGCGCCACCCAATGAGCAGCGCGACGCTGAGAAACACCAAAAGTGGGAGTGCGAGCACTTTAATATCGCGCTGTTTCGTCCCACATTTGGGTTGTTTGGCTTCCCATAGTATAGCGCAACAAAACAGCGTGACTTATTTGAATCGCGCCACACATCCGTTTATCCTCTCGGACCAAAGTTCAAACCGCCGCGCTGCGCGAGCTCACTAGAGGGGGTGCTTTTACTCCATCATGCGAGCACTAAACAGCGCTGTGAGATCCAGTGTGAAACACTTGAATTCAGCGATGAACACAAATGACTCTGTGATTCAAACTAGTTTAAAGATGTGTGCAACGAGACAGTCAGATAGCTTTTCAATCTACACGTCGCCATTTTACCATGAATTTACTGTAGTAACACTCACTGCACTATTGTGGTGGCAATGTGGGATATTCACACTGAATTTTATTAAAGGAGTAAAGGTATAAAATTATAGTATGCATGTATATGTGATAAGCTATAGCATGTGTGCATTTATACTGAATGTTTTTAGACTACTGTTTTTCATACAAATAGTCTACCTATAAAACCATGCAGTTATATTTTTACCACGGTATTGAGGTACCATTATGTGTGGTTTTAACTGTGTTTATCATGATTTAAAATGTATGCTTGCTACTATGGGAGACCAATGCTTAATTAAAAAAAAAAAAAAAACTGGGTCAGAATAAATGTAACCATATAAAACCGAGGTTGCTACAATTTTTACAGATGTTACTGATTGATAATGAACAAAAATTTACCTCTGCATCCTCAAGCTACTATCAAACGTGCATTTCTAAGAGACAAAAAAGTGATATTATTATTATTATTATTTTTATTATCATCATTATCATTATCAGACAACCCAAACCTGTTTCTTGATTTAAAACAATATAACTTAATTTTACTATTTAGATATTTATTTTGTTAAGGAAAATTAATGGTCTAGTTTCTACAACTTTCACTTTGGAGCAAAAATCTGACTTTAAACTTGAAAGAAATAAAGATTTGACATTTATCGTGATAACTATCGATATCGAATGATATGAAAAAAAAATATTGTAATAATAAAAAATATTTTTTTTGCCCATATCGCCCAGCCCTATATCAACATGACATAATTTACACAGGAAAAGGAATTTTTTTTTTAGTGCATGCAGCTGTAAATGTTTGCCATCTGTGTATTTTTGTTGTTGTTGCTGCTGTTTTTTGCATGTCCTTGACCATGTGGCCCCAGGTTTTTTACCACCCATTAGCACAGGAAATATAATGCCTGAAACTGAGCTTTTGTGTGGTAAGGGTAATGAAGCTTAACACACAAGCTGACTGCTGTCATAAGTGACAGCTCCGATTTACAAACAGGTGAAGGGGAAGTCACTGGAGAGTCAGAGGGTATCTCGCGTAACGGCTGTTATCACTGGCAAGACCCACAGTTCACCTCTTCCTTTGACACAAGGCGATAATGTCAGCTTAACAGCAAGCTATACCTCCCGTATTACAACGTGGACATAAAGCTTAAAGAAAAGGGCTATCAAAGGTACACGTTTATATGACAGAAAATTATCTGGATATGGTAGATTGAATATGCTAAATTGCTGGTCACTTTGGCAATTTGAAAAGGGCAGTGATTTGCATTTAATACTGAGAAGTAAGAACTCAGACTATGGATGTGGAGATTGTTTAATAAAATATCTTTTATGTTTCATTACAAAATTTTTAGTCTGTGCTTTTAGAAATATCCATGCATTCCCTCCATGGTTAATATATTGCAGAGGTTTTTAAACTTAATAGCAAGCATGACATTATGAGCTGTTGTTTGCAAAATTAGAATAATTGGTTTTATATTTTCTTTATTGTGCTAAAGCAAAAAAGATGTTATTAAAATTTCATTGACTTGTTTTTATGTAGTATTTCTTTAAAGAAATATATGGGCAATTGCAATCAAATAATCATTATTAATAATAATTAAAATAATCTAAAGTAACATATACAAGTTAATTAATTAAAATACCTTAAAATATAATATCTTTAGAAAGCAGAAGAAAACATTTATGCCTTTTTCTTCTTGTACTTTAAAACCCTTGTTAAAACCCAATTTAAAAAAGTACATTAATAATTTTTAGATTAATAATGCTTTCCTTAAACAATACATAAAAATATAAATAAAAAGTATATATTATTTAATCTTACATTTACATGCATTGCATTTATTTATTTATTTTTTTATTTTTTCTGCAGGTGGTTTTATCTAAAGCGACTTATGTTGCATTCAAGGTACACATTTACATTTTAGTTCTTCCTTTCCCTGGGAATCAAACCAACAACCTTGGTGTTGCCAGTACATTACAAGGCCATTTTTTAAACTCTCATCATGACCGACTGACTTATCTTAAAAAAACAGCTGTTTTTTTCCTAGCAGACATTTAATAGCTCACTCCAAAATGAGCATGTCTTGGCAAATATGCTGTAGATTAGCAGCAAGGCAATCAATTTATTATGTGATAAACTGTCTGCACACAAAGGCAGTTTACTCAAGGTAATAAGGTATTTCCTCCATTGACTTCTAATCAGATAGAACAGTCTCCCTGTTAAGATCCCATCGTGTTACGCGCTTTTGACTAGAGATTTGTTTCTCCTGAGAAAGGTTCTCTGATGTAATAAAGCACTGTTTACCCTCTACCTACAGAAATTACATCAGTAACTCAAAACTGAATGTCCCTACACCTGGAAAAAAATTTCTCACCTCTAAAGAAAATTTAGACAGCTTTACAGCTTAAATAACAAAAGAATATTGTTAAAAAATAAATCATTTCCAGTACTTTTATAAAATGACAGATTTCACATACCTGCTTTTAAATTTTGGTCCGCTTGCCTTCTAGAGTTTCATTGCAAAGAAAAAAAAAAGCTTTAAAGGTATAAAGCTAAAAAAAAAAAATGTATTACATTTCATTTTACAAGTTGTTAATTGTTGGATTGGAGTGATGTGAATTACTTGTGGATTATTGTGATGTTATTCTGATGACACCCATTTACTGCAGAGGATCCATTGGCGTGCAAGTGATGTAATGTTAAATTTCTTCAAGTCTGTTCTTACGAAGAAACAAACTCATCTGCCTATCGGAAGGCCTGAGGGTGAGTCAGTTTTCAGCAAATTATTTTTTTTTTTCATGAATTACACCTTTGAAAAAGGTTTTTACTAGGGGTGTAATGGTACAAAGATGTCATGGTTCAGTACGTACCTCGGTTCGGGGGTCACGGTTCGGTACAATTTTGGTACAACAGAAAAAAACAACAACAAATCTACTATGCTTGCTATGCTAAGTTTCTTTTCATTTATTTTGAACAGACAGTTTTTTTTCCACCTAGATGTGCAAATACTAAATATATCAAATTATGTTATATATATATATATAATCTGCAGAATATATATACATACAAGCAACAAATACTTAAAATATATTTGATTTAGTTACCAGATAAACAAGGAGGAAAAAACAGTGCAACACATAACATAGCCTATACATGCTGAGTTTCAGTTCATTTTTGTGACAGAAAGGAAACTCAAATGGCAGAAAGTGACATCCTATTTGTTTTCTTTAATTTACAAAAGACCTTTTACTGTGATGCATTATTAATAAGACAATAAATGACAGTGTTTTAAAGGGGTCATCAGATGCCCATTTTCCACAAGTTGATTCTTTAGGGTCTTTAAAGTCTATAATATACTTTGGTTAAAAATTCTCAATGTTTGTGTAAAACAACACCCTTTTTACCTTGCCAAAATCAGCTCTGCAAAAATCAGCCCATTCTGAGGGATTGTTTCTTTAAATGCAAATGAGCTCCGCTGACGCAAATGAGATCCGGTGACGCCACACCGATTTGAAAAAGGGGATGTTATTTTTACAGATTAATTAAAAACCACTGCATGGATTTTTATCATTATAGGGTAGATTTGTACATACACTGCCAACACACACAACATGAAAAAGTGAAGTTTGCATCCGATGACCCCTTTAAGTTGATTTTTGCTGGTATAAGGAACCAGTTTAAGTAATAGCGCTGGCACACACACACAAAACATATCAGTTCCAGGCTTCCAGCATTGCTAACTTGAAAGCGCAGTTGGTACTTTATCAAAATAAAATGCGGTGAACCAAACACGCCCGCCTCATTGTTTCAACGCTGGAACGCGACTGAAGGACAAAACCTGTAATTTTCATTCTACATAATAGTTTACTATTTGGACACATCGCAAATATGGACATATTATGGAATATTTGGATTTGTGCCGAATAAGATATGTAGGATACACGAGCATTTCCCAAACAGTTGAATATGCAAGCCTTAAAGTAACGTTATACTCCTTTGTCAGTGAGAGACACATTCAGAATGAGCACATGGTCACTGTCTAGTGGGCTTTGTTTTCAAACACGTAACTCTGCATTCGCTGTTCTTCTGCTGGCGGTTATCAAACAGCGTTGCATTACTGCGGGCGCCCCATTCTGGACTGAGGGTGAATTGCCTGTATTCGTTGTAAGGCCTTATGCCGAGATGTCCGTACCGTGAAGGTTCGGTACGAATACATGTATCATTACAACCCTAGTTTTACTGATGTATTTTATGTTGTAGAATAAAACGTGAAAATATACTGAGCTTGTTATTTTATTTTAGGGCATAACAAATATTCAAAAACCCTACTGACTTCAGGTCAATAGAGCTGGAAGTGCTAAAATGCTAATTCATTTTCTGTATTTTGGCTTGCAAAAATATGTCATCCCTGGAGCACCCTCTTTTTCTCTCTGTCTATATGCATAGTGACTGACCCTATCAACTTTTCATGCACTTCTGTCCTTGTGGCCTGAAACAGTACTCAAAGTGATGACACTGTTTTCCCTTTCTTTTCTTTTCTGGCAAATTCAGTTACTCCCTCTCTACTCTCTTCCCCTCTGAAGATACAATGTCTTGCCTCCAAGGGCACTCCGGAATATGAATTATGTTTGAGGGAAAGTGTAAATATCCCCCGTTGACAACTTGTTGGTATTGTGTTCGCGTGGAATCTGATGCGATATGCATTGGGTAGGCCCTGTGCCCAGCAGGCTTTTGGGTTGCCTTGTCACTACAGCTGAAACCTTGAGCGGGGAGCAGCTTTTAGCACGGGCCTTGGATACCCACTGGGGGAAATGAGATGTTGTGAGAGTCTGTCGATGTGCAATGGTGAGTCATTATAAGATGTGGCGTTTTGTTGGAGGAAAAATCACTAAATAAATTACTTCTGCTGAATCAGATTATTTTGTCGCTGTGGGATGTACGAGCTGAGTTGGATCAGCGGGTTTTCAACTGGTGGGTCGTGACCCAAAAATGAGTTACGGATCATTCTGTTAGGATAGACAAAACAATTCTTAATGCAACAAACCATATATAGTAATCGCGCATAGTTTTTGCACTGTTAAACCAAAGTCAAACTTATTAAATGAGTTTGTCACTCAAATATTACTGAAAGGTTAATAGAAAAAACTGAGTAACTGAATATATAATTTGCCTTTCTAAATAAGCCTTTCTCTGCAAGCATGTAAAAAAACAAACTGCTCAGATTTCACTTCCCTCTGACGTAGGAAGGGGATCTTTTTGTAATATTTCCGGATCTTAATCTGCACGTTTTCACCCATGGCATAGGCATTTTGTTTTTGCAAGCGACAACAGTGTACTAGTTCTAATGCCATGGCGAAGTTTAAGCATAGCAAGCTGACTGTTCAGTCTTTGGCTGCACAGACAAGCACAGAACACTATTTAGAGTCCCAACCTCAGAAGAGACAAGAAAGCAGTGGATTTATTCATTTAATTACTGTATATTATGCTGCTGTCACACATATCTAATATAAACATGCAATTTCTTTCCCAGTTGCAGACCTGTTTTTTTTTTTTTGCAGAATATCTGAGGTACAAGCTGTAAAGGTGCAGCTCTACTCTGGAAAAATGGGGCAGGGTAGCAGCAGCTCATTTGCATTTAAAGAAACATGCACGAAAAGAGCGTGTTTCTGCTTTCACTCAAAACAGGCATTTTCAAAATGATATAATAAATGTAGTTTAGGCTGAAACTTCACAGACACTTTCTGGGGACACTTGAGACTTATAATAGATCTTGTAAAAGGCATAATAGCTCCTTTAATATGCAATCAAATTGTATAAGTTAGCTTAGTCAATGTTTCAGTTTATTTGCGATTAACATGCTTGTGTTGTGCGAAATAAAAATGTAAAGCTCCAATAACTGAACCTTTGAAACTGTGAACTTAAAAAAATGAAGTAACTGTTCTGCAAACTTATTAGGTTTACAGTGTTTTGTGCAGAGAATTACTGGCTGCCAGGAAAATAGTCCATTTTTCTGTTCAGCCTATAATAATTGTGCATATTATTGGGCCCTCCATTCATCCTTTAATGTTACATCAGGTATTGTCAAGTTGTCATGTGGTATCTAAATGGGGTTTATGTGAAATCTAAATGATGACTGATGATTTCCTAAGCCTACCTACGTCTTTTCCGACTTTATTTCTTTGTTAAACTCAGTCTTTTATATTTTAAAATGGCATTTTTAGATGTATTAAGGATAAGGTGACCATACTGTATATTTCAGAAATTAAATATACAGTATTTATAGTACTATGACCTATTTTATTGTTTTAACTTTTCAGATCACTTGATGGATAATCTGGATCCTGAAGCAAAACCAGTTGAGACCAGTTAGATGATAACGATTAGCAGCTCTGTTGATAAGTTTGCTTTTACACTGTAAATGTCAAAATCTACATTGACTTATGCAGTCACCTTTGCTCTGATGGATTTAGGTTAACCTTGAGCGTCTCAAGCAGGCCGTTTCTCAATTTTTTTGCAGTTAAGAGGTTTATTTTGGCTCTGGTAGCCGTGGCTCATATCGTCTCCCTGTAGTAATTATTCTTCTATTTACATTGTCCTGAAAAGCCGTTAGTTATAATCTTGTCAGACGGCACATGCTATTTACTCAACATTAAGCAATCAAACCTAACCCCAGAGGTAATCAACGGTGAAATCACTAGTCCTCATTGCACCTGCAAGATGGATGAGTGATCAAAAATGTTTGCAAAACGCTTTATAGAGAAGGCTCAAGAGAGAGACAGCCGCAGAGGCAAATGGCGCCTACTCATCCGCTACCGCGAGATGGGCTGCTAATACACGGGCCTTATGTCCGTTGGATCATTTAGATTTATGCGTGTCTTGGGAATAGTATTAAAATTTCATGGATGTGTGGATGGAAGGAAGGATAAGTGGATAGAGCAAAGAAATATCCCTGGTAGTGAGATATTGATGTTACGGGGTTTTTAAGAAATCCAATCCCCTCCACTGTGACCATTAATATAGCTTAACATATGCTTGTGAATAGTGCTGGTCTGGTATTACCAATACGTTGACGTGTATTTGTCTGGTACGGTACAGTGTGGCATGTACGTTTTCAGTACCAACCGAGAAAATTTACAATAATTTCTTCTGTTGCCAAACATCCAGCAATAACGTTATATAAACTGGCTTGACAAACACAGGAATTGCATTGGTGAAGAATACAGTAGATGTTCATCCATGATGGCCATGATTTTTAACAAATTATAGCTCAAGTACTACTCATTACTACACTGTAAAAAAAAAAAAAAAAAAAAAAAAAAAAAAAACACAATTTGATAAAGTTCAGTCAACTCAAATAAGTTTAGTCAACTTGAAATGTTGATGATATTTGAGTGTACTAATCTAAAAATTTGGTTTGTTAAACTTAAAAGCTGGGTAAGTTAAAATTTTAAGTTGAATTAACTCAAATATCTAAGTTGTAACTTAGTACAACTTAACATTTCGAGTTGACTAAACTTTTTTGAGTTGACTAAACTTTAAATTTTAAGGCAGCCAGGTAACTAATTATCTTAAGCTGACTCAACAATTTTATTTATTTATTTTTTATTTGTACAGTGTAGTGCTTTAACAAAAACAGAAGGCTCACAGTTGTTTTATACTTTCATTGCAAGTGCAAAAAAAGGATTTTTCTGACATTCTTAAATAAAAAATTACAAATCAAAAATGACAAGACAAAGTCTTGTTTTATGGTAACTTTTTTCAAACTTAAGTGAGTTCATGCTTTAAACAAGAAAATAACAGCAATAACGTTATTAAACTGGCTTGACAAACACAGGAATTGCATTGGTGAAGAATACAGTAGATGTTCATCCTTGATGGCCATGATTTTTAACAAATTATAGCTCAAATACTACTCATTACTACACTGTAAAAAACACAATTTGTTGAGTTAGCGTAAAATAATTTGTTAAAGTTCAGTCAACTCGAATAAGTTTAGTTAACTTGAAATGATGATATTTGAGTTTACTAATCTAAAAATTTGGTTTGTTAAACTTAAAAGCTGGGTAAGTTAAACTTTTAAGTTAAATCAACGCAAATATCTAAATTGTAACTTAGTACAACTTAACATTTCAAGTTGACTAAACTTTTTTAAGTTGACTAAACTTTAAAGTTTAAGGCAGCCAGGTACCTAATTATTTTAAGTTGACTTTTTTTTTACAGTGTAGTGCTTTAACAAAAATAGAAGGCTCACAGTGCAAAAAAAAAAGGATTTTTCTGACAGTTTTTTTTTAAATTCTTTAAAAAAAAAAAAAATTACAAATCAAAAATGACAAGACAAGAAGTCTTGTTTTATAGTAACGTTAATTAAAATTAAGTGAGTTTATGCTTAAAACAAGAAAATATATCTGCCAATAGTGTAAAAGGAAAACAAGTTTACTAAAACAATAGCTGACCCAAAAAGCATCCAAGATGTAAATTAGTTTGTTTTTTCATAAGAACAGATTTGGAGTAATTTAGCATTGCACCACTTCCTCACCAATGGATACTCTGCTGTGAATGGGTGCCATCAGAATGAGAGTCCAAATAGCTGATAAAAACATTACAACAATCCACACAAATCAAGTCCATCAATTAACGTCTTGAAAATGTGAAATTAAAACTTTTTCACTGGTGAAAGCAATGGAAACAATGGTTTGAAATGGGTTTGTTTTCACTTCACAAGACGTTAACTGATGGACTGGAGTGGTGTGGATTATTGTGATGTTTTCATCAGCTGTTTGGACTCTCATTCTGACGGCACCCATTCACTGCAGAGAATCCATTGGTGAGCAAGTGTTGTAATGCTGAATTTCTCTAAATCTGCTCCAATGATGAAACAAACTCATTTACATCTTGGATAGCCTGAGTATGAGTAAATATTAAGCAAATTTTTATATTTGGGTGAACTATTCCTTTATGTCAGTGCTGTTTTCATTTAATGTACACAACCAGCATCTAAACAGTAATCTATTTTTTTTGTTTACACCAACTTTCAGGCAGACTGAGCCAATGTAGAGCGTTCCAGATCAGCCGCTTATGAGTCAGGATGTTGTAAGGCAGCTCATAGGTTTGAGAACAGAGCCTACATTTTGTGAAAATTGCATGACAATTTCATGGTTTAAAGCGTTTTTGAAAGATTCAAGTGAGATGGTACAGAAGGCACTGCAAAGCTCCACCTGTCAAACTCAGAAGAAGAGCAGTCATGAAAAAGGAGAAGACAGGTTTTGCAGATTTAGTAGCTTAGAAACTAGAGCAAATGAAACAATTACCTCCATCGACTGAACCTTGGAGTGACAGTCAATTTGAAAACAAGTCACTCCATTTCAGCGGAGGAATGTGTCGGAGGGGATGAGTGTATTGCGGAGTGTTCCAACGTCCTTTTTAAGGGGACAATTTAGTCATCTTTGGAGATCCAGAGTAAGTGGTGGAGGCTTTGGTGCTAAGCTCGCATCCGTGCGAGAAGGACCCAGAGGTAGTACACAAGCTTAAAGGAGTAATTCAAGTGTATTTGACAGCAGAAAGAAATAAACATGACAAACAAATCTCTAAACGGCTCCAAACAGCTTCCGATCACTTTGGAAAAGATGTTTGGAGGAATGCGGGAAGCTGCCGTGATGTTGAACATTTCAGAAAAACAAACCGTGTTTGGATGGATGCCCAAAAGTTTACTTTTGAAACGGATGGAGTTTAAAGTTTGAGTGCACGTCTACAAAACAAGCAGAACATTGTGTGACAATGCTACTTTGCTCATGATACTTGGGTTTAAAAAGATATGCATGCTGTGATTGACTGTGATTACTCTGTTACTTTATCTTATTATTACTTTTTTTTAAAGAAATTAATTTTTTATTCAGCCATTCAAAAGTTTGGAATGTTTTTTAAAAGAATGGTCTTATGCTCATCAAGGCTGCATTTACTTGACCGAAAATACAGAAAAAAAAACTGTATTATTACTGTAAAAATAGCAGTCAAAAGCTTTTCTTTTGTTAGTAACTTGCTAATCATGTTAGCAACATGCTAGTAGCTTGTTAATCATGCTAGAAACATGCTAATCATGCTAGCAAGATGTTAATCATGTTAGCAACACATTAGTAACATGCTCGCAGAATGCTAGTAACTTGCTAATCATTCTAGAAACATGCTAATAACGTTAATCATGCTAAAAAACAAGCTAACATGCTAAAGACATGCAAATCATGCTATGAACATGTTAATGACATGCTAATCATGCTATAGACATATATGAAAAATGTTGACAACATGCTAATCATACTAACAACATGCTAGCAACATGCTAATAACTTGATAATCATGCTAACAACAAGCTAGTAACTTGTTAATCATGGTAGTAACATGCTAACAACATGCTATCTATCTATCTATCTATCTATCTATCTATCTATCTATCTATCTATCATGCTAAAAACATCTTGACAACATGTTAATCATGCTACCAACATGCTAGTAACATCTTAGTAACATGCTAATCATGTTAGAAACATGCTGGTAACTTGCTAATCATACTAGCACCCATTTAGCTTTAAAACAATTTTAAACATCAATCTATTTCAAACTGAAAATCTGCTCACTTTCAAAACTTTTAAAACCTTTTCAGACTTTTTCAGACTTTCTGGCAGGCTTTCTCAAGCCAACTTCAAAGTTTGTCTTGACAGTGTCAGTGTTGCTGTTTAATATTTTTTGGAACCTATGATTCTTTTTTTGAGATTCTTTGATGAATAAAAAGTTAAAATGAACAGCATTTATTCAAAACAGAAAACATTTCTAACAATATAAGCCTTTGCTATCACTTTTTATCAGTTTAATACATCCTTGGTGAATAAAGTATGAATTTTCCTTTAAAAGGTAAACAATAAAAATTTACTGACCACAAAATTTTAAATGATAGTTTATATTGTTACAAAGGATTTCTATTTTAAAAATGAAAAAAAAATAAATAAATAAATAAATAATAATAATAATAATAATAATAATCAGTATATTACAAAATTAGAAAAAAAAATCTATATATTAGAATGATTTCTGAAGGATCATGTGGCACTGGATTTATAATGTTGAAAATACAGCTTTGCATCACAGGAATAAATTACATTTTAAAATATATTTAAATAGGAGAGAGTTGAAATAATAGTTGTGAAATAATATTTCATAACATTACTGTTTTTTCTGTATTTTTGAATTAATAAATGCAGCATAAAAATTGATGAGCATAAAAAAAAAACTTTTGAACAGCAGTGTAACTGATCAAAGTTACAGGATTTTTTTTTTTTTACATTGTTACAAAAAAATCTGTTTCGT
The DNA here is from genome assembly GCF_022985175.1 of Labeo rohita. Classification (NCBI taxonomy): domain Eukaryota; kingdom Metazoa; phylum Chordata; class Actinopteri; order Cypriniformes; family Cyprinidae; genus Labeo; species Labeo rohita. Next base: position 40,866,074 of record NC_066873.1, read on the forward strand.
ATAAAGAATGTTGGGGGGTGATGGGGGTTTCCAGTGTTCTTTGAGCAGTAAATCCACATATTAGACAGATTTTTGAAGGATCATGTGATACTCAAGACTGGAGTAATGATGCTGAAAATTCAGCTTCGCATCACAGGAATAAATTACATTTTAAAAAATATGAGAATAAAAAATAGTTATTTTAATTGTAATAATGCTGTATTTCACAATATCACTGCTTTTACTGTATTTATGATCAAATAATGGGTCAGCATATGAGATTGTTTTCCAGAAACATTAAAAAGTCTTACCTACCTCTAACTTTTCAAAGGTAAGCATGTCTGAGAAATGGCAATAGGCTGTGAAAGTTGTTTCATGACATGTAGAATCTGAGAAAGGACGCTTCGCTTTGTGTCTGCACCGCAGAGGAAGTCTCACACATATCTCACACATAATAGTTGCAATGAAAATAATTACAGTATTCAGCATAATAACGGCAATTTTATGAGCAAAATACTGAATGCTGAATAATGTGCAGTCAGTTTGAGGCCGAAAAGACTGAAAACTTGATAATACGCAGTCAGTTGGAGTCTACCATTACTGAAGCAACAGTGCGATCAATCGCTGCAGGATTGCTGCGTATTGAACATATATTTGTGACAGTGTCATTACAGACATCTATCGCTTCTCATCCTCTGTGACACAATCAATTTCTTATGCATGAAACCGATTTTCGGCAACCCGACTGCTCGATAGGCATCGAAAATAGCCCGTTCTTCCTTTGTTTGTGCTAATAGCTTTCTCTTTATATTCCTGTTACGTGCCGAAAGAGCAAATGTATTATTAATGCGAGAGGACTACATACCATCTATGTGATAATGTAAAAAAGTTCCATCAGAGATCATCTTTTGTTGTGCTCCTTGTTGTCTTTCTGTATGTGGAGCAAAACACCCATTTAAAATTCAAATGTAATCACATTTTATTGTTGTACAAACAGTTCAGTACATAACAGCTTGGATTACATATTCAAAACGTTGGATTATGAATTCAGTTCACTTTATAAAACAACAAAGCGCAATTACTGATGCACAATAGGCGTCTGTATGAAACCGAAAATGTTCTTAATGGCTAATCTGAGTGTAATCTAAAGCCCGGTGTCACTGTATGTCCAGACAGGTGGGTTCCCTGGAAGGACATATGGTAGCGCGGCTTTACCATCTGCGCTTCTCGTCCGTCCTGAGCTAATGATGGAGGGCATGTATTCTTGGCAGATCTTCTAGAATGATCTGCGGACCGCGTAGAGTAAACTAGTTTCTCTCTCCTTCGCAGTCTGTCCTTTGTTGTTGCAAATAACCTGCCATCCATCAATATGATGCATCTTTAAGAGGGGCCGCAGTACCACCCTGCCAAGACAACAGTTGGAAACCTCACAGTTACTCAGTAACAGCCCTTTAACAGAAGACAAATGCTCTCCGCTCTGTGTTTCATCCCAAGGCACTGCAGAGATCAGTAACAAAGGTTGGCTGGGTAATGTTTGCATTTGCCTTTCAAATTTACTTCACACAGCAGTAAATACAGAGCTCTTCACATACCTACATACATACATACATACATATATATGTATGAAGACTTCAGATGCAAAACCCTCAGTCTGACATTTTTTTTTTTCTTTTAAATTACCATTTTTTAAATCAGGCTTTTATGTTTAGGTTCGGTAATTTCACTTTAAAGGCAATGAAAATATTAGTACATAATAATATAGTGCCTTACTTTCAAAAATGTCACTTTAGTCAATTAATTGGTATTTAACAAATATGATCATCTTTTGCTGCCAGAAAAGTCAATGTGTGCTTTTTTGGGAAATATAATTAAAATAAAATAAAATAAAATAAAATAAAATAAAATAAAATAAAATAAAATAAAATAAAATAAAATAAAATAAAATAGTATTTTTGGGTGACTAATCCTTTTCATCCTTTGATTTTTATTAAGATGGAAATATGAAAATAATAATAATAATAATAATAATAATAGCAAAAAAATAATAATTAGAATTATTAAACGCTGGTTCATATGCATGTCATCTCTTCCCTTTACCAGCAAAAGCTTCTAAGTCCACAGAACCAATCAGAAGACACAAATAGAATCATATGATTTCAAGATGAATGATGGCCCAGATAAAACAACTGGAAAAATCAATACAGAAAACTCTGAATAATATAGTACAGTAGGTTATTTATTTATTTAATGTGTGCTTTTTTGGCAATAAAATAAAATAAAATAAAATAAAATAAAATAAAATAAAATAAAATAAAATAAAATAAAATAAAATAAAATAAAATAAAATAAAATAAAATATGAATTGTATTTTTTGGGTGACTTATCCTTTGATTTTTTTTTTTTTTTTTTTTTTTTTTTTTGTATTAACATGAAAATAATAATAATATAAAAAATTAATAATTAGAATTATTAAACTTGCAGCCTGACAACTGAATGCTGGCTCATATGCATGCCTTCACTTCCCATTTTCAGCAAAAGTCCACAGAACCAATCAGAAGACACAAATCGAATCACATGATTTCAAGATGAATGACGGTTCAGATAAAACAACTGGAAAAATCAATACAGAAAATTCTAAATAATACAGTACAGTAGGTTTTTTGTTTGTTTGTTTTATTGTTTGTTTTTGTTTTTACAGTGAGGGTTATTATTGTTAACTAAAAACCATGAAACATTTTCTTACTTGAAATAAAATAGATATTAATTGAAACAAAATATATATATATTTAAAAAAGTCCTCAAAGGAACATTTCTCATTTTTATTTGTTTTGACTAAGTTCTGAAAAGACTAAAACTAAAATATTAAAATATAGTCAAAAACAGACAACAGAATAAAAAAAACACACAAGTAAAATTAAACAAAATATAAAAATAAAAAATCTAAATATTAATAAAAGCTATAATAGTATATCGGATAGAGTATGTTGTTGAAATAAAATCTTAACAAACAAAAAAAGTAAAAAAAATACAAATTAAAATTGTTACCAAGATGGTCACCAAAATTGAAACCTCAAAGGGACTTGACTGGCCATGGATCATATGACTTGTGCTGGTTCTATATGGTTGTCACACCCCTGTGAACTGTTTCTGTGGTTTCCCCTTGTGTATGCCCTTATTTGGTCTTTCCTGTTCCGCTTTCAATTATTACGTCACTGTTTGATCATTCACACCTGTCTCCCCCTGATTGGTCTGTGTATTTAAGTTTGGTTGTGTTCCCCGTTTGGTTGTCGGTTATTGTTTATGTCACTCCGTGTATTCTAAGCCTTTTCATGTCATTTTGCGTTGGATTCCCTGCTGTTCCTGTTCCTTGTGTGGATTATTAAATAAATGTGCATGTTCCAGATTCTCCTCGTCCCTACTCCTCATTCCCCGCATGCGACAGCGTGACAATGGTAATGGCAGGAGGAAAATTATTTAAACTATAGTGGATGTTAGTTTTGAATAGTAACCTGTAGCAGGCAAATATACATATACTGTATCTAGAATTAAGCAAAAGTGAAAATAAGATGAACTTGGAGTGCTCTGCATTCACAAAGCACAAACTGTGCATATTGACAAACACTAAGTGAGATGTGAGATTTTTTTTTTTTTTTTTTTTTTTTTTGAAAAAAAAATGATATGAAATGAGTTGAATTTGAAAATGGTCATTATGCATATGCATTATTTCAACTGGACTTAAAACAGCAAAGACGGCACATTGAGAATTGTTTAAAGTAAACAATGACCTAGTACTTTTCTTTTGTTAAAAAATATTTTTGCAAGCATTTGTACTTAATTTGTAAAGATTTTTTGTCAGAAAATTCTATAATGAAATTCATATGTGGGCACAGTTTATATTTGTCTACAAAACTGATTTCAAGTATTAAGCAAAAAACTTTAGATCAAAAGGTTTTTAAAATCATGAGCAACATAAATTCTGTCAAGTATGCCTAGACTGACCAGCTTATGTGTGCTAAAACTACACTGTATATAGGAATATTAATGAGAGATCGCATTAAGGATGCAAACAAACAAAATGATTTTTTTCTGCTATGTCTATAAACTAGTCTAGTTGAATTTTCGGTCATGCCTAAAACTTGTGTTTGTCAAGTGACCCAGCTGACACCGGAAAACGGCTCCACAAAATCATCGCTATCACATCCTTTGAGTCATTTCCCCGCACGCTATTTTAACTTCTCAAGCCTTCCTTTCATCTCCCATTAAACATGCTTCTTCCCAGTGGAGCACACAGAGCAATTTTCATGCACATGTGATCCGTTTTTAGTCTGTCTCTCTTTTCTAAAACTTAGTCATCGTGTTTTAATTTTGTGCATTTGCTTGATTAGCTTTAGTCCTAAATAGGGTTTTCATCTTACCTGTCGATCCACACGTAATGAATTCGATAGGGGGCCCTTACACCCCCCATCACTGTCTAATCAAGATTATTTATGAGTATCTGAGTGCTATTACAGTAGAAGCGGGCTGCTGTATAAGACTGCAGATGTGTAAGACCTCCTCAGGTAACGCTGTCACATCACTCTAATGTTAGAATCAATCACACAGTAATTGAGTCTATAGGAAGCTCTGTTCAAGCTTAAATAACTTTTTCGCAAGTGTTAATTAAGTCAAACAAGGGCACATTTCTAATTGTTTTTACTATTCTTAAAGGAGAAGTCCATTTCCAAAACAGATTCACATATAATGTACTGGCCCCCTTGTCATCTAAGATGTTCATGTCTTTCTTTCTTCAGTCGTAAAGAAATTATTTCAGCATTTTTCTCCATATAATGGACTGATATGGTGTCCTGATTTTGAACAAACGTTATATACAGGTGCATCTCAATAAATTAGAATGTCGTGGGTGGAAACGTTCATTTATTTCAGTAATTCAACTCAAATTGTGAAACTCGTGTATTAAATAAATTCAATGCACACAGACTGAAGTAGTTTAAGTCTTTGGTTCTTTTAATTGTGATGATTTTGGCTCACATTTAACAAAAACCCACCAATTCAACAAATTAGAATACTTCATAAGACCAATAAAAATTGTTGGTCTTTTGGAAAGTATGATCATTTACTGCGTATGTACTGAATACTTGGTAGGGGCTCCTTTTGCTTTAATTACTGTCTCAATTCAGCATGGCATGGAGGTGATCAGTCTGTGGCACTGCTGAGGTGGTACAGAAGCCCAGGTTTCTTTGACAGTGGTCTTCAGCTCATCTGTCTCTTGTTTCTCATTTTCCTCTTGACAGCACCCCATAGATTCTCTAAGGGGTTCAGGTCTGGTGAGTTTGCTGGCCAGTCAAGTACCACCAACACCATGGTCATTTAACTAACTTTTGGTGTTTTTGTTAGTGTGGGCAGGTGCCAAATCCTGCTGGAAAATTAAAAAAGCATCTTTAAAAAGCTGGTCAGCAGAAGGAAGCATCAAGTGCTCTAAAATTTCTTGGTGAACGGGTGCAGTGACTTGTGCAAAAAACATGACATTCTAATTTATTAAGATGCACCTGTATGTATATGTATATATATATATATATATATAAAACTCGCAATTCTTTTCTTCTCAGAACTGCAAGATATAAACTTACAATTCCATGTTATGAAGTCAGAATTGCAAGATATAAAGTCACAATTCTGACTTCTTGTTCCTAAGAATCACATGATATAAACTGACAATTGCGAGAAATAAAGTCAGAATTGCGTTTAAAGAACAAAAACCTTGCAATTTTGAGCTATAAAGTCAGAATTGCAAGATATAGTAATTATTCTGACTTTTTTTCTCAGAATTCCATGATATAAACTTACAGTTGTAAGAAATATTCGAAATTGCACAATATAAACTTGCAATTTCGAGTTATAAAGTCAGAATTGTGAGATCGAGTCTGATCTGCAATTCTGACATTTTTCCTCAGAATTGCATGATATAAGCTTATAAAGTCAAATTTTGAGGGGAAAAAAAGACTCGAAATTGCGTGTTATAAAGTCAGAATTACAAGATATAAATTCTGACTTTTTTCTTACAGTTTTGACTTTTTTCTCCGTGTTATAAAGTCAGAATTGTGAGATATAAAGTCAAAATTCTGATTTTTTCCTCAGAATTGCGTGATAATAAAACTAAATATAAATAAACGTGAAATTGCGATAAATAAAGTCAGAATTGCAATTCTGACTTTTATCTCACAATTCACTTTTTTTCTCAGAATTGTGACATAAACTTGCAATTCTGCCTTTTTTTCTCAGAATTGCATAATGTAACCTCACAATTGTGAGTTATAAAGTCAGAATTGTTGCAAGTCACAATTCACACTTTTTTTCAGAATTGCATGATATAAACTCACAATTGCAAGAAATAAAGTCAGAATTGCGAGATAACACGCAATACTGACTTTTGTTTCTCAGGATTGTGACAAACTCACAATTGCAATTTTGAGGGGAAAAAGACTGATATGTTCTAAGAATTGTGTTATAAAGTCAGAATTTTGCATTTATATTACACAACTCTGGCTTCATTTCTCAGAATTGTGAGTTTATATCACGCAATTCTGAGAAAAAAAGTTTCAGAAAAAAAATGGGCAGAAATGGGCTTCCATAGTAGGACAGAATGTCCAATTATGATTAATAATTCACTGTTCCTTCCACAACACTTTTTAGGAGGTAAGGCTCAGTCATAACACAACCAAATATGAAATCACAATGATGAAAAATAATCATTTACGTTCTCAATACTTCTGTACACAGCTGCAGAGTAAACAAAAACTTTTCCTGTCGGGCAATTAGGTGCCTGTGCCTGTATAAACACTGCTTTGAATTGCCTGTTTTTGTCACTTTCGGATTCCATTCGACCCAAAGGACTTCAGCGGCCCTGTTTGCTTCCACAGACTATTGAACCGCCACCCGGCTCCCCTTGAGTGGAATTTTAGCCTCCAAATATTGCGAGAGTCTTACTTTATCAAGAACCATAAAGAAACGTCGAGACATACATCTTGCTGAGTCGACTTTTAATCTCCACTGGGAGTTGTATGATATAAAATAAACGCCGGACTGCTGTACACACAAAATCAAAGCTGTGCTGACCTGCACCTCTTTGGGGTTTCGGACAGCAATATTAGCCTGTGTTTTAGATTCCTAGAGAAGCAGCTAGCGAGAATGAGGAATAATGTTGCATAAGTACCTATTCACACCACCATTGGCTGTTGGCAATGCAGCAACACCACTGAAAAGCCAGTTGTCATGACTGCAAGAAAAATACCTGGGTCAAATATACTGTACTTTCCATTGAAAGCATCTACAGCAGCCATTGTGAAAATATGGCCTTGTGCCATCATTCAGGAATCCATTCACTACAATCTTGCTGAAGGTTAAACAGCATCAAAACTAGGTCCAAAAGACTTAGTGACTATTTCTACCCTAGGCAACATATTGATTTGTTAATCATATGCATGATCTTTTACTGACATGCTGATTATGCTATATTGCGTACAGTACTGTTGTATTGCAGTGCAATGCAACTGCATGCTGAAAGTTGAGTGGAAATGTATCAAAAAACTTGATGTTTTTTAAACAGCAATTTGGCTAGTAGTCTAGTAACAAGAAATTATGTAATCTACAGTAGCTTGTACTGGGCATTGTGTGATATAAATATTGTTGCTTGTTATGTTTCTCATTTGTAAGATGCTTTGGATAAAAGCATCTGCTAAAGGAATAAGTATAATGTAACGCTACCTGCTCTTGGTAATTGAATGAGGAACATTCTCATTTGAGAGCATTTTAGTGGACAATTTCTATGCGGCCCTGAGTGTGAGAGGTGTCATGCATTACTTTTAGTAAATGTGTATCTGTTTGTTTTGTCATTTTTGTAGGGGAGTACTGGAAAAAGAACTGTGCTTAAATGTGCACTTGTAGTGTACTTCAAATAAGTGCATTTTTAAAAACTGTATTTGCAGATAATAAAAAAAGTAATGAAATAAAAGGCCATTTTTAAAGGATAGGTCACCCCGTTTTGTCATAGTTTATTCACCCTCATGTTGTTCCTGCTGAACACAAAACAAGGTATTTTTTGAAGAATGTTAGTAACCAAATAGTTGCTGATAGCTATTGAATCCATTGTATTTTCCCTACTATGAAAGTCAATGGCTCCCAGCAACTGTTTGGTTATAAAACATTCTACAAAATAAATGATTTTGTGTTCAACAGAAGAAAGAAAATCATACCGGTTTGGAACAGCATATAGGTGAGCAAATGATGAAAGAATTTTATTTTTGGTGTAAGAGAGTACACTTCATATTTTTCACTTTATTATGTTTTAATAACCTTTTTAATGCTTTAAAGTAGGGCTGTCAGTCGATTCAAATTGTTAATCTAATTATTTACATGGTGTTTCGATTATTTAATCTCATTTTTCGCAAAATAAATTTGACTGTGAAAATACCCACAAAAGGTAATTTAAAGCTATTTTTGTGTTAAATGAGAAAATATCAAGTAGACATTACAAATTGTAGCTTCAGAAAGAAATGTTTCATTTGATTCAACATAAAATTTATTACACACAAACATTTAGGCTGCAACAGCCTAACGTAAACTGTGGAACATAAATGAAGATAATTTGAGAAACATAGTATTTTTTGTTCATATGATGAAAGTGATTGGTAACCAGAACAAGCTTTGTTACCAACAGTCTTCAAAATACCTTTTTTTCATGTTCCACAAAAGAAAGGTTTGAAAGGACAGCAGTAAATGATGACATAATGTTTTAATAAAATGATACTTTAAATAAGAAACTAAATCTGCCAGCAGGTGGCGGTAAATGTCTTTATGAGTCATTCATTTATTCATTTGACTCTTCAAATAGCTGATTCATTCAGAAATGAAGTACAGCTCTCTTTATGCAAGGCCTTTTGAATCATTGATTCACACAATTCATTCAAAATGCAGATTAATTCAAAAACTAAACACCGCTGTGTTGCTTCTGCTATGGCTTCAAAGGTAATATGTTCTCTGCAAAATTGAGCAAAAAAACATAATATTGTGTTTAAAATATAAAACAATATCAACATCTTATTTACTGAACTGTTGTATAAAATCACATTTAAGCTCATGATAGATCAGGACACAATCAACACTTTTGTCATATTGCTCTTGCTGCCCGTGTGATATTGTGTGATATGTGATATATGAGACAAAACACATACAGGGACATTTTTGCACCAATATCTTGAATTTTAGGGCATAACTGCATTTGTAAAGTTGTTGCACTGCACCACATTTGTCAACAGTCAACTATATGAAATATAAGATGACGTACATATTTCATAACTAATTAACACGTTGAACTGACAGGCCTACTAGAAAAATGCTTATTTTAATGCACTGGCTAACACACTAAAGCATGTCATTTTAACTGTGGGTATGTTATTCTGTGTTGCATTAATAACAGTTAAAATGTCTTAAATGGACTAAATTGCAACTTGAAATTACAAATACTTTTAAATACGTATGTTTCAACAGAAACTAAATTAAATAGTTGTTTACCATAAATGCTTGTCAGTACATTCAGCAGTACATTTCATCCATATTTCAAAGACAATAGAAGTTATTATGAAATGGCATGCATTCATACACGTTAGTCATCGGCATGGAATAAGAATGCTGTTGTAGTTAGCAGTAGTGGCCTGACATGAGATGTGCTACTCATGTGGGTGACGCAAGTTCACGCAAGAATGTCTTGTCATTTCCTGATCCTGTTCACCCCTTTGTATTTCCTGCCCTTTCTCCACTGCCCTGTCAATAAAAAGTGGCAATAAGGCCAAAAAATGCAATAATAGATTTCAACAGAGCATGAAAATTTAACTCCAATGATTTTTTTTTACATCCCAGACGAGGTATTGTGTTAGCTTATTATTCTGTGTGTTAGCCCCCAGCACCAAAACGAATGCATTAGCTAGTTTTCAATGCGTACCTGTACTTTAGTGCACTAAAAAGCTACTAAATGCATGCTGATTTGTTTCTACTGGAAAATTACACTCATGTTGGTTTTGGTTTTGAACTGTTTTGAAACATTCTAACTGCTTTCTAACATTTTGGACTCGCAAACAACCCTGATACTTTACTAGCTGGTTATAAAAGCTTATAGTCAAGGTTTCTGGTTAGACCAAACAATGACAGGGTCGAAACCAGTTGTATTACAAACAAGTGTGTGAAGTAAAAAATATTATTTTAAGTTGTAAATACAAAGATAGCTGAATTACACATTTATTTCACAAGAAAAACTATTTCAGTCATTCTACTTCCAAATTTCATATGTATCAATGTTTTACTTTCTTTTTTTGTGTAATTGTGAAATTTACCAGCAATTTTTAAGTGCTGGTGAAAGATTTTGACTGCAAGAAATATTCATTTACAATCTTCACACATCAAATCTACCAGATCCTTGCTTATATCAATTCTACATTTTAAAGGGTCATGAAATGCCTTTTTTAAAATAATTTGTTTCTAAAAAAAAAAGTTTTTTAACAGTGAGAATTTTTTTTTTTTTTTTTTTTTTTTTATGTTTCTTTAAATAAGTCTCTTCTGCTCACTAAGCCTGCATTTATTTGATCCAAAGTACAGAAAAAAAAAAAAGGAACATTTTGAAATATTTCATTACTATTTAAAATAACTGCTTTGCATTTTAAAATATTTTTAACATAATTTATTCCTGTGATTTCAATTTTTAGCATTTTTAGCATTATTACTCCAATGACATGATCCTTCAGAAATCATTCCAACATTCTGATTTGCTGTTCAAAAAAAAAAAAACAAAACATTATTATTATTATAATGTTGAAAACAGCTGAGTAGACTTTTTTTCATGATACTTTGACGAAAAGAAAATTCAGAGAAACATTTATCTGAAATAGAAATCTTTTGAAACATTATTAATGTCTTTATGATCACTTTTAATCACTTTAAAGCATCCTTGGTAAATAAAAGTATTAATTTCTATACTTTTCTTATAGTGTGTAAATGCTTATCTTTGGATCTTTCTATTCATCAAAGAATCCTGAAAAAAATTGTAATCAGCTGTTTTAATGATGATAATAATAATAATAATAATAATAATAATAATGATACATGTTTCTTGAACAGCAAATAAACAATGATTTCTGAAGGATCATGTAATGATGCTGAAAATTCAGGTTTGATCACAGGAAAAAATTACATTTTAAAATATATTCAAATAGAAAGCAGTTATTTTAAATAGTAAAAATAGTAAAAATCATATAAATGATCATTTTCTAACCCTGATTTTAGCACTCCATTGGAAGGGGCATGTGCTGTGAGATTTCAATGTAAACACCCACTGCTCTGATTGGCTAACATATTCGCATATGAAATGAGCATATGAAAACAGCCACTCAGATTAACTATTCATGAAAAGTGTTGATTCTAGCATTATATTTGGGTTGTAAAAACATAATAAATCTATAAAACTATAACAAACTATAATAAATGTATAGTATGTTTTAATTGTAGAGTAACCCATTATGCTGTATGTGTAACTAGAACCCTTTGATTCTCCAATTCATGACCTCTTTAAAAGTATAATATGCTACTAATAATGTACTAATTATTCACCATCACAGACCTCAGAGGAACTTTGTCACATTACCGTTCTCTTCAGATCTACTGGTCCGTGGAGGGTGCAATAAAGCGTACACAATGTTTATGACATTTAATTACGCTGAAAAAAGACTCGCCGGCAGAGGTTCGGCACCCTCAAACTTTTTCATTAAGAACGAGATTATAAAACCTCACGTGTTCCCTTCCGCTCACATCCTTTCCTTTCCAGACATGCATTTCATGTTTGGGCATCAGATGTTTCTAAACAGCGCAGACAGACTCTGAGATACAAAGCCGAGGCCAGTGTCATTCTTTCACTTTTCCAGACAGGCTTTTCTGCAGCAGACAGCCTGTGCTCACAAGCCCTTAGCGGAGACAAGTAGCCCGAACAACCCAGAAGTCACTTCAAAGACCTTTGAATCTATTCAGCAGAACCTTGGCAGACGTCTGAAGGTAGAGATGCGACCTCGGATTCTTCAGTTTCGTAACTCCTTTATAAACATTATTTCTGGCTCAGCCTTTTGTATTGAGTGCGCATTTGAGCGATTATAAGAAACGCCTGATGTTTTTATAATAAAGAGACACGGTAGCAATCCAGACTGTTATTCAGAGGATGCAATGGAGTCGATGGCTTGAATGCAGTCGCCTTATCTCAAAAACAGACACGAGTGAAAATGCTTATTGAGCGCATTCACAAACTCAAAGTCGTCTGCTGTCTGGTAACTTTTCTATTTTAAAAGCTTGTCTGTGCAGCGTCTACTTTCACAGCACAACGTAGCCTCCAACTTAGGTCAGCGAGGTTCGTGGAGCATATCCCTGCAGAATAATGACATTTTGATTCCCCTGGATCCCCTTGGCGGCGTAAAAAAGTCAGGTTTGATTAAAGGAGCGGCAGGCAAACTCAGGGGTAAAGCGACGGCCCCCTGACTACGAATGCATTTTTATTCTCCGAATCTTCCGTGATGGATGTTATCGAATATCAAAAGTCACCGGCGGTAATGATTCATGTAACACGGCCTGTAATGGAGGTGTTGCAATATCACTGTTGTTAATACTGTATATTCCTGTGGCTTTGAAGCACAATCACTCTCTCGTGTTGCCCTGGGTTGGCATTGTGCAGACGTTATTTATTTTTCCCACATATTTCATATTCGTTCCGACGGTGGAGGGAAACAGAATTCTTTTTGACACCATATTGTTCAAAACATTTCTCGCGGTCCGCTGAGGGCTGCACAGCGTGTGGCGGTGGATGGCAGTAGCTCTGAAAGTGAAGGACATTACCCTTGCTTTTGAAATTATTTTCAGATTTATGCTCTTAGCAAAAAAGAGATTTCATCTTAAAGCCAAAGTGTTGTGTTTTCCTCGCTCTAGCTGAACATGGAGAGACAACTCTAAGGAAGTAAGTATGTTTCTGATGACATGGCATGAATTTAGAGCAGGATTATGCATTTTTTGGACCAATGCCAGACAGGAAGAGCATTACAATTTTATTTTGAATGATTCATTAGCACTTATATTACTATATATTATGTGAAAAAAAACAGTATGAGAAAAGAATTCACAGGATTCATAAATCAGTAGGCAAAAAGTAGCCCCATACAGCAAGAAAGACAGATTTTTGTGACTAAATATATACTAAATATATGTTGTAAACAAAACCTCAGTGAAATATATTTTTGAAATAGAAAATACATATAGTTTCAGCCTTTATATACGAAAATATATTTTAAAATGTATTTCAGGGGCAAGAAAATATATTTCCAATGTTACTGTAACCTACATTAGGGCTAAATGCAAATGTGGATGAAATAGCCTACTAGAGATCTATAATATAAATCTAATAACTAGATTTATAATGATTTAATATTAATAACTGTATGTTGTATTATTGTATATATATATATATATATATATAAAATTATACAATGATTCATTCACTGTAAAGTATGATCCTTGCTGATTTTCATGTTCACAAATGTTATAGAAAATATTTTTTTTCTTCAAATGTAATATGTGGATTTTCTTCTCTCTCTCTCTCTCTCTCTCTCTCTCTCTCTCCTTCCTTCCTTCCTTCCGTCCTTCCTTCCGCTTGAAGTATATTGGGCAAAATATATTTTCTAAAATGTACTAAAAAGGCCAAAAATATATCAGTAAAATATATTTACATAAATATATGTAAAAATATTTATACATAAATATATTTTGTTTTTTACAAACGTATATTTTCAACATATTTTAGCAAATATGTTTTGTGGCCCTTTTTTTTTTTTTTATATTTTGAAATATATTTAAAAATACAGTTGATGTCAAAAGTTTACATACACCTTGTAGAATCTGCAAAATGTAAATTATTTTACCAAATGAAGAGGGATCATACACAATGCATGTTATTTTCTATTAATTACTGACCTGAATAAGATATTTCACATAAAAGACATTTAAAGTCTTCAAGAGAAAATAATAGTTTAAATGATAAAAAATGACCCCGTTCAAAAGTTTACATACACTTGAATCTTAATACTGTGTTGTTACCTGAATGATCCACAGCTGAGTTTTTTGTTTAGTGATAGTTGTTCATGAGTCCCTTGTTTGTCCTGAACAGTTAAACTGCCTGCTGTTCTTCAGAAAAATCCTTTTCAGCATTTTTGTGTACTTGAACCCTTTCCAACAATGACTATATGATTTTACGATCCATCTTTTCAAACTAAGAAAACTGAGGGACTTATATGCAACTATTACAGAAGGTCCAAATGAGGAAAAATGATGCATTAAGAGCCGGGGCGGGGGGGGTTTTTTTTTTTTTTTTTTAGTTTCTTGAGCTACAGAAGATACTTACATAAGTAAGCAGACAAAATAAGTAAAATTGACCCTGATCTTCAAATTAAAAAAAGTTTTCACCCCTGGCTCTTAATGCATTGCGTTTCCTTCTGGAGCATCAAAGGAAACCCAATGCATTAACAGCCGGGGGTGAAAACGTTTTAAATTTGAAAATCAGGGTAAATGTAACTTGTTTTGTCTTCTGGGAAACATGTAAGTATCTTCTGTAGCTAAAGATTTTTTCTGAAGAACAGCAGGCAGTTTAACTCTTCAGAACAAACAAAGGACTCATGAACACCTATCACTAACCAAAAAAAAAAAAAAAATAAAATGTGGATCATTCAGGTAACAACACAGTATTAAGAATCAAGCGTATGTAAACTTTTCAAATGAGGTCTATATGTACACGTCTTTTATGTGAAATATCGTATTCAGATCTATACTAAATAAAAAAATAACATGCATTTTATATGATCCCTCTTATTTTGGTAAAATAATGAATTAACTTACTAATACAATGGATGCTTTGATGATTGGCAACATGATGGATGCATTGATCAGGATATCTAAATTGCATTCACACTACACAGACTGTACTCTTTTAATAGCTGCAAAGTAATTACTTATTCAAAAAAGCTCAGATATCTGCTCAGATTTCAGACACAGCTATAACTTCATATGAAATATCTTGTTTGCCTATTGAATTGACTTTCACAAGCTCTTTTATTTTTCCTCTATCATCCATCCCCTTCAGTTCTGGTAAGTAATTCCCACTTTTTTTTTATGATCCAATCAATGAAAATATAGAAGTTCTATCCCGCTTTTTATTTGCTCTGCAATACAGTAACTGTCCAAAAATTTGGGGTCAGTATAATTTTTTTCCCTGTTTCTGAAAGGAGAAAGAAAGAATGCTCACCTAGGCTGCATTTATTTGATTAAAAATACAGTAAAAATAGCATTATTGTTAAATATTATTACTATTTCAAATAACTGATTTCTGTTTAAATACATTTTAAAACGTAATTTATTCTTGTGATGCAAAGCTGAATTTTCAGCATCAGTACTCCAGTCTTCAGTCACATGATCTTTCAAAAATCATTCTAATATGCTGATTTGCTGTTCCAAAAACATTTCTTCTTATTATTATTCCTGAAAACAGATGTTCTGATTAATATGTTTTGTAGAAACTGATGTATTTTTCTCTGAATTCTGTGATGATTAGAAAGTTCAAAAGAACAGCATTTATATGAAAGAGAGTGCAGCTTTGATGTGTCGATATAATTCAAATAATAAATGGGCAAAGTTTTTGTTTGAGAAAAAAAAAGTATAGGATAAGATCTGACCTGTCAGACATGCATTAAAGGAAGGCTTTGAATATAACAAGAACCTTTTAAACTGAGTGGTATCCGAGGATTTGTTAAGTGCATATGCTAAAAGCATCAGGCGACTATGTTTTTCAGGTCAAAGTTGAGTCGCTGTGAGCTCAAC
The DNA here is from genome assembly GCF_022985175.1 of Labeo rohita. Taxonomy (NCBI): domain Eukaryota; kingdom Metazoa; phylum Chordata; class Actinopteri; order Cypriniformes; family Cyprinidae; genus Labeo; species Labeo rohita. The sequence continues at coordinate 40,881,995 of NC_066873.1, forward strand.
TATACAGGCACAGGATATTGGTCTTTACTCTGTATGAGCTTGTACTTCAAACCCTGACAGCCCTGTTTTAAGTGTGTTTGTATATTGTCAGTGATTGCAGAATGTACACAATGCAGTTTGACAGTGTTTCACAACTTGTAATGAATAGACTACACAAAGATGCGCATGTGAATACAGCGTCTGTCGGCTCTGGTACATTGTAATGGATGAATTAGTTTGCTAACAAGCTCAAATCAGATTGTTAGACTACAATTATAATTCGAGCATCTGCTGAATAAATTAGAATAAGCTTAGGTTTGGTTAATGTGTAATTGGTCATTCTGGGACGTACAAGTGTGTTGTGAATCTATAGCAGCATTCAATTATTATTCCCAAGGCTTTGGTTAAAGAGTAACTGTCTGATAAAACATGACAATATGAGCCAGAAACTATACGGCTATTTTCAGAAAGTCATACTACTAACTATTTCTGTAATATATAGTGAGCAGATTTTTACCTGGATGAAAACTGATATTTGATATTATTTACATGATATTTTCTATGATTTACAAGATATGCACACATCGATATGAACACTGCACACTACAGCTATCACAAATGCAGTGATTTTGTGTTAAATGGAAGTAATGCAAACCCCTTTCAGATGGTGTAACTACACCATGTGAGATTTTTTTATAATCAGCCAATTAAAAGTAGCTATGTATTCTGAATATATATTATATATTATATTTTATTTATTTATTTATTTGATGTTATTCAAACGAGCTGTAGCCATGTACTCTGACAAAATATTTATTTATTTATTTATTTATTGTCATTCAAATGTAGGCATGTATTTTGAGAAAATATAAACTTATTTATTTATGCAATTATAATATACATTATTATTATTCATTTTATTTAATAATTTAGTTTTATTTAATATTTTATTATCATTTGAACATATTGTAGATGTGTATTCTGTCAAAATATACACTGTTCTTATTATCATTTAATTTTTATTTTATTTAAATGTATCATTTCAACATATCGTAGAAACGTATTCTGAAAAGACTGACATTTTTGTGATGTGGAAACAATTTTCATTCAGAAATTCTTAGCAAATTTCACAATTGCAAGTAACACATTGAATTAAACATGACATTTTGAAGTATAGATGTATTTTTTCCTCAATATATTTTATATATTTTCATAAAAATATTTTTTATTTATTTATATTATTATTTATATACTATAGCAGATGTATCACCGCTGTCCAATTGTTATGGCCAAACAATGTTAGACACTACTCTATACATTTTTTTTATCATTGCAAAATGTGTTTGATTTCACATGAGTAAGCAGTATGCCAGATTCAGTATGCCAGTATTACATTTCAAATATATTCTGCATGTCTTTCATAACTGTAGACATATTTGCCTTGTCTTTTATACAGAAAAGGAATGAATGCACACATGAATACATTTGTGCATGAAAGAGTGCATCAGTGCAAGCATGTTCTGCAGCTGAAGTAAAACTCTCTTTGCCAGCTACAGAGGGATGAGGTGTGGATCAGTGATGCTAAATTAGGAAGGGTGTAAACCCGTACAGGAAGAAGAATACTCCAGGCATTTGGCTTCTGGTACATCACTTGGCCCAGTTCCTTTACACCAGATGAGAACACGCTATCTTTACAGATAGAGCTCTCATTTAATAATCACAGTACGTTTACAAAAGCCAAGGATTTCACTCATTTTTGTGTTATTGTGTTATTTTGTTTAAATGTTATTTTTTCAAATGCATTTTGAACTATTTTGCCTTCTCATAATTATACAAATATTTCAAAACTTAACTATTTTTATGGATCAAATAAATGCAGCTTTCTAGGGCTGCCTTCGACTAAAGATTTTTCTATTGCCTATAAGCTATCAGCGGGAATGCTTCAGTGAAAAGACAGCAAGAAGAATGCCTTAAAGGAGAAGTTCACTTCCAGAACAAAAATTTACAGATAATGTACTTCACCCCCTTGTCACCCAAGATGTTCATGTCTTTCTTTCTTCAGCCATAAAGCAATTATGGTTTATGAGGGAAACATTTCAGGATTTTTCTCCATATAATGGACTGATATGGTGCCAAGAGTTTGAACTTCCAAAATGCAGTTTAAATGCGGCTTCAAATGATCCCAAATGCGGTTTTAAACGATCCTAGCTGAGGAAGAAGGGTCTTATCTAGCAAAATGATCGGTTATTTTCATTAAAAAAATACAATTTAAATACTTTTTAATCTCAAATGCTCGTCTTGCCTTTCTCTCCCTGAACTCTGTGTATTCTGGCTCAAGACAGTTAGGGTATGTCGAACTCCAATCGTATTTTCTCCCTCAACTTCAAAAATGATTTCAAAATCATCCTACATCGCTGCAGAAGTTCCGACCCAGTCTTCCTCGGCTGGGATCGTTTACAACTGCATTTGAGATCATTTGAACCCGCGTTTAAACTGCATTTTGGAAGTTCAAACTCAGGGCACCATAGAAGTCCGCTATAAGGAAAAAATCCTGAAATGTTTTCTTCAAAAACATAATTTCTTTACGACTGAAGAAAGAAAGACATGAACATCTTGGATGACAAGGGGTGAGTACATTATCTGTCAATTTTTTATCTGAAAGTGGACCTCTCCTTTAAAATCATAATAATTCATTGGCAAACTTTGTTTTCTGTATTTTCGGCAGCACTGACAAAGTCGACGACACTGACTCGTCATCTCTACAGCGGACGTGCATGTTTCATACAGATTACATCTGAAAATAATCTGAAAATATTTGTTTTCCATTTGAATTAATTCATTTAAAAACAGACATTTCGCCTTCTGTAGATATATTTTTCCTGTCTGTGAGGGAAGCACAGAATTTTGGTTCTTTTTTTGACGCACTCAAGTGTACAGAGACCGAGATGGCAGAAAGCACATCCTGTATGCTTTCATTATTTTACAAAAGCACAACATTTTGTTGTTACTGTGAGTGCACACAAACGAAAGTACACCTTTCACAGATTCGAAAGAGGTATTACTCTTATCTGTCTTAAAGGACAGTATTTTAAGGCTGGGATTATGTAGAGCCCTTAGAAGCTGCATTTAAACTGCATTGTGGAAGTTCAAACTCGGGGGCACCATTGAAGTCCACTATATGGAGAAAAAATCTGGAATGTTTTTCTCAAGAAACAATTTCTTTACGACGGAAGAAAGAAAGACATGAACATCTTGGATAACAACAGGGTGAGTACATTATCTGTACATTTTTGTCTTGGAAGTGAACTTCTCCTTTAAAGGCTAAGGTTTGCTTGGATCTATTTTTATCACCACAAAAGAATTAAAAAGAATTACCCGATTGCTCGATTAATCAGCAGATTGATTGACCGATTACCAAAATAATCATTAGTGACATCTCTAGTGCCATGCTCTAGCAGTTGGCTACAGAAGCACGACCCTTGTTATTGGCTACAGCAGGAGCGCTTTCTAGCTCACAGCTCTCCAACACACACTTCTGCATGTTCATTTGTAGCAGTATCATGGGATCACGCCCGCACGTCATTCCGCTGCCACCCTCAATGAAAATGATTTGCAACCAAGTGGGCAACTTTTCTCACACACCACACATACAATCTCTCCTCAGGACCACTAGTGATTAACACAAGCTAAAATGACATTCTCTAACAGCATTCACATAGCTGCTGGCACAACTCATTGCAATGGGCAACCCTGAAAATACTGGCAATATTTTGCAGCATCATTGTTCTGGCAATATAGTTTTAATTGTGTACATTTACTGTACAGCAGGTCAATAAAGTCATATGGTTGATCTGGTCATGTGACGGCTTCATTAAGCTACACTATGAACAGCAGGGACCAGTTCTACTACAGATATAGTCTACTTTTCCTAACAAATCAATTAGGCCTTCATCAGCTTTTTATGAAGTTTTATAATATGTTCTCCCTGCTTTTCCTTTAGTTCATTTAATCATAAGCTTCTCTTGGCATGCTAAACATGCCTTCAGTAAGTCATTAAAGTGAAAGCTCACCCCAAGATTAATACTTGGTCATTGTTTACTTACCCTCAAGTGATTTTAAACTTGCATGACTTACTTTCTTCTGCAGAATACACACAAAAAAAATTGAAGAATATCAACATATTATGTTTTTTCAAACGATAAAAGTCAATGAAACTCAAAATTGTCAAGCTCGAAAAGAAAACAAAGGTTTACGCCATAAGAAATTAAGAGCACTTTTGACAAATACAATACAAAACAAAGACTATGTGGCTTACAAAGTTTCTACTACTCCTCAAAATGTGATATTGTGTGATAAAAACTGTGATATCCCTTACTAAAATTAACCATTGTTTTACTACCAAAAAAAAAAAAACATGGTTATGATAGTTAAACAATGGTAACCACAAATTAACCATGGTTTTGCTATACACTACCAGTCAAAAGTTTTTGAACAGTAAGATTTTGAATGTTTTTTTTTTTTTAAAGAAGTCACTTCTGCTCACCAAGTCTGCATATTTTTATCCAAATATTTTTACTATTTGAAATAACTATCTTCTATTTGAATATATTTTAAAATGTAATTTTTATTGTGATTTCAAAGCTGAATTTTTAGCATTATTACTCTAGTCGCATGATCCTTCAGAAAGCATTCTAATATTCTGATTTGCTGCTCCAAAAAAAAAGTAATAAAAAAAATAAATAAAATAAATAAATAATTAAATTATTATTATTATTATTATTATTATTATTATTATATGTTGAAAAAAGCTCAGCAAAATTTTTTTCATGTTACTTTAATCAATAGAAAGTTCAGAAGAACAGCATTTATCTGAAATAGAAATCTTTTGTAACATTATAAATGTCTTTATCATCAATTTAAAGCATCCTTGCTAAATAAAAGTATTAATTTCTTCCAAAAAAAAAAGCTTTTTATTTCAGAAAAATGCAGATCTTTCTGTACTCAGCTGTTTATATATTGATAATAAAAATATTAAAATGTTTCTTGAACAGCAAATCAGCATATTAGAATGATTTCTGAAGGATCACGTGACACTGAAGACTGGAGTAATGATGCTGAAAATTCAGCTTTGATCACAGGAATAAATTAAATTTTAAAATATATTCAAATAGAAAGTAGTGATTTTAAATAGTAAAAATATTTCACAATAGTACTGCTTTTGCTGTATTTTGGATCATATATATATATATATATATATATATATATATATATATATATATATATCTCATATATACATATATATATTTTACTATAATAAAATTTGTCAGCATATTGCAACTTATATTGTGAAATAATAATAATTATTTTTAATTATAATAATTAATAATGAGAGAAAACAATGACAAAAAGGAACCTCAAAAAATGTAAAACAGCTGCAGTTTGAAGCAAAATTAATGCATTCAGGCCAACAGGTGTCAGTATAAAGTGCACGTTTGAGAATATGCTTTCGACAAGTAAGAGTGGGTTTTAAATCTGGACTTCAGGGACAATATAGACTAAATAGTTAATACATATGCATAAAAATGATCCATGCAACACAACAGGTACGTTGTAAGTCATAATTGACATAATTACTTTACATGATTAACCATATTGAAATGTGAAGCATTATTTACACTCAAAATGCAATCAAAACCCTGAAAGTGAACAAAATTTAAACAATCTCTTTAAGTTTTATCCATTAAGTGTTCCATCATCAGATTTTGCAGGTGCAGAGTAATCACTATTGAGATCATACCTGCAGCATTTGCGTAAACAGTCCAGATTGTCCAGATTGTAATCGTTTGGCTAACATTGTAAAGTCCAACATCAAAAACAACATAGCTGTGTGATGCATCCGATGCTGGAGTCACATTAAACCGGTTCCATCCTCTCGGCAAACTGACTAATCGTGAGCCCAAGATTATGTTTCTGTTCTCTCTGATTATAGAGCTGTTTCTTGTCCTGCTTTGTATGTTTAGACTCCTGGCTGGCGAGCATAGCTGCTGTTTTGCGGTGGCACCGTGCCCACCTTCGGCCCTGGCAAGGAGGTGGCACCAACCTGAGGGCACTTGGCATGCCCACACAGTGGCTGCTATCTACCCTAACGCCCTCCCGCCGCTCACCGCCACCGGTTCTTCGCTCTGTTTCCCAGCATTAATTAAACTTGGATGCAGCTGAAGCGCTGCGGTTAATACCCGCTGAAACCTCGGCACCTGCTACCCTCAAGAGACTCCCCCACGGTGAAGTCATGAATAAAATTCATGTTGGTGTTTGGGATTAGTCAACTTCTCATTTTTCCTGACCCTTAAAACGTTCCGAACTTTAATAGACATCTGTTGACATAGTGGGATTTCTACTTGAATTTCTCCAGGTTTAATTATTAAACTGTCCTTGGTTATCAAAGGATAGATTAGTTTGTTTTGTTTGATTGAGCTCTGATTTCATTTGCTAATAACAACTGTTTCAATCAGGAAAACTGTGTGCTCAGTAATGTGTTACTAATTAAAAATGGTTATACGTTAAAAATTTTGAGATAACAACAAGCAGTTCAACTAAATTTTAAGTTCAATTATTATGATTCATTATTATAATAAATATGAACATTTTAAATTATTATTCACTTCTATTTAAAAGTTAATGGTTTTTAAAGAAGTCTTACGAAAGCCTGTTTCCACCACTGAATAAAAAAAAAGGTAACTGAGACTTTTTAATCTCACAATTCTGATCTTTTCCAAAATCGACTGGCCTTTTTTTTTCCCAGAAATGTGAGATATAAACTCGCAATTGCGAGAAAATCTCAGAATTGTGATTTAAAAGCAATTGCAAGATATAAACTTATCAGTATATATCAGTCTTCCCCCCCTCAGAATTTCACCCCCAAAATTCTCACAATTCTGACTTCATTTCTCAGAATTATACGTTTATATCTCACAATTCTTTATATCACAATTCTGAGAAAAAAGTCAGAACTGTAATATATAAACTCGCAATTACGTGTTAAAAAGTCAGAATCGCAAAATATAAACTTGCAATTCTGAGAATTTTTTTTTCCCCCTCAAAATTCTCATAATTCTGACTTCATTTCTCAAAATTAAGAGAAAAGTCAAAACTGAGATATATAAACTCGTAATTGCGAGAAAAAAGTCAGAATCACAATTCTGAAAAAAAAAGTTTTGTAAGATTTGTAAGTAGCAATTACCTTTTATTATCCTGTATTCAGAGGCAGAAACGGGCTTCCATAAACTCTCTTATGCACACCATGGCTTGCAATTATGAAAAAAAAAAAAATCTGAATTTTTCTGTAGACAGACCTGTGATATATATACTTGCAATTATGAGAAAAAAGTCAGAACTGCGATACATAAACTCGCAATTACGAGAAAAAAGTCTAAAATGAGATACATAAACTCATAATTGTGAAAAAAGTCAGAATTGCAATATATAAACTCACAATTGTGAAAGAAAGTCAAATTGCAATATATAAACTCACTATTGTGAAAACAAGTCAGAATTGTGAGATACAAACTCGCAATTCTAAGGAAAAAAGTCAGAACTGTGATACATAAACTTGCAAATATGAGAAAAAGTCAGAATTGCAATATATAAACTCACAATTGTGAAAAAAGTCAGAATTGCAATATATAAACTCAATTGTAAAAAAAAAAAAAAGTCAGAATTGCAATATGTAAACTCGCAATTGTGAAAAAAGTAAAAATTGTAAAATATAAAATCGCAATTGCAAAAAAAAAGTTAGAATTGCAAGATATAAACACAATTGTGGAAAAAAGTAAAATTGCAATATATAAACTCGCTATTGTGAAAAAAAGTCAGAATTGTGAGATACAAACTCACAATTCCACGGAAAAAAGTCAGAACTGCAATATATAAACTCGCAATTGTGAAAAAAAAGTCAGAATTTCAATATATAAAATTGCTAATGCAACAAAATTGTGAGATTCAAACTCGCAGTTCTAAGGAAAAAAGTCAGAATTGTGAGATACAAACTCGTAATTGTGAAAAAAAAGTCAGAACTGCGATATATAAACTTGCAAATGTGAGAAAAAAGTTATAATTGTGAGATAAAATATATTAAAAAAAATGCTAAAATGTTGTAATTCATTTCTGTGATGCAAAGCTGAATTTTCAGCATCATTACTCCAGTCTTTAGTGTCACATAATTCTTTAGAAATCATTTTAATATGCTGATTTGGTACTCGAGATACTGACCCCTGACCCCAGAACAGTCAAGTTCAAGTACTAGATTTGACTTACATTATAGGGTTAGTGCTATATTCATAATCTTCTTAGATTCTATATTTACATATCAGTATGCGGCTAGCACATATTTCAATTTGGCATTAATCCCTGCATTAGCGGCTCTATCTCCAGTCTTCTGGTTGGGCTTTCCAATAGATGTTGGAAGATGTTAGCGCATCAGTGAGGTCAGACGCCGGCGGGAATCTGACTCACCATCACACAACTGAGAAAATGAGAAAGCATCATCTCATTTAAACACTTCCTATTGAATCAGTAAGCAGCCAGTAGTGGCAAAAAGAGCCTCGATGTGGGATGCCAATCTGGGCAGGTTCACAATCTCTCATCACGGACATTATTCATATCAGATGTACAGCGAACCACAGAATACTGGTGCGCAGGGGACTTATAACAGGGTAATATGAAGAAAACACGCATCTGGGACTCGTCTTCCCATTTTAGACATGTATTTATGCATGTGAACCGCTCTGAGCAATTAAACTGAGCTCTTCCTCTCCAGAGCTTCCCTAAAAACTTCCCCAGGTCCTTGTTTAGTTGAGGTAGAAATATGTAAAGCGATGGAGGAAAGGAAGGACTGGGATAAAAGTAGAAACAATGCGGGCGCTGAGCCACTCTCAGCCTTGTCTGAGCTCCAATCCCCAGAGTCCCCACTGAATCAATGTGCTGGAGGGAAAAACATGGGACCGCCTCGCCTGCGCTGCCCCCTACCGCTCAGGAGTGGAGCTGCACTTGCAATTAACATGTCTCAGCGTGTCATTTTCTCAGTGACTCATCATCTGCACATGCTGTCTCAATCTCCTGTTGTAATTTAGCTTGGTGTTTATCATCCGGAAGATTTCATTTTCTATCTGTCCTAGTTTTGGTCTACTTAAGGAACCTCAACCTCATGTGGCTCCAAACCTGTACAGGACATAGGCAAATTTTATAAATGTTGCTCATTGAGATTAAAGGTTCAAACGGATTTAAATGAAGACCAAATTGTCATAGGAATGTGCCCGAATTCAAATACCACGTTCAGAAAGGAAAGAATCCCCACTAAAGGGAATAAATACAAGATGGGAGAAAAAAAAATAGTAATATGCGGGGCATGAAATCGCTTTTGAATGCACGCTCGCTTTTTACTTTAACTTTCGAGATTCGTGATCACACGTACGAGTGGCATTATTAAAAGAGGCTATTTTTAATGAAAAAATAAGGAGATACTTAACCCAAGAATGATTTTCTTCATTGGAACAAATTCACTGAATTTCAGAAGCATTTCTCACTGAGACTAAAGGATCAAATGCATTCACATGACCTAATTGTCATTTTTGGGTAATAACTTCTGTAAAGATATTCATTTTAATGAAAAACGGTCCACTTAAAGAGAGAGCTTAGTACGAAAACTTCAACTTCATGCCGTTCCAAACCTGTATGACAAAATAAGTGAATTTTTATTGAGCTTAAGGGACAAAAGGATTTAAACAATGACCAAACTGTCATTTTTGAGCAAGCATTTCTTTAAAGGAGTCATCAGATGCCCATTTTCCACAAGTTGATATGATTCTTTAGGGTCTTAATGAAAAGTCTATAATATACTTTGGTTAAAAATTCTCAATGGTAGTGTAAAACAACACCCTTTTTACCTTGTCAAAATGAGCTCTGCAAAAATCAACCAATTCTGAGGTATTGTTCCTTTAAATGCAAATGAGCTCTGCTTGCCCTGCCCCTCTCTTTTCTCTGTGGAGTGACGAGCCTGTTTACTGTAGCTGCAAAACTTGCTAACTAGCACGTTGTTAGGAAAGGTGATTGCAGAAAATTATACTCACTTCTGCTGTAGGTGAAGCTGGATTACAAATGATTTGCGTAAACATAGACGCATTTATGTAGATCAGGAGGCACATTCCCTTCACAAACAAACGTAATCCACTGCATCTTCAGTGGCTCAGATGTCGGGAGTAAATGACGACCACTATGTTCATTATTACATCCACCATCACAACACCTCAATCGATCAATCAGAGATATTCTTGTCTAACTTACATCCCTGCTCTGGCATCAAAACAATGGAGGTTGGACTGTTACAACTGATCTGAGGTAAGACGCTCATGTCAATCAACTATCGTGGGAGCAGCCTCTGTGGGTGTGATGCCACAACGACAGGCATCTGAGAACGGCTCGATTTGAAAAAGGGAATATTATTATTACAGATTAATTAAAAACCACTGCATGGATTTTTATCATTATAGGGTAAATGTGTACACTGCCAACACACATCAATGTTCAAACATGTAAAAGTGAACTTTGAATCCAATGACCCCTTTAAGGAGACTTTTAATGAATAAATATTTGGTCTACTTAAAGAAATGGTTCACCCAAGAATGAAAGCCTCAACCTCATGTCATTCCAAACCTGTATAACTTTCCTCTTTGAAACAAAATGGTTGGATTTTACAAGCGTTTCTCATTGAGGAAAAGGGTCTAAAGGATACCAAATGTTTTTGGGTAACTATTTCTTTAAAGAGAATCATTTTAATAAAGAAAGTGAAAGAGAGAGCTAACCTAAAAATGAAAACCCAACTTCAAAAAATGACAAAAATGACAAAAGAGGTGAATTTTAGAAGCGTTCCTTGTTGAGAATAAAGGATCAAATGGATTCAAATGATGACAAAATTGTCATTTTTGGGTTACTATTTCTTTAAAGAGACACATTTTAGTGAAGGTCTACTTACAGAGATAGTTCACCCAAAAATGAAAACAAACTTTGAAACAAATTGGTTGATTCTTAAAAGCATTCCTCATTGAGAAAAACAGTCTAAAGGATACAAATGAAGACCAAATTGTCATTTTGGGGGAACTATTTCTTTAAAAAGACTTATTTTAAAGAAGAAATGAGGAGATACTTTACGCAAGAATGAACACTTCAACCTCAAGTCCTTCCAAACCTGTATGACTTTCTTCTTTGAAACAAAATCATTGAATTTTAAAAGTGTTTCCCATTGAGAATAAAGGATCAAATGGATTCAAATGATGACCCAGCTGTCATTTTTGGGTAACTGTTTCTTTAAAGAGACTTATTCTAATGAAGAAACGTAAAGAGAGAGTTCACCCAAGAATGAAAACAAACTCAAACACGTCATCCAAAACTTGCATGACAAAACTGGTAAATTTTAGAAGTGTTTCTCACTGAAAATAAAGGATCAAATGGATATAAATGATGACCAAATTGTAATTTTTGGGTAACTACTTTTTTTAAAGCGACTAGTTTTATTTAAAACATATTTGGTCTATTTAATGAGAGTTCATCCACGAATGAAAATGTCAACCTCACTTCGTTCCAAACCTGTATGATTTTTTCTTTTGAAACAAAATGGTTGAATTTATTGCATTTCTCATTAGGAATAAAAGGTCAAAAGGACTTAAACCATGACCAAATAGTCATTTTTGGCTAACTACTTCTCTAAAGAGACTGATTTTAATGAAGAAATACCTGGCCCATTTAGAAAGAATAGTTCACATAAGAATGAAAACCTTCCAAATCTGCATGACAAAATAGGTGAAATTCAGATGTCTCATTGACATCAAAAGCTCAAATGGATACAAATGATGGCCAAGTTGACATTTTTGGATTACTATTTCTTTTAGAGACAGTATTTTTAATGAAAACATATCTGGTCTACTTTAAGAATGAAAATCTCAACCTCATGTAGTTCCAAACCCATATGACCTTGTTCTTTATAACAAAATTGTTTAATTTGTAATATTTTATTGAGAACAAAGTATCAAATGGATATAATTGATGGTCCAACTGTCTCAAGTTGTTCTAAACCTGTATGACTTTCTTATATGGAAAAAAAAAAATAGCTGAATTATTTCCCACTGAGAATAAACGGTCAAATGATTTAAAGGGGTACTATTATGCTTTTTTACTTTTTGAATTTTAGTCAGTGTGTGGTGTGTATCTTTGGGCATAAAAAAGATCTACAAAGTTACAATCTCAAAGTCCCCTTCAAACGGAGATATTTCGTTTTCAAAAAAAAAAACCTCTTTTCAAGAACTACAACAAATGGCTCCTTTGGACTACAGCGTTTGTTTTCCGGATGCAATGATGTCACAACGCGGCCCATTACAATATTATTAAATTAAATCCAACCTACGGAAATTCGAATTGTTGGGTGGGGTGTAGGGACGAGGTGAGAAATTAGCCTAACTTTAGTGATGCAGTCCGGACAGCAGCTTCAACGAGCTGCAGCGCGGCGGGTATAAACACAAGCATTGACTAGAGTGGCCGTTTCAGAGCAGTAATCCGCCGCAGACGTGTGCAGTACAGGGGGTCGAAACACATCCCAAAGCCGCAATCTACTCCGGTTGCCGCGTCGGAGCCGTAACACGCCGCAGACGTGTGCAGTGTGTGGTAAGACATTTATTCATCATACAGTGTAGATAGCTTCACTTATAACGCAAGTGTTTTTTAAAATGCATAAACTTGCACTAGAATAGGCTAGGCTGTTTTCTTTGATAATGTTAGGCTGCTTCTAGCCTTATGCTGGAGCTGGTTTAGGGCAATGAAACTAATTATGTAAATAATTAAATAAATTCGCACGATCTTGCAGGCTAACGATAGGACCCAACACTACTGTAGCGTATTATTTACTCACCCTCCATGCATCCTAGGTGTATATGACTTCCTTCTTTCAGATGAATGCAGTCTGAGTTATATTAAAATTTATCCTGGCACTCCTAAGCTTTAGAACGTCATAGACAGGTGTTTCTCTTCATCAGTCCAAAACAAGTCCAATAATATGCATCCATCCATAATAAAAAAGTGCCTCACACAGCTCTGGGGGGGTCAAAAAAGGCCTCCTGAATCGATGCATTTTTGTAAGAAAAATATCCATATTTAAAACGTAAGAATCACTTTAACCTAGCTTTTATTAAAAGTTGTACACGGAACTTGCATGGCAGTACTGAAATACCGTCTAAGCTGTTTTCCAATCGCAATGCAGTGGGAGAGCTAACCAATCACAACACATTTAGTTTTTCGGAAGGTGGGCCTTCATTAAACCTGGAACTATTCTAGCCATTTGTGTCAGGCTGGGAGAAATGTATTGTAATAATGTAAATTTTGTTCAAAATAATGCATTTTTCGAATCACCAAGCATGAAAGCATGTTCTAGTACACCTCCAAAACAAAATCAAGACTTTGTAAAAGAGCATAATAGGACCCCTTTAAACAATGACAAAACTCTCATTCTCTCTCTCAAAAAAAAAAAAAAAAAAAAAAAAAAAAGATTCATATTAATTAAGAAATATTTGGTCTACTCAAAGAGGGAGTTCACCCAAGAAAGAAAAACCTTATGTCGTAGCAAACCTGACTGACTTCTATGGAACAAAATAATGGAATTCTACTGTTTTTCATTGAGAATAAAGGATCGAATATATTCCAGTGATGACCAATGTCATTTTTAGTCAATTTCTTTAAAGAGACTAATTGTAATGAAGAAATATCACTCATCTCTGATCCTGTGAGGTATAAAAGAACTGTGAAAGCGAGGTTGCCGGCTCTGTAGTTGCTTGCTCAAGGTTTTCAGGCATTGATTTAGCACAAAAGCACAAATCCGAAGGTAGTTTAAGGCTCAGTGCATAAGCAAGCGGAAGAGCATCTTTAACTCTGAAGAATAGGCCGTCTCATAAAGAGGGTGAAGGTCCGAGCACTTCTGCCGTTTCAATGTGCAGGAGTGAAGCTGTCAGAAACGACACTGAGAAATCAATCACAGCCAAAGTCATGGCAACTGCGAAGGATACCATTCACAGTGGGTCGGTTTGACAAGCGGGTTATATAGCATAACATAACAGAGCGCCCAAAGCAGTCAGCACAGCGGCCCAAGAGTAATGAAGCTAAATATGGGCACTTCAGGCCCACTTAAGTACAGTCTATGATCCTTAATAACTCTGTGAGAGAGAGAGGGCAATGTAATAAGCTGCTCTTTAATGGATCATTATTACAGCCTTTGCATGGTACATTATTCTTAAAATGTGACCTTTAAAGGGTTAGTTTACCCAAAAATGAACACTGTGTTATTGTTAAATTGCCCTCTTGTTGTTCCAAACCTGTTTTTTATGCTATACTTTTACAATGAAAGCATCATGTGACCATAAACTCCAAATACAGTTATCAAAAAAAACAAAACAAAACAAAACAAAAAAACAATTTAACTTTTGAAATAAAAACAATTTAACTGTATTATATAATAACTATTATTTTTATACTAATAAAGTTTATATTTAAATTTTAGTTTGAGTTTTAGTAATTTGTGCTTTTTTTATTTTTATTAGTTGTTGTTTTCTAATTTTTTATTACATTTTTAAACACTTACTTGAAAATATTTATTCGCTTTATTTTTATTTCCGTTTTAAGTCAAGTGATTTGTATCACTTATGAGTACTTCAACTTGAAATTATTAATTTATTATTATTTATTTATTATTTATGTCAGGTGACATTCAGGCAACATTTTATAATTGTTCAACTTTAAGTTATTTATCTAATATTTATATTTTGTTTCAATTATTATTCTTTTTCTTAAATAGTTTTAATTAACAAAAACAACACTGACAAACTTTCCTTGACTTTCCTTAACTAGCTGGAGGGGTGTCAGTATAAAACTGCTGTTGTACTTCTTAAAAATTTCCATTTAACCATTTTAAGTCTTTGATATGAAATTAATATTTCGTTTTGTTTATTTCAGTTAAAAAAAAATCATAGTTTTAATGAACAAAAACAACACTGACAAATTTTCCTTTAGTTAATTTTAGTTAACTAGTGTCTGTATAAAATGTATATATATATATATCATTATTATTATTATTTTTTATTTATTTATTTTTATTTTTATTTTTTTTGCTTTATTTTAATGAAAGAATTTTTTTGTAGTTTTAATTAACAAAAACAACACTGACAAACTTTCCTTTTCCTTTCTATTTGGTGGGGATTCTCTATGAAACAGCTGTTTCTAAAAAAATGCATAAATTCATAAACTTTGTGCAAAATGAAAACTGTGCTGTTGTCTCTTCAAATTTGGTCACACAGTTTGAGACTGAGAAAAGGATAAGGATTTCTTTACTTATATGCGCAAGGAAAGAGTTTAAGGTTGAAATGGCTGTTACTTTTTTAATATATTTAAATTAATTTTACATTACATTTTATTTATTTATTTATTTATGCACCATGTCAGCAACAATGGCTATATTTATGGCAAAAAGAATTCAATTGCATCACTCAGTTAATTCAAACAATATCCTTTTAATATAAATTTTACATTATTTCACATTTTTTCCTTAAAAAGTCAACATACAAAAAAAAAAAAAAAGCCAGTAACAACAAAAAACAAAATAACAATAATAACAATAACTAAAATGTAAATAACATTTGTTGAAAAAAATGATCAAAAGACATGGTCTCAAATGAGCAAAAGTGGCTTTAGATATGAATATATTTTCATATCATGAAACAATACTGAGCAATATTTTGTAACTGTTGTTCTATGTAAACAAACTGCTTGAAACTAGTTCACAACTGATGTCTCGAAACGCCTGTGTTTTGTTTCACTGTGCTGCTCCCTGTCTAGCAGCTTTTGAACAAGAATTCATTCTGTGTGAATAAACGGCTTCTTTCTTGTTTTATATATGCATTCACCATCATTAGCCTTAGGATAATTTTATTTTACATCACCTGAACGTGGCTCGTGACTACTGCAAATGTAAAAAGGTCACTGTTGTCTCCCTGATATCAGCAGCATGTTCTGTTAAGACAGCATCTTACACAAACACCAGAACAGTCTTTTCTCACACCGTCTTTTTTTCTGTAATAGAAATGCTGTAGGGTTGTGAATGTCCTACTTTCATTCTCACTTGTTCATTTTTTTTTCCCCTTCCTTGTCTGTTGGTGGTAAAGAGACGCAGTGGCATGTTTAAATATAGTATGGCACAGATGTTTGATTGTCTCTAGAGCCTGTAGGTGATATTAACAGATTCATGCTGAGCCATGTTTAACGTGACCGCTGCAAAAAGATACAGCCTGTGCAAACCGGGCCCTCGTGGTTTAACCCGACACGTCAGTCTCGATCTCTGAGTGGAAATCTGCAACACCTGAAATTGTTCTGCTCTTGTATGGATTGTGTGATATTCACAGCTGCAGCACTTCACTATATTAGCGATAGCGGCATTAAAACACTGAGAGCACTTATTTTAACGCTGTTCTAGGTGATGATTTTTACCAGGCATAAAAATGTCTCTGCTAGCTGACAGGTATCAATGAAATGGGTGCCCTGAGAATCACACCTGTCTGTGTGACAGTCCTGGCACTTATGAATCTGACTGCGGCCTGCACATGTCAGTCAGAAAACCTGGAGGTGGCTCTCTGCCAACCCATGACAGGAACAGTTCACTGAAAAAAATACGGAGTGGAAAAATGGAAAAGGTACTGGTCATTTTCTGCCAGGAAATTATTGTTTTGTTTACAGACCCTTCTTTCAGGGGTCATGATATGAGAAATCAAATTTGCCTTGATCTTTTGACATAAAAGAGGTTTTTGTACCTCCTACAAGTTTCATATCTTAAAACATCAATGTTTTGGTTCAGTAGGACTTTTAAATTTTTAAATAGTCATATCTTGGCAAAATATTTTTGATTGTAATATGCATTGCTAAGAACTTCATTTGGACAACAAAGGTGGTTTTCCATATCTTGGCAAAATATGATTGTGCTATTCTAACAAACCATACATCAATGGAAAGCTTATTTTTTCAGCTTTCAGATGATGTATAAATTTCATTTAAAAAAAACCTGACCCTTATGACTGGTTTTATGGTCCAGAGTCACATACTTGTTTTTCCAAAAAACAATGTTACAACCAGTTATTCTACTTTGAAAATATACATTCCATTTCAGAATGTTTGTTTTTGTTTTTGCCTGTATGATTCTGCCTAATGCCAGATTAACCAATAGTTTCGATGCTCTCGGTTGCCAGTTAGTGGAAAACACAGCGTATTGAAGTCATGCAAGGCAGCAAACTAACTGACTCAGAGATTGCAGATTCTACCCGACCTAAAAAGCCTCGGCATCCATTTAAAAGTTTTATGACCAGAGGCATCTTAAAATGTGGATAAATCAACCTATAAACTTACAGTGTAAGGATCACCTTCAATTCAATTCCTGAACTTTTCCTCAATCTGGCAACCCACGTGCTCTCCTGTCTGCGGACGAAGAGGCCGGAGAAACAATATTTTGAATTTGGGCTGCAGTACTTATTTCAACCACTAGCTGTCAATATTACATACTGCATGCCGGACTATATCAGAGGATTATTTGTTTGTTCAGAGCATTTGACTGTTTTATAATTAGGGCTGTCACTACAACACATTTATTTAGTTAACTGCCAAAAACATGTCGACAACAGAACAAATAGAAGAATAAAGAATGTTCAGTAGGACTTCAGTAGGATTCCAGCATCAGAAACATATGGATAATTTATTTTTTAAAATGCTGGATGTAAAGCATAAAAACACTAATTCATTAATTCATACTACTTTTAAAATGTGCATTCCATTTTGGAATGTGTGTTTTTGTTTTGGTCTTTGTGACTCCGCCCACTGGCAGTTTAACAAGTAGTATTTTGACACCCCGGGTTGCCAGTTGGTGGAAAATACTGCATACTGAAGCTAAAGAAAGGCAGCAAACAAACTGGATCAGAGTTTGCAGATTCCACCCGACCTAAAAAGCCTTTCGCATTCATTTAAACAATCTATGACCAGAGGCATATTAAAACGTGGATAAATCAACTAAAAAACTTACATTGTAAGGTTTGTTTTCTTCCATTGTCAGTTGCACTTGTTCCTGTTCTGTGTCCTCAATCTGACAACCCACGCGAGCGTCACATCTGAGGAGGTGAGAGAAACAATATATGTTAACATATATATATATATATATATATATATATTAGGGATGCGTGGTATACCAGTACTGGAAAAATACTGGTATATATTTCAATGGGTTCGATACTATCATTTTGATCAGTTTGGTATATTATTAAGTTCATCTGTAGGCAGCAGTGCTTCCCAAATTGCTGCAAAAACGGGTAAACGTGACAACACCACAACGCAATGGATCATCAAATAGATGAAACTCCATCAACACACTCAAATCTAGCACATAAAGACAACAGTAGATGTGAAATATGGCATTATTTTGCATACAAAACAGATGATAAAGGTGAACAAGCTGACCTTACTGTAACTGTATGCAAGCTTTGCTATAAATGTGTTGCCACAGGAGGCAACACACCAAATCTTGCCAAGTATTTGTCACTTGCTCATCCTGATCTTTAACGCAAATTTAGAGATTGACAGGTGAGTGCATCAAACATCATTCATAAACTTTTATTCACAACTGATCACAACCAAAATCTGAAACCAATCAGACAGAGATATTAACGTGATTTTAAATACTTTCACTGTTAGAATAACACTTTACAGCAAAGCAACCTTTGTCAAAATTCATTAGGTAAGCTGACCTAACCGTATTATAGCACTTATTAATCTAGGTCAATAATTAGTTAGAAATGATAAATGTACTAATACATGTTTAGTATGTTAACATTACTTACTAAATTGTTTTTAATTCATTTATCTTTTGAGGCTGGTTATTTGTTACCTATGGTATCGATACCGAGGTATCACATTCTAGTATTGTACCGTAGCCAACCTTATAAAATAAATATATATATATATATATATATATATATATATATATACTGTATATACATCAGTTGTTGTTTTTTTTAAAGGGCATTTAACCTTCTTTGCATGTATACTTTGTAAACAATAGATTTGTAATTCTGCAGGGATGTAGGACGATTTTGAAGTTGGAGGAGAAAAAGAGATGGGAGTTTTTCGGCATAACCTAACTGTCTTGAACCAGAAAACAAAGAGTATACACAGAGCAAGACAAGTGTTTGAGGTTAAAAAGTATATAAACTGAAATTTTTTTTAGAAAATAACTAATCTATTGCTAGATAAGCCCCTTCCTCCATGGCTGGGATTGTTTAGAGTCCTTTGAAGCCGCATTTAAACTGCATTTTGGAAGTTTAAACTTGGGGTGGCCATAGAAGTCCACTATGGAGAGAAATTCTGAAATGTTTTCCTCCAAAAACTATTTCTTTACGACTGAAGAAAGAAAGACACGAACATCTTGAAGTACATTATCTGTACATTTTTGTTCTGGAAGTGAACTACTCCTTTAATGGCATATAAACCAAAGTTACCAAATGAAATGTCAACCCAGTTTAAGACTGTGCAAGCTTTGGGGTGTTGATCTACTCCATCTATGTTTTGATCATCAAGCTGAATCTAATCCAGATGTAGTCATTAGATTTTCTCAGCTTTTTGTTCAAAATGTTGCTATTTTAATAAAACATACCCACAATTAAATTTTGATTAAACAATAATGCATGAAGTTTTTAACTTTTAAAAATAAAAACCACTTTATTTGAAAATTATTTTATTCTTTTTTGAAAGCCATCTTTTAGGTCTCTTTTAAGAAGTCTCTTCTGCTCACCAAGGCTGCATATTTGATGAAAACACAGTAAAAAGAGTCATATTGTGAAATACTATATTTTAAAATAACTTTTCTATTTGAATATGATTAAAAATGTAATTTATTCCTGTGATACAAAGCTAAATTTTCAGCAACTATTTGCTCCAGTGTCACGGATGTTAGTATATGACAGTTGTTAGTATATGATTTATGATACAATAAACTGTAAACACACCTTTGTGCTTCTCTCATTGGTTAAATGAGCTGATTATGTGCCAAACTCTTCTTAGTGTCACACAACTGCTTTACATAACAAATAAATCATTTCAAATGAAATAAATGGGAAACTACAGCAATATATCATTTTTTATGCCTATGTTTTCTTCAAAACTGCAGCGTGTGTTAATTCGCTTGTTCTGTCAGACAAACGCAAAGCTCAGTTTGTGGAGCTGAAAACTCTGTGTTGTTGGTTCAACTGGATGATTGGACAAGAAACATGCGCTTACTTAAGTTCTGCAATTATTGAATATATAATGAACATTTTTATGTTTAACATTGTTTCACATTATTTCCAAGACTAAGAAAGAAAGAAAGAAAGAATAAGATTTTACTTTTTTGGACACACTTTATCTTTTTAGTAGGTTTCAGTTATTAAAATATGGCACCTTTTACTTACTACTGATTTTGAGCAAGCCAGTCTAACTTGTTAAATTTGTAATCAGTTTAAGGGTTTACTTTTATACTTTAAAATTTGAAATATGAGGCTTGACAAATAAACAATAAATACTACAAATACAACAAAAATCTAGTAAATTTCACAGATAATTACAAGCAAGTATTACATGTGAAATTTTGAAGTATAAAGTTAGTTTTTTTCAAATGTATTACAATGATGTTTTTTATCTTGTTTTATTTACAACTTCAATGTCATTTTTAAAGTGTAGTGTTTGAGCAATACTTGTATTATCAATTTTTCAATTCATTTCCTTTTTTTTCCAATTAATTTAATTTTTAATAGCAAAACTAATTTTTACTAACAAATTTCAATGCATGTAATTAACAAGACATTAATTCATGCTGTATTTCACCACAAACTACAGTTTGAAAAATGATGATAAATAATAATGAAAAATAATCAAAAAGTACTAACTTAATATTAGTTATCTATCATTGCATATCTGCCATCTTCAAAAAGATATATTAGATAGACATTATTTTAATAAGGTAAATATACATCCATATCATATATTATAATATGATGATTTGATGGTTAAGAAACATTTATTAATTTTATTAATGTTGTGCTGCTTAATAAACCAGCTTAATATCTTGCTTAATAAACCATGATACATTTTTTAATTCGCTTAATAAACCATGGTACATTTTTATAAATTAAAAATGTCACTTTTGATCAATTTAATGTTGTAGATGGAAACTTCTTGTAGATGCAAACATGGCAGCTACAACAGGCAGAGCTATTTCAACTAGGTAAATATATTTCCAGCTCAAAGCATAACCTCATCCTTTTCTGGCATTTCATTTGATATTTTCGAGGTGTTATATTATTCATTTCCACCAGCGCAGGTGACTGAAAGAATCTGATCTTTTCTCATCTAGCGTCTGGCATTTGCCACTATGGTTGCACAGGTGCGGTAATGTGAGATCACATGTATGTAATAAGTTTTGTTCAGTATTGTATTTCCTCACATTATGTCATCGATGACCCTCCCCTTCCCTGTCCTCCTTCTGTTGTCCTCGTCTGCCCTCGTCTCTCTCTCTACCCTCCCGCCGCTCTACTGCTACTTCCTGTTGTTATCTTCATCCTTGTGCCAGATGTGTTGGCCACTGTCGCACCTGCAGCACTTCCTGTTTGCCTCTGCAGCCCCCAGCTTTACTTCCCTATTCCTCATCTCTCCTAACCTTTTGGCCCGTCACCTGCGGCACTCTTTCATCCTGACATCCCCTCTGAATTTGTCTGTCCTTCGTGATCCCACCCCAGTGAGAGGCAGCCTCCAAAAAACTGCAGTTGTTTTTCTCTCTAGGACTCCGGTTAGAGGCCACATCTCTTTTGTTGTATCTCTCTGATCTTGTCTGTCTGCCGTTGATGTGCTTTTTCAGTCTGATGGAGTTTGTAGCCACTGTCTTTGTTCACTGATGTAATCAGTGGCCTTTGGACATGTAAAAATGGATTGAAAAAATGATTTTTCAAAGCTGTAAATCAAGGATTACTGAAGCAGGTTTTGCAAGAAAATCCTATTTCAGTCTTTCTACTTCAAAACTTGCTGTTTCTGTGTAATTATTTTAAAATTTACCAGCAATTTCTGAGTGAAAATTGTTTGTGCGTCTATTTTTCAGTGCATGAATGTCATTGCATTGCAAAAAAATATCAAACTAAATGACATGTTTTAAATAAAATAGCAGAAATAAGTTTGTTAAAATATTTTGCAGGGCCATCCAAGATGAAGATGAGTTTGTTTCTTCATCAGATCAGATTTGGAGAAATGTAGCATTACATCACTTGCTCACCAATGGATCCTCTGCAGTGAATGGGTGCCGTCAGAATGAAGTCTATCAGTTAACATCTTGAGAAGTGAAACGCTGCATGTTTGTAAGAAACAAATTCATCATTAAGGCATTTTAACTTTAAACCATTGCTTCTGGCCAAAATACCAGTTCATAATCCATAAAAACATTTCCCCCAATGAAAAGGTCCATCCTCTGTTGTGCACTCCCATCAAAATCCACTGATGTACTTGTTTAGAACGGTTTTGGACTGTTTTCACTTGTAAACAATGCTTGATCTGTGCATATTTCTCTCCTGATTCAGATGAGATGACTTTTTCACTAGGAGAAAGCAATGGTTTGATGTGGATTTGTTTCTTGCAAACATGCAACTTTTGGACTGGAGTTGTGTGGATTATTATCTTGTTTTTATCAGCTGTTTGGATTCTCATATTGACGGCACCCATTCACTGCAGAGGATCCGTTTGTCCTTTGTGAGCAAGTGACATAATGCTACATTTCTCCAAATCTGTTCAGATGAAGAAACAAACTCATCTACATCCTAGATGGCCTGAGGGTGAGGAGTATTTCAGTAAATTTTTATTTTTGAGTGAACCATTTCTTTAAGAGCTTGTCAGAATTGTGCATTCACCAAATTATCTATCCTAAATCGGGTGCTAGCTACAAACACAGCTCTTCTATAATTCATGCTACAGCTTTCGAAATATACCCTGAAGTAATGAAGCACAGAAGGTATTGATTTGTGTTTAAGGATTAAGCGTGATTTCTGTCTGAGCTCAACACCTGGACAGCATTCACCTCAAGAATCTGATTTGGGAAGCTCACTGGAATGCCTGACCATCTGATTACTTATGTAATGATCTGAAGACTGAGGCTGATGATCCAATTGCTATTCTCCATAAAGTTGGCACAATGAGCACATTTAATTTGCCCAGCGCTGACATTGTTACGCCGACACTCACTACCAGAATCAATATGCTGGATATTATAACAGCATCATTTAAGTAGAAAACAAACTCATTGAGTGGAAATTGATGTATTTTCTTTATCATAAAGCAATTTAGTTCATGAAAACAATCCATTAAAATGTATTAAGCTATTAAATACTTGTTTCATAATTGCAGCACAATAGCAACAGCTCAAAACAGACTTAAACTTTTCATAATTTCCATCCTTTTAATTCTACCTAGTGGAACAGTGAAAAGATAAAAGTTTTACCAAAGGGGAAAAGGGGAAAAACTTTTAATACTCAGACTTGCCAAAAAATAAATAAATAAAATAATAATATAAACTCGCAATTGCAAGTTATAAAGTCCAATTTTGAAGGGGAAAAAAGGACTGATATGTTCTCAGAATTCTTAACTCGCAATTGACACAAACTCACAATTCTGACTTTTTTCTCAGAATTGAGTGATATAAATAGGGCTGGGAGTCGATTCCAAAAAGAATCAATTCCTCGATTCCGAAGCGTTGGGAATCGAGAGTCGATTCCAAAGCTTGGAATCGATCCTATCAAGGGGAATCGACTCCCCATTCATAGCCGTTTTCAGTTCAACAAAGCTTATCTATGGGTGCCTCTTAAACGGCTGCATATCTCGGCTGCTGTCATCAAATGTCACTGAACATCGATTCACAAAAATAAACTGAATGAAAAGAGTCGGTACTGAGCATGTCTGCGTTTGAGGATGCAGCCTTCCGTTAAGCACTTACTAATTTGCCTCTTGCTCGCTAATAGTGATTAGAAGTCTGATTCGTTTCCACGAAAAGGTTCTTTTGGATAGACTGTTTTAATGAACCAGTTCAAAATGATTCAGAAGTTATTTTACGGTGGAATGGCCTTATATTGTCCACAGTTTTGAGCGCTGCACGACAGAATAGATCATGATCGAGGGTGTTGATCCTACTTCCATCTTAAATAAACTGCTATTAATTAACCTTTCTAACAGCCAATGCTAATTCTGAAAGAAAATGCTGAGAGCACAGATTAGTGGCTGAGAGTGCATCTAATTGACAGATAAACAACAAGCTTGTTCTGGTTATTTTGTTTCAGTGTACAGTTTGTTAATTTTGCGCAAAGCATACCCCTGAAGTACACATCATTCAGCTGAACTGCGCTGTGGGCTATGACTAATTTCATGTGCAATGCAGACAAAATTACAATTTAAATTGAATTCTTTAAAAGATTCTTGGAATCGAATCTCATCAATTCCAGAACCAGGAATCGGACTTGATTCCAAAATTTTAGAAATCAAACAACCCTAGATATAAAGTCAGAATTGCAAGATATAAACTCACAATTGCGATAAATATTTAAAATTGAAATATAAACTCAGAATTCTGACTTTTTTCACAGAATTAAGTGATATAAACTCACAATTGCAAGTTATAAAGACTGATATGTTCTCAGAATTCCGAGTTTATATCTCACAATTCTGACTTAATTCACAATTGATATAAACTCGCAATTCCGACTTTTCCCTCAGAATTGCCTGATATAAACTCGCAATTGCAAGAAAAATCCCTACTGCTAGATAAAATCTCCTTCTGACTTTTTTCTCAGAACTGTGAGACACTTGCAAGTGTGAGTTATAAAGTCCAATTTTGAAGGGGGAAAAAGGACTGATATGTTCTCAGAATTCTTAACTCGCAATTGATACAAACTTGCAATCCTGACTTTTTTCTCAGAATTGTGAGATATAAAGTCAGAATTGCGAGATATAAACTCACAATTGCGAGAAATATTTAAAACTGAAATATAAACTTAGAATTATGACTATTTTCTCAGAACTGTGAGATATAAACTCGCAATTGCAAGTTACAAAGTCAGATTTTTGAAGGGGGAAAAAAGGACTGATACATATATGACAAATTCTCAGAATTCCGAGATTATATCTTACAATTCTGACTTTATTCACAATTGATATAAATTCGCAATTCCGACTTTTCCCTCAGAATTGCCTGATATAAACTCGCAATTGCAAGAAATTAAGTCACAACCGCTAGATAAAAATTCATTCTGACTTTTTCTCAGAACTTTGAAGCATAAATCTGCAATTGCAAGTTTTAAAGTTCAATTTTAAAAGGGGGAAAAGGACTGATATGTTCTCAGAATTCTTAACTGATTCTGACTTTTTTCTCAGAATTGTGAGATATAAAGTCAGAATTGCAAGATATAAACTCACAATTGCGAGAAATATTTAAAATTGACATATAAACTCAGAATTCCAACGTTTTTCTCAGAATTGTGAGATATAAACTCGCAATTGCGAATTATAAAGTCTGAACCATGAGATATAAACTCACAATTTTGATTTTTTTCTCAGAATTGTGAGATATAAACGCACAATTGCAAGTTATAAAGTCCAATTTTGAAGGGGGAAAAAAAGACTGATATGGTCTCAGAATTCCGAGTTTATATCTCACAATTCTGGCTTAACTCACAATTGATACAAACTTGCAATTCTGACTTTTTTTCTCAGAATTGTGAGATATAAACTCACAATTGTGAGAAATAAAGTCAGAACTCTGAGATATAAACTCAGAATTTCTCAAAATTGCATGTTATAAACTCGCAGTTGTGAGAAATGAAGTCACAATTGCACAATTGACTTTTTTCCCTCAGAATTATGCAATATAAACTTACAACTGTGAGTTATTAGGTCCAATTTTGAGGGGAAAAAGGACTGATATGCTCTCAGAATTACAAGTTTATATCTCACAATTCTGACTTAATTCGCAATCAATACAAACTCGCAGTTCTGACTTTCTTCCTCAGAATTGTAAAATATAAACGTATAAAAAAAAGGATTAGGCATAAAGGAGCCTCCATATGTAACTGATCTCATTAAGTCAGTAATATTTATTATTACCAAATCAATCAGATTATATTCAGTTATGCTAACTTTCACAAGTCTTAAGGCTCAGATCAGGCAGAAACAGCAGGTACGCAGTCTACATTTAGTGCAAAAAATAAAATGCATTGTTTCAGCCACCTCTTCACAGAGCAAACTCATTTTTGCCCGTATCATATTTAATTTTCTGTTTTCTAGCTTGTTACAGGGAAGATGGAGGCTACACTGGACCAAATTATGCCATCTCTAGCCAGTCACATCCAACACAAGGTCAACAGCCTTCATTCTGGAAGACCTTGTCATCTCATTTCATTTTTTTTTTTTTCTCATTCTCACCTCTTCTTCATTATGAAAAGGCAGCGTGAGGAATGAGGACATGCTGTTGGGGACACCCATTTGTAATGCTGGCCATGTACAACATTGAAAATCCCCCTGAGTTGTTTGACCAAAGAAACAGTGTGATGAAATCCCATCATAGATGGTGGACTGCCTGTGTGTTATAATGATGCCCTTCTCCGCACCCATCTAGATCCAGGCAGGCACTCTTGATTAAATATTGACTCGCAATTCCCTTTGTGCTTCTTTTATCTGATCAATAATTAATACTAGGTAAAACGGAACGGTGCGAACTGCAGTTTGTTTAACAACATTGTTGTATGAGATGCGTTTCATTCCCAGCAACGTATAACAAATTGACTGTTATCTGTTAAAACGCTCTGCTCCAAATCGTGCAGGACAAAGCGGTTTCTTTCTCATTACAGATTCTCTGACCACAATGATCTCTCATATTGCTCAGCCACAGCAAGACAGAAGAGAAGCATCAAAGGTAACACAGGCCTTATTTTAGTCATAACCCTGCAGGTTCGTTTCCACGTGGCGAGACGGCGTGTTTAAAGCCAGTGCAGGCGGGATGTGTCTATTATTCAGTGATCCAGATGGCTATTCATCCTTGGAGCGGTTTCAAGGTATGTTCACAAAAACATCAGACTAAAAATAACAGCTATGTGTAAAGCCTTAAACTTCACAGCCAGTTTGCTAGATGATAGATATTTGTCAGAGAGAAGACTGAAAGCTGAAGGACATTAGAAAGTACACAGAGGGGTCATTTATCTCAACCTTTTAAGATTTTATTGTAGTATAAAAACGTGCTGTAATTTTCAGAACTCAAAATGTCATTCAAAACTTTTTGTGAACTTTCTGAGGACAGGCAGATGAATGCATCACCTTGTTTACATGTTAATGATGCACATATTGTGTGCAGAAACTTGGCCCAGCCAGTCACGCTGAGGTAATAATGAGAAAGCTGGATAGGTATATTAAGAACAAATGTTAAGAGGAAAATGTGTTGGGAAAATCAGCCAAACCTTGAGCTTTTTCTGGTTGTGTGGAGCACCTGGCACTCTGCAGATCCTTCCAAAGAATCTTAACGTTACAGTCGAAGGGCTTGATTTATTTTTAGCAGCATCCGGGATCATTTCAACCTCATCTTGACATTTTGAATAGCACATTTCAGCACAGATTGTTTGTAAATCTGTCACGGTGTAATGCAGAATTTTACAGGGAATTGAATTCAGAAAGCCTTTTAAATTTGATTTAAATTTTGCACTTTTCAATTAAAATTCAAAGAAAAGTTTTTTTTTTTTTTTTTTTTTTAATTAAATTAAAATAACATTACACATTTAAATTAAACTAAGTTATTCAGTAAGAACTTTATTTCAGCAAGAAATTGATCAAAAGATACAGTAAAGACTTACTAATACTAATACTACATTAATACTAATATTAAAAAGTAAAAATCAATTTCAAATACATTGATTCCATTTAACATTTTTTTATAGTTCTGAAATGAGGTTTCTGTTATGTATGTATTTATGTATTTATTTATTTATTTTAACCAAACAAAAAACGGGTGTGCTTTAGCCTGGCCACAATAAAAGGCCACTCTAAAATGTGCAGTTTTATCACACAGCACAATGCCACAGATGTTACAAGTTTTGAGGGAGTGTGCAATTGGCATGCTGACTGCACCAGAGCTGTTGCCCGTGAATTGAATGTTCATTTCTCTACCATAAGCCTACCACAGCGTGTATGGTGTCGTGTGGGTGAGCGGTTTGCTGATGTCCACGTTGTGAATCGAGTGACCCATGTTGGCGGTGGGGTTATGGTATGGGCAGGCGTATGTTATGGACAACGAACACAGGTGCATTTTATTGATGCCATTTTGAATGCACAGAGATAACGTGATGAGATCCTGAGGCCCATTGCTGTGCCATTCATCCACAACCATCACCTCATATTGCAGCATGATAATACACGGCCCCATGGTGCAAGGATCTGTACACAATTCCTGGAAGCTGAAAACATCCCAGTTCTAGCATGGCCAGCATACTCACTGGACATGTCACCCATTGAGCATGTTTGGGATGCTCTGGATTGGCGTATATGACAGTGTGTTCCAGTTCCTGCCAATATCCAGCAACTTCGCACAACCATTGTGGAGGAGTGGACCAACATTCCGCAGGCCACAATCAACAACCTGATCAACTCTATGCAAAGGAGATGTGTTCCACTGTGTGGACCCCCCCAGACCCCCCCAATACAGTAAAACTGCACATTTTACAGTGGCCTTTTATTGTGGCTAGCCTAAGGCACACCTGTGCAATAATCATGCTGTCTAATCAGCATCTTGATATGCCACAACTGTGAGGTGGACGGATTATCTTGGCAAAGGAGAAGTGCTCACTAACACAGATTTAGACAGATTTGTGAACAATATTTGAGAGAAATAGGCCTTTTGTGTACATAGAAAAAGTCTTTGAACTCAGCTCATGAAAAATGGGGTCAAAAACAAAAGTGTTGCGTTTTTAATTTTATATATATATACACAAATACATATTCCCCAGCAATTCATGTGATACTGAAGACTGGAGTAATGAAGCTAAAAATTTATCTTTGCATCACAGGAATAAATTATATTTTAATTTAAATTTTATTAAAACATAAAACAGTTACTTTATATTGGAATAATTTTCACAATATTTAAACCATATTTTTTGATGAACTTACAGCTGCCTTACCAGGGACTTAAAAATAAAAAAAAATAAAAAAATCTGGAATTAATCATTATTAATCGCACAGAACATTAAAATTTATACTCATATGTAAAACTGTAATTTAAATTAGTAATTTAAAAACTGTAAACTGTAATTTCATTTTAAACATAAAAGTGAAGCTTGTCCATAAAATGTTGGCTTGGCAAAAAAAAAAAAAAAAAACGTTTGAAAAACACTGAGGTCTGAAGGCTTATTCACCTTACGATGGAACAAAGTCACTGAACACTAAATCATTACTGATTTTACTCTATTAAAAAAAAAAAAAAAACTACTAACATTTCAGAGATGTAAAAAATCTATCATATGAATCTTAAACACACTTCAAGGGCATTTCTTCAAATTATTATTTGTTTACACACATTATTTATATACATGTTAAAATCATAGCTGCAGCCTTTTATGTGAAGTTCAGCCATGCAACCGGTAATAGCCGAGGAAAATCACATATCATGTTTGAATGGTCCAGCCCAATCACCTGCAAATCCATACAAACAGCTCCATGTTATGTTACATTATACATCTTGCAAGCTCTTATTATAACATAATCTGAACAGCCGATTCCCTTGTGTGAATTTTTCATCATTTGTGAGGGGTCACCGTGGACCAAGCCATTCACAAGTACATGACTCATAATTGCATGGTAATCACTAAAAGGTTACGATCCCCCACGGTTGCATAAAGTCTTAAAATAGAAAGAGGCTCGTCATACCGTAGGTGCGCACAGACGTGTTTCCACCCTGTCTTTTTGGTAATGGAACACTTCTGAAAGGAAAAACTTTCCCCAATGGGAAAATCTGTGTCAGGTGTTTGTACATTTTAATACCTTGCGTCAAAGACATACTCCCTAGAGAGGCCGCTTGACGTTACAATAAATTTTCTCATTATTCAGACTTTCTTTTCCGCCTCTGCTTTTGACACCACAGGTTATTCTTTTCATCTGGTCAGGACTCTGTGGAGACACACTGGACTTCTTAATCATGTCAATGACGCTCCTCAGAAGATGCTGGGTAACTGAGTTTTGCTTCTGCTATGAAGGACTGTCACGTCCAGACTGGAAAGTCTAGAAAGTTCCTCAATTTGACAGGTGTCAGTTGGGGGAAAAGACAACTGCATGAGCTTAGATGGAAGGAAATGCAGCTCTGTGGCCAGTTTCATGAAAATCTTCAGAAAAAAAAGTTAAGAAATGTCTTTAAATAAATTCTAAAAAGAAATCGTGAAAAAGTTTTCAGTTATTTTCAGAACATCTTTTTTTTGTTTTGATTAAGATGAAAATAACAAGCTTTGGTATTAGCTGACTGTTGTTGAATTTTGTCTTACAGAGAAACTTTTAATAACAATAACACAAACAAACAACACTTTCTTCTCTCTTTTAAAAGTAATGCATTACAATATTCTGTTACTTCATTAAAAAGTAACATTGCGTTACTCAGTTAATTTTTTATGGAAAGTAATGCATGATGTTACTCTTGTGCTACTTTTTGTCATCTGAGCTGGGTTTATTTATTTTTAATGAAAAAAAAAAAAGTTGTATTTTTGGCAACTGTAAAGGCCCTTGCACTCTAAAAGTGAATGAATAAGCCTCAGGCTGAAGGAAGAGCCTCTGCACTTACTGCTGATTTCTCTCAACAGGGCAGGAGAGCTGTCAGCGAATAAATGGGAAACAAATTTTGTTGGGAAACAAAAGTGCATGTAAACACTTGAAAGGACTGCGCATGTGCAACGACGCAGAAATAGCATAATGACGTATGACACGCGGTTCTTCCTACTGAATAAAGTGTTGTATAAATGCGTGGCCTGCTATTAAAAAACTGTGAAGTGGAGCAGGACAACCTCCCACTAGTTCTTGTTTCGGATTCTCATCCACAGGCAACCCCTTTTGGGTGCAGGGAGGGGCATTTTTACTGCGTGATAAATATGACCAGCACAGCATTAATGCTGCTGTTAAAAAACAAATAAAGAAAAAGTGTAGGAGAGAGGTTATTATGTGCATTGAGAAACTCTATATTCGTGCAGTATGCACACGTAAAAAAAAAAAAACTATTCCGATTTGCAAATTTGTGAAGATTTGTGACATATAAACGCACACACTAACCCGATCACTTTATGTAGCATTCACGTAAACAGTACATTAAGATTCATCAATCGGAATTGGAAAACACTGATAATCATAATATTTTATTTGCAACAAAAGTTGGATGTTTTCCTATCTTAAGGAGGTTATTTATGATGATTTTAAGAACATTCTTTTCAGGAATTCAAATTCTAATTGACAGAATAGCCTAGTGATCAATGAAAATTTGCTGAAAATTTACTTTTTCCAGTGATTTTTCCTTAAAATAAATATTAAAAGTAGCTGTTAGGATGCAGATGTAGATGTATGTTCATTTTCAAAATCAGTAATATCTGTAAAAATTGTTGCAACCTCATATTTATATGGTGACATTTAATTATTCTGAATGTTTGAGTTTTTTTTAATTAACCATTGCTCTTGCACAGTATCATGCATATCATGATAATAGTTAAAACCACAAATATAGCACCTCAATACCATGGTAAAAATGTACTATGGTTCCTAAGTATTTGTATGAAAAACAGCAGTCTATATTTAGTATAAATGCATTAAAACTATCTTAATCACAAAAAATACTGTAATTATATTCCATTACTCCTCCTTCAATATATTTAATAGATGTCTACATTATTATAATAACATTCAACACAAATATACCCACATTTCTGACACAATACCATTGTGCAGTTCGTGCTACTACAGTAAATCGATGGTAAATGATGGTGATTTGTAGATTAGAAAGTCTTGACTGTATCGTTGCCGTTGTCAGCGCTGTTTCATTTGGCTTTAAAGGGGTCACTGGATGCTAAGTTCACTTTTACATGTTGCTTGAATATATATGTGTGTTGGCAGTGTATGTACAAATCTACCCTATAATGATAAAAATCCATGCAGTGGTTTTTAAATAATCTGTAAACATAATATTCCCTTTTTCAAATCGAGCCATTTTCAGATGCCTGTCGTTGTGACTCACACCGACAGAGGGCACTCCCAGGATAGTTGATTGACATGAGCGTCTTACCTCAAACCCACTTCACATCAGCTATAATAGTCTGCCCTCTTTGTTTCGTTGCCGGAACAGGGATGTAAGTTAGACAAGAATATCTCTGACTGAGCGATTGAGGTGTTGTGTTGCTGGATGTAATAATGAATGTAGTGATCGTCATTTACTCCCGACATCTGAGCCGCTAAAGATGCAGTAGATTGCATTTGTTTGTGAAGGAATGCGCCTCCCGATCTACATATATCCGTCTATGTTCGTGCAAATCATTCATGATCCAGCTTCACTTACAGCAGAAGTGAGTATAAGGGGTTTTTTTTTTATTAATCTTTGCGATCGCCTTTCCTAATAATGTGCTGGTTAGCAAGTTTAGCAGCTAAACGCGGCTAAATGCTGCTAAAGTAAACAGGCTTGTCTCTCCACAGAGAGAAGAGAGGGGTGGGGTGAGCAGAGCTCATTTGCATTTAAAGCAGCCTCAATCAGAATTAGCTGATTTTTGCAGAGCTGATTTTGGCAAGATAAAAAGGGTGTTGTTTTACACAACCATCGAGAATTTTTAACCAAAGTATATTATAGACTTTTCATTAAGACCCTAAAGAATCATATCAACTTGTGGAAAATGGGCATCGATGACCCCTTTAAACCAAGTCATTTGTGTTCTTCACTGAATTCAAGCACTTCACACTGGCGCTGTTTAGTGACTGAGACACATCAGCAAGTGAATGCTCTAGTAAGTTTGTGCCGTGCCGCAGTGGCACGCTTTGATGAGTAAATAAACCTATTATATAGGTTTATGTTACATTATATTTATATAACTACCTACTGTAGTTGTAGTTGACTAAAATCGTGTGACATTTAGTTGACTAAATCTAGATTAGAGGTCGACCGATATTGGATTTTACCGATACCGATAACTAGGTTGGACCACACTGGCCGATACTGATTAACTGACCGATAGTTTTTAAAATGGATACTGAATGGAAAATAAATAGTGCTCTACAATAAAAAAAAAAAAGTAGCCTACTGAACCATACTTTGTAAATTAATAAAAAAATATTATGATTAATTATATATTGATCATTATCGTTAGTTAATTGTTCATTAATATTAACAAAAACAACTAACATTTTTTTAATATATCAGTAAATGTTGAAATTAACACACTTAAGGAAAAATACGTCTATTCTACAGCTTTTTATCAATCTTAATGTTACAAATGGACTCATATTGTAAAGTGTTACCATTACATCAACAATCAAGCTAAAGATGGCCATCTTTAAATATCTATACAAGGTACACAGTATTGAAACTGCATACATATGGATATTGTGTACTTTCACAATTTAACTGCTTCTATTCTAGAACATTTGTGGTTATCTAATTTAAATATTAAAATAATTAGTCACACAGTGGGTAAAAGTGCAGCGCCATCTAGAAGAACTCGCAGCTATCCGGTATCACACACACTGGACGCGTCACATTCAGTTCAAGCGGCGGTCTACAAGACTTTATTTGATCACCAAACGGGCAAAAGTATACTGCTGTCTTTTCTCCACTACTGCAGCATCTAGTCAACAAATTCATCACTTAGTAATGACATGAAAACATGCACTACAGTATACGTACACCGTTTCGTTGTCAACGTTTTAAATCCGCCTTTGAAGTTTCCCGCACTGTGCAGCGCGCAGTGTCACATGCCTAAACAAACAGCACGTGCTGTCAGTGATTTCGCCACTAGAGGCTGCTCCCGTGCTGTATAACAAAGACTATAGGGACTTTGTTGTATAATGAGGAATTTCTGAGCCGCTCCAGCAACGGACCCGACCCGGAAAAACTATCGGCATGGATAACCGATAGCTCCGCCAATCAACTATCGGTGCCGATTAATCGGCAAAACCGATACATCGGTCGACCTCTAATCTAGATTAAAACTAAAACAATTCAGATGACTAAAATATGACTAAAACTAAATCAAAAATTGCTTTAAAAATTAACACTGGTGCCGTCAGAATGAGAGTCCAAATAGCTGATAAAAACATCACAATAATGCAGCAATCCACATCATTCCAGTCCATCAAATAACAATCTGTAAAAGTGAAAATCTGTGTGCTTGTAAGAACCAAAACAGCGCTGTTCGCAGATCCAGTGTGAAGTGCTTGAATTCAGTGAAGAACACAAATGACTCGGTTTAAAGCCAAATGAAACAGTGCTGACAAACAGGAGAAACACTGTTCGCAACGATACAGTCAAGACTTTCTAATCTACAAATCGCCATCATTTACCATCGATTTACTGTAGTAGCACAAACTGCACGGTGGTATTGTGTCAGAAATGTGGGTATATTTGTGTTGAATGTTATTATAATAATAATGTAGACATGTATTAAATGTATTGAAGGAGGAGTAATGGAATATAATTAAAGTATTTTTGTGATTAAGCTATAGCGTTTATGCATATATACTAAATGTATTTAGACTGCTGTTTTTCATACAAATACCTAGGAACCATATTTTTACATTTTTACCACAGTATTGAGGTGCTATGTTTGTGGTTTTAACTGCTATTAAAATGATCTATGGATGATACTATGGAAGAGCAATAGTTACTTAAAAAAAACTCAAACATTCAGAATAATTAAATTTCAATATAGAAAAATGAGATTGCTACATTTTCACAGATATTACTGATTTTGATAATGAACATACATCTACATCTGCATCCTAACTCAAGCTACTATCAAATGTGTATTTCTAAGAGACATTTTTTTATATTATTATTATTATTATTATTATCAGGCAACACAAACCTGTTTCTTGATTTAAAACAAAATTACTCATTAAAACATACAGGACAAAGAAATATATTTTTTTTTTCTATTAAGATATTAAATAAAGTGTTTGTCATGTTTTGACCATAAAGAATAGTTTAAAGCCACAAAAATCTGCCTTTAACCCTTTAACTGTCACTCTCATTTTTGATCAAAGATATAAAAATGCACTATCCAGGCTTAAATTTTTATAATTCATGAATGAAAACATTTTGTAATATGATTTTAATACATTTTCCGTGGTAATGCAATGTCTGATTTTAAAAATGCCTTTCAAAGGATGAATTTTGAGATTTTAAGTTTTGAACTGATATATAATTTATGATTTCTAAAACATGATAGGGAAAAAGGCAACGAAGAAAGTGTTTTTTGTGACAAAGGTCCTTAGACCTTTCCAACGATGTATAGTTTGTCATGATTAGATTAGGATTTATTTGTAATATGGTAAAGTAAACTTAGCCGTCCCACAGAGGGGACAGTGACAGTTAAAGGGTTAAACTTGAAAGAAATAAAATGTTTATTGTGATAATTATCAATATCAACTGATATAAAAAAAAAAAAAAACACATATATTGTGATACTTTTTTGGCCATATCACCCAGCCCTATATTGTGTTGCATTATTAAAAAGTACATATAAAATGTGAACCATTTGCATCAATAAAAGGCTCCAAAAAGTTTTAAACCCCTGTGTTAATTGATGGACTGGAGTTGTGTGAATTACTTGTGGATTACTGTGATGTTTTTATCAGCTGTTTGGACTCTGATTCTGACGGCACCCATTCACTGCAGAGGATCCATTGGTGAGCAAGTGATGCTACATTTCTCCAAATCTGTTCCGATGAAGAAACAAACACATCTACATCTTGGAAGGCCTGAGGATGAGTATTTTTTTCCTTAATGTTAGAAAATAAGAAGAAAATAGCAGAATTTGGTGCATCTGGCTCCTGTTGTTCAAACAACTGTCACGCAACTTGTATTGACACAATTACATCTATTAGCGATGTGCACCGGTGCATCACGGCAGACATTCCCACTGCTTTCTTTTTCATTTGTGACAATGCACTATCCCTCTCAATCCCCATTTAGTATTCTGACCCATTCTGTTATTGTCAGCTCTGCAGTCTATTAGGGAGCGCTGTCCTATGCAACTGTCACTTAGCCTGAGAAAACTTTAAGCATGCCACTGCACAAGCATCTATTTGTCTCCACCTCAAACGCTTCCTGTGGAGCAGAATACAAGATGTCTCATCTTTTGCAATAGGAACAGGGGCCGTGAAAGATGAATTATTTACTTTGCTGACTTGTGCAGCGCCTTGGGAAAGAGACTACAGTCGCTGAACGACAGGGGCACAAAAACCTCCTACCTGAAGCGACTCCAGCAACACTACATCTGCAGCCAACTGAACACGGCTACCCTTTACATCTGAGCTTTGCTTATATACATTTGCAGATCGTAATACACCGCTTACTCTAGGGAGGTTAAAGAAAGTTCTGTGCAGCTGTTTCTGTAATGTTCGTGGGCTTTGAATACAATATAAATATTGAATCACAAGAGAAAGGCCTCATGCTGTGCTTCTATTCCAGGAATATTTTCATTCGCTTGTTTATTTGTTATGCATTTCCTAAAAGTTTTTGTGCCAAAAGTTAAATGAACTGTCGAATATGAAATCTAAGAAATGCAGTGATCTATATATGGAAATAAATGCTTGATTATTTTAATTTTTGAGATTTTTTTTTTTTATTTTAATTCTAAACTTGCTCTTTCTAAGTTCGTGAGACTTGAAGTTTAAATATAAACTTTGCATTGAATTCAGTGTTATTTTAGCCTTATTTATACATTATTACACTGTAAAATGTTGCAAGTAAACAAGCTGAACTTATTGGAGTAAATACAATTTCAGTTTTTCTACTTCAATATGTCATGTTTAATTCAACATTTTACATGCCGATTCTTTATAATTATATGTCACATGAACTAGCAATTTCTGAGTTTATTTTATTTTATTTTTTTTAATTTTTAAAATTGTCAATTTTTATTTATTTTTTCGTAACTTTGTTATGTGCTTTTGTCATGTTTATTAGTTTTTGTTTTTTTCTATTAACCTGATTTGATTCTATTAAGCTTTTTTTTATTTTATTTATTTTTCATTTTAGTTCTTCAACTTAAACTTATTTTATTCTTGTACGTTTTTAAAATGATAAAATATATAGACATGTAAATATATATAGATAGATACTAAGATCATCCTCAGTGTTATTTTAGTATTACTGATATATTATTACACTATAAAATGTTAAAAAGTAAGTTGCAAATTAAAACAAAACATATTATTGGAGTATGTTTTACAGTTTTTCTACTTCAAAATTTCATGTTTAATTCAACATTTTACATGCAGATTCTTTATAATTATGTCATATTAACTAGCAATTTCTGAGTTTACACCAATTTATTTTATTAATTTTTATTTTTATAATAATTTTTATTTTTATTTATTTTATTTTATTTTAATTTTATTTTTCGTAACTTTGTTATGTGCTTTTGTCATTAGCTTTTGTCATGTTTATTAGTTTTTGTTTTTCTTCTATTAACTTAATTTGATTCTATTAAGCTTTATTTTTACTTCAGTTTTACTCATTTTAGTTCTTCAACTTAAACTTATTTTATTCTAGTTAGCTATCAATGCAAAATTTCTTATTTAAATTTTTTTTGTATGTTTTTAAAACGATAAAATATATAGAAATGTAAATATATATAGACAGATAGATAGTAAGACCATCTCCATTTTTTTTTTCGTATTACTGATATATTATTACACTATAAAATGTTGTAAGTAAGCAAGTTGAAAATAAAAAAAAAATATTATTGGAGTATGTTTTACAAGAAAATGCATTTCAGTTTTTCTACTTCAAAATGTCATTTTTAATTCAGTGTTTTACTTGCCGATTCTTTACAATTATACGTCAAATTTACTAGCAATTTCTGAGTTAAAAATGTGTTTACATCAATTTACTTTATTAATATGTCCAAATTAGCATTTATTTATTTAGTTAGTTTTCATGTTACTTTTATTTTTAGTAAC
The DNA here is from genome assembly GCF_022985175.1 of Labeo rohita. Classification (NCBI taxonomy): domain Eukaryota; kingdom Metazoa; phylum Chordata; class Actinopteri; order Cypriniformes; family Cyprinidae; genus Labeo; species Labeo rohita. The sequence goes on from NC_066873.1 coordinate 40,920,326, forward strand.
TTATGTATGTGCTTTTGTCATTTCCATTAGTTTTTGTTTGTATTTGTATTAACTTGATTTGATTCTATTAAGCTTTATTTATACTTCGGTTTTTTAGTTTTAGTAATTTTAGTACTTGAACTTATTTTTTTTCCAGTTATTTGCCAATGCAAATTTGTTGTTTTTGTTTGTTTGTTTGTTTGTACGTTTTTAAAATTATAAAATATATAGAAAAGTAAGCCAAATATGGTTTTACACCAATTTATTTTATTAATTATTTATTATTTTATATGTTTCCATTTTATTTTATTTCAGTAACTTTGTTGTGCTTTTGTCATTTTTAATTATTATTATTTTATTATTTATTGTTATTTTATTCTAGTTAGTTGCCAGTGCAAATTTGCTCATTTTAAGTTTTTGAATTCTTTTTAAGTTTTTTAAATAAACTTGCTAATGCAAATTTTCAGTTGTTTTTTTACTTTAAGTTTTTTTTAAATTATAAAAATATATAAAACTTATATATTAAATAAATGTTGCAAGTAAACAAGCTGTAATTATTGGAGTATGTTTTACAAGCAGTTTTTCTACTTCAAAATGTAATATTTAATTCAATGGTTATTTAATATTATATATTATATTTATATTTACTCCAGCTTTATTTCAATGAATGAAAAAGGATTTTTAATAGTTAAAGTATACACTCTTAAAAATAAAGGTGCTTTAAAAGGTTCTTCACAGCGATGCCATAGAAGAACCATTTTTGGTTCCACAAAGAACCAAAGAACCTTCTTTCGCCACAAAGAACCTTTTGTGAAACAGAAAGGTTCTTCAGATGCTAAAGGTTCTTTATGGAACCATTTGGACAAAAAGGTTCTTCAATGGCATCATGAAGCACCTTTAGTTTTAAAAGTGTATAAAATTCTAAACCTAAAAACAGTTCAGATCATTTGGATAAATGTGATGTGAAATATTCATACTGAGGTCTTTTACGTCATTGCAGACTTCTGAGACATTGTTGAGATCTCTTTTGAAACCCTACAGGATCACTGTACTTTGTTTTCCAGGGAAAATCCGCAAAGCAAGGGGAAGACTCCATATGATCTCCATTTAATTTCAATGTTGTCTAGCAGAAATCTCATTTAGGATTTCTGTTCCCTATGGAAGGCATCGTTTTACATTACAGGGGCTGGATCACGAGCTAAGTACGGAAGGGAAAGAAATCTGTTTATTACTTCACAATATACGGCATAGGTTGACAGGCTACACAACCTATGCAAAGCCCTCCTGCCGCTATAATATCATCTGACTGAATGTAGTCCCATAGGACACTGCAACCAACAGCTGGCGGATTTTGGTTTATAATCTCTCCCTCGGTTTGATCTATGCTCGGTATCAGCCGTCTGCCTGCGAGTTTAAAATGAACAATAAAGCAGGCAAAGATTTAGTCGCGCCGGTAACCTGAGATTCAGGCGAGGATTTTGTAAACAAAATTACTTGCTATTCCTGAAGGGTGTACGGTTCAATTTTTGAAATAATTTCGTGTGTACTTCTACTTTGAATACATTTCCTGGGAGTGGAAGGATTCTCTCCCTGACAAATATGACCCAATTTGTGCTGACTTTGAAGTGGTGCAGAGGCTGAAAGACATTCAAAGATCAAGTCAGGATTTAAAATTAGGGTCTATTGAGAAGCAATTATGTCTTCATAGCAAAGCTGCATTTTCTGCATCAAATCAATGTTCCAAATCAAAAAGTGTCTTGATGTTGGCTGACATATTTTCCGACCACTTAATTACATGCTTCTAATATCATAAGACGGCGAACATGTAATGCGTAATCTCCCGCAGGACCACCGCGCTTCCACAGAGAGCAAACCGCTAGCCAATTAACTCTCCATACAACTTAAATCATTGCCATATGGCAATTTCTCTCAGTCTGCTCGTCTTTCTTACGGGTAAAAAAAGATTATTCCCTAAGAGATTGATTACAGAAGATCAGCAGCCATACCTGTTTTTACAAAGCAGTGAAAGAAGTATATATATTTTTTTCTTTGTGCATTACCTGCATTGTGACATCTTTCAGTAGAGTATTATTTCATTTCCATTCTGTACTGCACCTGGGCATTTTCTTTATTCTTTTGTAATTCAATAGTGCTTTTGCTAGTTACTGCAAAAGTCTCTTTTTTCTGTATTACAACAAAACTATATACAGTATTTTAGATATTTTATTTTGTTTTATTTATTCTTAATTGCTTATTTTTTATTTTAATTTATTATTAATAATATTTTATATTATTGTATATATATACACACACACACACAAATGTGATCTGGACATGTTTCTGACAGGTTTTCATGTCATCCACTTAATATTTCATTTTGTTTATTTATTCCTTTTTTTTCTCTCTCTCTCTCTCCCTTTTTTTTTTTTTTTTTTTTTTTTTTTTTACAATGAAATGTGATCTGGACGTGTTTTTGATAGGTTTTATGACATTCACTTAATTTTATTTTGTTATTTATTCATATGTTTATTTATTTATTTATTTGTTTGTTTTACAGTGAAATGTAATGGATTTGTTTTTGACAGGTTTTCATGACACTGACTTAATATTTTATTTGGTTTATTTATTCGTATTTGTATTTTTTATTTTATTATTATTATTTATTTTATTTTTTTTTACAGTGAATGTGATCTGGATTTGTTCTTGACAGGTTTTTATGACATTCACAAAATATTTTGTTGTTTTCTCATTTTGATTTTTTTTTTCTTTTTACATGTGAAATGTGATCTGCTGTGTTTATAATATTATTTTTTATTACTTATATTGTGCACGTTTAATTTTCATTCATTGTTTTTTTTTTTTTTTTTCTACTGTTTATATCTATCTATTTATCTATCTATCTGCTTGCTTTCTGGTCTACTTGCTTAGCATGAAATGTGATCTGGACATATTCTTCACAGTTTTTATGAAATAAAAAAAAAAAAAAGTTTTTTAAAAAAAGTTTTTTAAAGATATGCCTAAGATGGCATTATAGCCTGTACAGGCTATATATAAACATATATAAATATTTCATTGTACATAATTTACAAATGTCTGTATTTATTTGTGCAATTAATTATGATCTGGACATATTTTCGAGAGGTTTTCATGAAATTCACCTAAAGACACCCCTGAGGTGCCATTACAGCCTCATCCTGGTGTGAAATCATCACTCATTTAATAAGATGACACTATATGAAATGTGGTTAAAAATAAGTAACCACTTACAGTCTCTGTGCACATTAGAGCAGTGAAGCTTTGTTTCTAACAGTGATAAGAGGACATTTTTTAACAGCATCCAGTAGGATATTGTTTAATACAGCAGACACAATAATGACCCCAGAAGGGCAATTTAATATTACACATTCCCTCAGCAGAAATCAAACCCAGACCATGCAAGTGAGAGCACCAAATCCACAGGAATGCCATGTGTATATTTCATCTATGAATAAGCTACATATGGACAGGTCATACAAGTCATATCAGAATATGCTGCTCTTCTACACGGCGTCTTACTATATACCTCCTGCATTATTTCCTCATCTACGCTGTGTTTTATACTATCATGAATTCGATGTGAGCGCTAGATGCCGTTTCCATATTTCCTAGAGGACTGCTTGATGGCTATACCACTGGACAGAGCTTATTTTATTCACAAATGACTGTACGTTTCCCTACTTATAATTCAGAAATGATGTCCATCTTTTCTAAAGCACATTGGCCATGCACATTACCACATGCTTTTACATACTGCATAGTCATTCTGGCACCTACGAATGTTCTCTCCAGTTTGACCACTTACCAGACAAACAAACAGTCTGAGATAAAGAACATTAGCTTACACAATGCATTTCGTCAGCGGCCTGCAAAAGAGCAGTGTTGCATAAGTAAAAAAAAAAAATCCTGATCTGCAGTAATGCAATTGTTTAGTGACAGTAAGACATTATTCTTTGTAGGCTCGTGTTCCTCCGCGTTCCTTCTTCGTGTCAGCAGTCTGTCATGTTTTCAAATGCCGGAGAGGCTAAAAGGTGGAAAAAGGGAACAAATGCATCCATTTTAGGGGCACAATTGCAATGTGTATAATGCATTTTGAAATTCAATCCATGAATAATTGGTCAAGCACAGGCTGACAGAGAAACGCAGGCAAAGGTGATGTAAGGTCAGCTTAAGAAATTTCCCTGGCTTCCTTGAGCACTTACTAAGTTACTTTTCTAATAAAATGAAAGAAGGCCAAAAAATAATTAAAAGTCTACAGTTTCAGATAACAAGGCACAGTGAATTTATATTCAACTGACATGCTTCATCAATCAGGTCACCGTTCTTTTTTTTTTATTTTTAATGTTACATTTTAATGTTATATATATTTATATTTAATGTTATGTTATATATGATTATATATATATATATATATATATATATATAGGTTATTGCCTATTGCCTATACTGATTTTTCTAATGATTTATTTGACTTATAGAATTATATATATATATATATATATATATGTGTGTGTGTGTGTGTGTGTGTGTGAGTGTGATCTGTGGTATATGAAGGTTATAATACACACACACACACACACACACACACATATATATATGTATATATATATTTTTTTTTATGTTTGTTAGGTCTTTTGTAAAACTCACCCAAAGGCACCCCTACGATATTATAGTTCCCTACATTGACTCATTATTAATCCTTAAACTTATACAATACATGGGCAAAGGTGATGTGAGGTCAGGTTTCTGGCACATAAGTCACAATCTATTTGTCTAATAAAATGGAAAAAGTCCCAAAAAACAATTAAAAGTGCAGAGTTTAACATGGCACAGTGAATTTATATTCAAGTGACATGCTTCATGAATCAGGTCAGTGTTCTTCTCCCAATTACAAGATAAGCAGTGGTAGCATGTCTTTGATAAAGGACCCTTCATTACCGGTTCCAGCGGCCTCTGTTCTGTGTTGTATTAAAACTCCAGTAGTCAGTGTTAGACCCCTGATGCTTAAAGCAGCGCAGCGGTGCTCACACAAGAATATAAATGATGAGAATCTGGGCTGAATGGAGATCCAGGTCACACCGTCTGAATTTAGGCACATCAAGGCCACAGTCTGTCTCAGGCAACTCTCTTTTTCACCATTCACTTTGAATATATTAGGTTAATGAAAGACAGCAAGAGGCAGTCAAATGAAGGCTCTTTCCTAAACACTGAACTGCCTATCAATACACCATAAATGTGTAACTCAACTCAAAACATCCAGCTAGAAATGTTCATTATAACCCAGATTTCAAGAACTCCACAACAATATGCAACATTATTAACACTGCATGCTAAATAAAAATGCAGAAATTTGCAATTAAATGATTTTGTAAAAAAAAAAAAAAAATTGTATATAACTATATATATATATATATATATAAATTTTAATTATTATTTTATTTTGTTTTCTTTTTTTTTTTTTTTTTTTAATCACTGTATTATTGTGAGTGATTTTTATTTTATTTTTTCCCACAATAATAAAAACTCTAAAATGAACAAAACAACTCCATTTCAGCAAAAGTAATAGTACACGCACCGCATTCTAAGATTTCTATGATAGCTTTTTGTGAGAAACAGACCAAAATGTAAGTATTTTTGCTATATATCATACAGTACATACAGTAGAATTTCTTTATGTAGGCCATATACCATAGTAAAGAACCAAAAAAAGCTTGGAAAGAGACTCAAAATGGACGTCCTAATTATGTCATACATTCAAAATTCATGTACTAGATTCTGCTCTTCTTGTTTCCTAAACAAAGTTTAAATTAACATACAGGTACACCTTAATATAAGGTACTTCTATGATGAAAAGTGTATTATGAAATAGCCCAGGTCATTTAATTCCAGCGATTAGTTATGAAATAACACAGATGCAATGTCCTCTCAACAGTTGGGCTGCATCATCATCAATTTTCCAGTTTTCTTTTTTTTTTTTTATTTGTACATCAAAGGTGACAGGGAACCATGAAAGAAAAATACAGCCCACTTTACATACAAATAAAAAGGCAATGACAACAAATAAAGCATGGGAAAATAATACTGAAAAGAATGGACAAACAGCGACGGCGCAAATGAAAACACAAATAGGCGGCTCAGTTGACTTTGGCTGCATTATGCATGTGCATCACGAAGAGATGCAAACCAAAGTACAGTGGTGAAAATCATGCTACGCTTTCAAAGGTACTTTAAAAGGTACTTTACTAATATGTACTTTTAAAATACTAATAGATACACTGCCTTTCAAAAGTTTGGGATCAGTAAGATTTTTTTTTTTTAATGTTTTTTTTAAGTCTCTTATTCTCATCAGAGCTGCATTTATTTGATCAAAAATACAGAAAAATATTACTGCAGTTTAAATTTTTGAGAATTGAAATAGTTTTCTATTTTAATATACTTATGATTTATTCCTGTGATGCAAAACCAAATTTTCATTAGCCATTACTTCAGCACTCAATGTCATACAACCCTTCAGAAATCATATTCCTATTAAAAAAAAAAAAAAGCAGCACAACTGTTCCAACATTGAAAATAAATCGGCATTTTAGAAGGATCATGTGACACTTTAGACTGGAGTAATGATGCTGAAAATTCAGCTTTGCATTACAGTGCATTAAGTCACTTATGACAGCTTCCACTTAAGTATATTAAAATAGAAAACCACTATTTTAAATTGCAATAATATTTCACAATAATACAGTTTTTTCTGTATTTTGTTATCATTCATTCTCATTTTTCTTAAAAAAAAAAATTAAAAATCTTCTGACCCCAAACTTTTAAATAGCAGTGTACCTTTAAGGTACAAATATGTAACATTTAGGGGTATAAATGGGGTCTAAAGAAGCTTGTACATTCCAGTGCCATCTTAGCACCTCTTTTCTGCGGTGGTGTCACATGAACAGTTGTTCATTTACAATAACAATCCATTTTCGGGGGGGTTGAAACTTTTGAAAATAGCTTTAAAGTGCAAGTTTTTGAAAACGATGCCACTATCATCTCTGTGTAAACTATAAAACGCAAATTTGTGAAGCGGTGTTGATGTCCGTATACATATTCAGGTCAAGTCAAGTTACCTTTATTTATATAGCGCTTTTTACAATACAGATTGGGTCAAAGCAGCTTTACATTATTAAACAAGAAGATAGTTTGTCAATAATGCAAAAGGACAATAGTAAGCACTTAAATTTTGTTAAACTTAGTCCATCAGTGATTCAGTGATGTCATTATCCAAGCTCAGTTCTGTTCAAATAGTATCTTTGCAATTAAGTCGACGATATTGCCTTAAATTAAGTGTCCCCAACTAAGCAAGCCAGAGGCGACGGTGGCAAAGAACCAAAACTCAATCGGGGACAGAATGGAGAGAAAAAAAAAGTCTATAAGAATATGTGCAGACCCGTAGTGTTTCTTTACAAAATAGCATCGGCAGCTACTGGCATGGCATAAATAAAACAGCAGCTTTAGTCGTTTTCACAACATTGTCTTCCGTATGCAAAACTTTTCAAAAACACAAAGGACAAACTTTTTTGTTCTTTACGACGATGTTTTAGTGCAACATTAAAAAAAAAAAAATAATAATAATAATAATAATAATAATAAAAATTCTAAAATTACAAGATTAAAGTCGTAATATTTTTAGAATAAAGTCAAAATATTTTGAGAATAAAGTCAAAGTTTTCAAGAATAAACCTGAAATTCCGAGAATAAAGTTGAAATGTTCAGAGAATAAAGTAAAAATATTTTGAGAATAAAGTCGAAATTACAAGAATAAAGTTGAAACGTGTAGAGAATAATGTTGAAATACTTGTTAATAAAATCAAAATAATGAGAATGAATTCAAAATATTTAAGAGCAAAGTCGAAATTACGAGAATAAAGTTGAAATGTTTAGAGAATAAAGTCAAAATGTTTAGAAAATAAAATCAAAATTACCAGAATTAAATCGTAGCAATTAAAGTTATAATATTTTGCCTGTGCATGCAAATGGCCCGGATAGGGAGCACTGGGAGAAGTTGCCAGGCCACTGGAATTTATTTGCATATATGTGGGATTATTAGCAGAAATCATGTCATACACTCGCAGGGACAGTATGCTTGAAAATAATATTTCATCTTCGACTGCATTCATTAGGCCTATTTGTAGTGCACCAATAATAGCAACAAGCTTTGTGCTTTCGGTACTTTTAACATAAAACAAAGTCTCAGTTTTTATAGCTATTACAAACAATGTGTCTTGCAATTATGTGTTTTTTATGCTCTTTAATGTGGGACAGATTACAATAAGATCTTTGTTTCATTAAATTGTACTGTTTTCTTTGTGATAATTCCACCACCGACTCTGTAAAAAATGTCTTTAGTGTCTAATCTTTCATTCCACATGCATTTAAATAAAAACAACAATAAAACATTCTAAAGGTTGAAGTGGACTCCAACTCGTTAACATAATTTATATTGTTGTCTTTTCTGAGGTATATAAGCGTCACGGTATAATACAGTAAATCAATCTTCCATTTATTATTTGTAGCACGTAATGGCAATAATTTTGTGCTTTGTTACTTTTAATATAACACAGCTCAGCCTTCAAATTCTGTCAGATGTATTACGAAACAAATTATAAATGTATTTTTCCTCTTTATTTAAAGTTTATATCAAGATATAAATGTGAAGAAATGTCAGAAGGAATGAGAAAAAAAAAAAAACAGTATAGGCTAATTTAATGAAACAAATGTCTCACTGTAATTGCAAAGATAAGCGAATAAGGCGATCTGTCACGCCACATTAAAGAGCGTGAAAATCATATTATTGTAATAGAACGTTGTTTGTATTTTCTTATAAAACTGACAGATTTTGAAAGTGGAGACTCTGGAATATCTCCCGGTGCTCCCAATCTGGGCCATTTGCATGTGCAATAGGCTAGAAAATAGGCCTACTCTCAATATATTATAACTTTAATCTCGTAATTGCTATGAATTCATTCTTGGAATTCTGACTTTATTCTCAAAACATTTCAACTTTATTCTCGAAACGCTTCGACTTAATTCTCGAAACGCTTCGACTTAATTCTCGAAACGCTTCGACTTAATTCTCGAAACGCTTCGACTTAATTCTCGAAACGCTTCGACTTAATTCTCGAAACGCTTCGACTTAATTCTCGAAACGCTTCGACTTAATTCTCGAAACGCTTCGACTTAATTCTCGACACGCTTCGACTTTATTCTCGACACGCTTCGACTTTATTCTCGACACGCTTCGACTTTATTCTCGACACGCTTCGACTTTATTCTCGACACGCTTCGACGAAACGCTTCGACTTTATTCTCGAAATGCTTCGACTTTATTCTCGAGACGCTTCGACTTTATTCTCGAGACGCTTCGACTTTATTCTCGAGACGCTTCGACTTTATTCTCAAAACATTTAGACTTTATTTATTATTTTTATATATTATATAGATTATATTTATTCATTTTTTCAGTACATCATTGTCATGTAAAAGTACCCTAAGAGTGTAGAAGAAACAACTGAGCGGAAACCCTCACAAGTAACAAGAAATTTAAAAAAAAAATGCTAATAAAAGGCACATTTCATTTAGAAACACATGCTTCAATCTAATTAGCAAAGCTTGATTTGGAACTCGCTCAACTAACTTTTTATTAATGATTTGAAAATTAGCTTGAACATCACAGAAAGTACATCAGGTTTTTTCTAATTAAGCCATTATATTTCCACCCCAGCTCCTGACTCATGAAAGCAGCAGGTGGCCGTGAACACAAGTGCAATAATGAAAACTACTGGCAACTTGTGATGAAGCACATCTGCATGGAAGACTGAGTGGTTCCTAAAACCCAGATACGGAGTGACATATGAGACGATGACCGTCTGGTCTCACACCGCTGGACCTTCTGCTGCTGACTGACAAAGACGCTGTTTTAGTACCTCAGCTTTACACTTTCTGTGCTCAAAAATCTAAACAAATGCATCTACTGTACTTGTGCTTTCTTGGCTAACCTCTTCTGTCATCTTCTTTGATGATGTTTCAGCTGATGCTGTACAGTTCCTGTCTCCTTTCAGCCTATCGATAATTAAGATGCCATAATTTACTTGTTCTGGTCTGTACAGTGGCAATTAATATCTGTAATGAGTTGGTGATTAGAATTGGCCTCTCTAATTAACCTGATCGTCTGGAGGGGATTATCTCCATATGCAATAACCAGCATATGAGTCCTATAGCACTGAATAGGAGCTGGATCTAAGTGCTAAGATTAGAAGAATTAGAATAAGAAGTTCACTTAATGAAGCATGAAGCAACAGACTCGTTTTCTCAATTAACAAAATACCCCAAAGCCAAAAGAATAGAATAAATTTACACGTTGTCAATTTCAAGAAAAAACTGTTGCCACCTAAAAGAAGCTGTCAGAATGTTTTTACAGATGCAGAAAACATCTGTTAAATATGCATTAGTGTTCCTCAAAAAGTGTCTGACACAGTGAAGTGTTTGACTATTTGTCGTTATTATGCTTTTAACTATTAAGTCGAAAGGAAAAGTGTATTTAAAAAGCATTCAAGGTGACGTTTGTTTTAAAATAAAAATGTAATTAAAACATCATTAGCTACAAATATTACGTATTTGTTATTTAAATACAGTGGTGTAATGTAACAAAGTAATAATAGTTCGTTACAGTACTTAAGTTTTTTTTTTTTACCTTTGCTCATGTGCAAACAACGGATTCATTTTGTCGTGTCTGGGGTGTGCGATATACAGTATATCTTCTGTGATGATATGGTGTTTTAATAAGTGTTGTTTTAATGATGTGCAATCCGATATTATCAAGTAGGCTATATCACCAAATCGCAGAAAGAGTGTATGCACATTGATTTGTTAGTCTATTAAAACTCAAAATTCCAGGCATTCTAAATTGTAGAGGCAAAAATGCTTCTGTATGCTTTATTTATATAATTTAATATAGTTAACTTAATCTATATCACACAAAGAGTACCATTTTTCTGCAGATGTCAGCATAACACATTTAATAATAATTTTATACAAGTTCAGTAAAGCAAAAACTGACTTACATTTTAGACATAATATTGCTTGTTTTTGCTTAATTTTGCCAACGAAAATAGTTCCAAACAAAGATTGCAGCACTGTTTTGCATCTCTGAGCAATGCACAGTTTACTTATTGAATGAATCCGCTTTTTGAACGAATCGGTTGATAAAAATTACTCAGTGACTCATGAAGATAGTCAAACCCTGCGTCCCAATGTGCATACTATCCACCCTATCTGCCCTAAATAGTATTGAAAATCACTACTATCACATAGAATTTGGGATGGAAGGTAGTACATTGGAATGCAGGCAAATGCTTTGTTCCAGAATGAATCAGCCGTTTGAATGAATCGGTTGAATCTCAATGACTCACTCATGAACAGTCTCCTACTGCCACCTACTGGCGGTTTTAATTTCACATTTCGACTATTTTTTCATGTCTTAAATTATTTCAAATTTCAGTAGCCTATTCAACGTTTTATGTTAAAAACAAAACAAGTCTGTAACAGCAGTTTAAATGCATCCATGTCCCCTCTGAGATACATTAAACTGTAAAAACATCTAAATTTCAGATGCAGATTCCAGTAATGTTGTCTTATGTTGAAATGAAAGACACTAAGTATCGGATGAAGTGCTATTTATTCTTACTCAAATATACAACATGGAAGAAAGAGTTAAAACCGAACACAGTCTTGCTACTCAAGCTGTGTATGAACATTTTATATATTTTTATTTGCTTCTTTTCCATTTTGCATTTACTTGTACTTTTACTTTCAATACTTAAATATATTTAATATTTTAAAGCAATACTTTTTGTACTTAAGTACAATAAATATCACATACTTTAGGACTTTTACCCAAGTAATTTTCTAAACGGTGACTACAACTTCTACCAAAGTCATTTTCTGGTAAGATATTTGTACTTTTACTTAAGTATGGCTTTCAGGTACTTTATACACCACTGTTTAAATACAACAATAAAGAGATTCAAATCATTCTAAAAGTTATTTTGGCAAACACAGCTATAATATAATAGTGTAAATAATAATAATAATATGGGTGAAGTTATGGACAACCGATGTTTATTAGCAACAGCGTTCCCATTCAGTTCAATGGCGGTGGATGAATGCTGTCTCAAAAGTACACAATGGCAAAAGAAATCACTTTTTACCTCAGTTGTGAATGTGTATTTGCAGTCTGTATTAATTGTGATTCGATAAAAAGGCCACATACCGTGAAATAACGGAAAGAAACGTCTTTCTTAGTCTTCGGCGTGGAAGCTGCACGCAAACATACTACTCACAACGTGACAAATGCATTACCATTCACGAACAAATTACTTCTATGAGTCGGTTCTTTTTTAGTGAATCAAAAACATGCGACCAACGTGGTTTGAATCACCAACAAGTGACTCTTATGAGTAGGTTCTTTTTAGTGAATCGAACACATACCCGCGTGACCAGTGCGTGTGGGTTCACAAACGATTGACTCTTCTGAACAGGTTCTTTTTAGTGAATCAACAATTTACGAATCACGATCGAATGATGAATTTTATGAGCTGGATCTTTTAGTGCATCAAAAGCAGCGTGACCAGTGTGGTTCGAATCACAAACAAATGACTCGTTTTAGTGAATCAACACATACGTGACAAGCGCTAGCAGATTCACAAACGAGTGACTCTTACGAACCGATTCTATTTAGTTAATCGAAACACATCGCGCTATCGGTGTAGTTTAATCCCCGTAGTTTAACTATGAGTCAGGTCATTCTTTTAATTCATATTTGTGAAAGTTAGGACTACCTGTTTGAATCAGTCAGGCGAATATTTCTCTGAACAGAGTGGTTAATGAATCAACATCTGACTGGCTGACTAAACTGCAAGTTATGGTTTTTTTCAGCCACTTTTGGGTGTAAGGACAAGTTCACTTCCACAACAAAATTTTACAGATAATTTACTCACCCCCTTGTCATCCAAGATGTTCGTGTCTTTCTTCAGTCGATAAGAAATTATGTTTTTTGAGGAAAAAAAAAACAGGAATTATCTCCATATAGTGGAGTTCAATGGTGTCACAAGTTTCAGCTTCAAATGCAGCTTCAAATGGCTCTAAGCAATCCCAGCCGAAGAAGGGCATTACCTAGCAAACAAATTGACAGTTTATATACTTTGAGTCAATATGGTCAATACAGTTAGGGTATATCGAAAAACTCGTCTCGTTTTCTTACCCAACTTCAAAATCGCTGCAGAAGTACCGACCCAGTGTTTACAAAGTGAACATGCAAAGAATATCAAACGCTCTTTGCAAAAAAAAAAAAGGTAAACCAGCGATGTAGGGTGATTTTGACATTGAAGAAGAAAATGAGACGGGAGTTTTTCAACCTAACTGTATTGACCCGGATTACACAGACTACACATGTGCATCGCAGAGATGACACAAACAGGCATTGAGGTTAAAAAGTATATAAATTGTTAACTGATCGTTTCGCTAGATAAGACCATTTTTCCTTGGCTGGGATCATTTAGAGCCATTTGAAGCGGCATTTAAACTGCATTTTGGAAGTTGAAACTTTGGGGCACCATTGAAGTCCACTATATTTAGAAAAATTCTGGAATGTTTTTCTCAAGAAACATAATTTATTTACGACTAAAGAGAATAAAAGACACGAACATCTTGGATGACAAGGGGGTGAGTACATTATCTGTAAATTTTTGTTCTGCAAGTGAACTTCTTTAACCAGCAGGACTAGGACTAACTGCCTATATGTGCTAACCAGCCAACTTTACACCCTCCTGTTTTTGACCCCTACACCCTTCACTCACAGGTACAAAAAAGTAGGCTACAAAAGCTAGAATAGTGCATGTACGTTTAAGGTACTAATATTTAAATAAGGTATAAACCTATAAAAGGGTACTACACCAGTGATAGATTTTAAACATTTTGGGTTTTTTTTTTTTTGTTTGTTTTTATCTGCGAGCTCTCACTGCACACTTGATCACTTCTGAATAAAACATGTTTCATCATTTAAAAAACACGTGCAGTGTACTAAAGTGCAGAGAGAGCTCATCCCAGGGCTTTATAAATAATTAGCAAAAGAAGATAATGACTTTCCATGTACCAGAAATCCTCTTCTTGGAAAAAATAATAATATTATCCTAATCCTTGGACACAGTTTGCTTTATCTCGCTGTCTGTATTAGTGATTGGCAGATGCTGTGATATTCCAAATCCCGCTGCTTTTTATTATTATTAGCTATTATTATTAGTTGTACTCTTTCCCCTTGGTGCTTTTAGAAGTCTGCAGGGAACATTCATCCCGGGTTGCTTTGTTAGACTGTGAGAGAGTCCATAATGATCTCCCACTGGACTAAACTGCCTCCTATCCCTTTACAACATGCTTTTGAGATTTCATTTATTTAATTGATTTTTATTTTTATCCTGTTTTACTCAATGGGAATAAAATACGAGTCCGACACATGGTTTTTATTCACATTCATTTCAATAATTTGAATAATTTGACCCCCTGCATGACTCTGGGAAACCACAACATGTGGGTATTTATTGAAAGCATCCATTCTCAATCGTAGTGCACGTGAAACTTTTCCTGTCCGCTTCATTAAGATGTTTTTTATTGCATTCTCAATAGAGACAGACCTTGACTGCATGGTTTTGCATAAAAGGAAAGCTTTGGTCAAGGTCTCTTTTTTCTTTTTGGCAAACTTCCGCGGAAGGCCAGCAACAACAAGGCTTGAGGAAAACATTACAAGAATGCATTTTTATTTACAGTTCACAACAGCCATGTTCTAAGACCAAAACATCACATTGAAGGGAAGAAAGGCAAGGCATGCTGTCTCAGATATGAAGAATTTTTCTCTTCAGAAAATGAGGTCACCTTGTGAACCTCTGGGCAATGCTGGTTGGAAAATTACTTACGAAAACAAAATTGTGGACATATGTCAGAACTCTCTGGCCTTGAAATAAAAAAAAATCAATAGATGCTGTGTCATTGTTAGTGTAGATAGTTCCAGGCAATGAATTGTACAGAGAGATTTCTCTCTTGCCGTCTTTCCTCTTCTGAGCAAATCTGCAAAACATCAGCAAATAGGAGATATTTTGTGGACACTGTGCATATTGAGCCATCTGTTGTCAATTCTTGCATGCTGCATTTTTGCATTTTATACTTTATATATAACACTCCACTTAAAAAAAAAAAAAAAAAAAAAAAAAAAAAAAAGAAAAGAAAAGAAAAAAAGGCTAATTTTCCAACTCCCCTAGAGTTAAACGGTTAAGTTTTACCATTTTCAAATCCATTCAGCCGATCTCCGGGTCTGATTAGACCATTAGCATCTCGCTCAAAAATGACCAAAGAGTTTAGATATTTTTCCTATTTAAAACTTGACTCTTCTGTAGTTACATTGTGTACTAAGACCGACGGAAAATGAAAAGTTGCAATTTTCTAGGCTGATATGGCTAGAAACTAACTAGAAAATGGCAACTTTTCATTTTTCGTCAGTCTTAGTACTACATGATGTAACTACAGAAGAGTCGAGTTTTAAACAGGAAAAATATCGAAACTCACTGGTCATGTTTGAGCGAGATGCTAACGGTCTAATCAGATTTAATGATCTATGCTAAACTATGCTAAAAGTGCTACCGCCAGATCCAGAGATCGGCCGGATGGATTCGAAAACGGTAAAACTCAACTGTTTAACTCTAGGGGAGTTGGAAAATGAGCCTATTTTCAAAAAAAGTGGAGTGTTCCTTTAAAGGCACATACGAAAAGTTTGGTTTCAATGTTTTTGAAAGTCTATTATGCTCCCAAATGCTGCTTTTATGATTAAAATCTATGCATTCATGATTAATTCAGTAAAAACAGCATTAATGTGAAATATTTTTACAGTTTAAAAGAACTGTGTTCTATTTGAATACAATTTAAAATTTAATTTATTCCTGTGATGCAAAGCTGAATTTTCAGCATCGTTAGTCCAGTCTTCAGTGTCACATGATCCTTCAGAAATCATGCTAATATACTGAATTGGTGCTTGGGAAAAGAAAGAAAGAAAGTAAACAAGCAATAAAGACGAGGTTTGAGTTATGCAAAAGTTACAGTAGA
Source organism: Labeo rohita (assembly GCF_022985175.1). Classification (NCBI taxonomy): domain Eukaryota; kingdom Metazoa; phylum Chordata; class Actinopteri; order Cypriniformes; family Cyprinidae; genus Labeo; species Labeo rohita. The sequence continues at coordinate 40,936,529 of NC_066873.1, forward strand.
AACTTTAATTCCTTGTCATTAGACCCCATCAGTTCCTGATCTATTATAAGAATAATCTGCATTATAAGAAGCCTTCACAGAACATCACAAGAACCCAAACAACAGAAATAACACACTGTATGGAAACAGAATGACTTGGGCTGTTAAATGTCAGCATCTCTTAAGAGCAGTAGGAGCCAGTATTAGAGCCAGACAGAAACAGAGAGAAGGAGAGAGGGAGAAAAAAAAAAAAACATCTTACTTTCTGCAGGGTTCATTACCAGTTGAATAATTGTCAAATGAGAAAAAAAATTTGTTTTCTATTCTAAGCTATACACAATATATATCTTAATTCCTATAACACGTATATATGGACATATTGCTCTAGAGAGTTTGTCCTCTTGAAGAAAAAGAGGGATTCATAGCCAGTGCTCAGGGCTTTTATGTGCTGCTGTAACACATAAGCCTTTGACTATGAAAAATGGTGAGCATGAAAGATTTGATAATACAGAAAAATCAGTGTCAAAAGACACTTAAAGTGCATTCCATCTATAATCATAAAAAAGTGCAAGGTTAAAATATGTCTACAGGCTGGAAAGTGATATATTCCTAGCCTCCTGACATCACAGAATAAGCTTTGTGTAAAAACGCAATGAAATTTAAAGGAGTGATGACATAAGAAATCAAATTTGCCTTGATCTTTTGGCATTTAAGACGTCTTTGTACCATTAAAACATCTTGCAAGTTTCATAACTGTCACCTCAAGAAAGTGCACTATCCAAACTTAAATTGTCATAATTCATGAACAAATACATTGTATAATATGATTTTGAAGTACCATTTCCATGGTAATTAAAATACAAAGATTGTAAAATGGGTTTCAAAGGAAGGATTTTAAGGTTTTAAACTTTCAACTGATATATAACTTATGATAATTTTTAAAACATGATAGGGAAAAAGGCAATGAAAAAAGACATTTGGTGACAAGGGTCAAAACTCCTGTTATGGCATAGATTTTTGAGGTGCGCTCTTGTCATAAATTAATCTATTACTTTTCCTACATATTTTAATAAAATATCTACTAGAGTCTTAGACCTTTGCAATGATATATAGTTTGTCATGATTAGATTAGGATTTAACTGTAATATAGTGAAGTAATTTTAGGCGTCCCTCTGAGGGGACGGGCGACAGTTATAAGGTTAAAACCTCCTACTCATTATAAACAAATCTTTTAATCAAGCTCCAAAAGTGTTGATTTGCGTCAAAAGCAATTAGTAATTATAATCACTGCCGCTATCTTGTCTAGATACACGTTCGCTTTCTGACACAGTCCACGCGCTTGAGTCTGTTGTCAGTAGGACAAATGGAGTGAAAGAACATTCGATTTGACGCATTTAGTTTAAACAGTTTGTTCGCATCTCTGAATGGATATCAGAAGGATCTCAGCGCAAGGAACAAGTGGATAATTTCTTTTTAATGGCATCATCATGTCAGTGGATTGTTCGGACTTCGGAGGATGTTGTTTTGTAAACAAGGCACAGTGGAATGGAGAGTTTACAAGGAAACATTTGTTGAAAGATGAAGAAATAAAGTCAGAAAATTACAAAGATAAAGTCAAAATATTACGAGAATAAAGTCGAAATTACGAGAATAAAGTCGAAATATTACGAGAATGAAGTCGAAATATTTAGAGAAAAAAGTCGAAATTACGAGAAAGAATTCATAGCAATTATGAGATTAAAGTTATATTTTGAAAGTATATTCTAGCCTACTGCCCATGCAAATGGCCCGGATTGGGAGCCCCGGGAGATATTCCAAAATCTCAGCTTTCAAATTCTGTCAGTTTCATAGTGAAATACAAACAATATGTCTTACAATAATGTGTTTTCACGCTCTTTAAAGGGGTGCAATTATGCTTTTTCACTTTTTGAATTTTAGTCAGTATGTGGTGTGTGTCTGTGGGCATAAAAAAGTACAAATCCCAAAGTCCACTCCAAAAGGAGATATTTTGTTTTTAAAAAATCCCTTTTAAAGAACTACAACAAACAGCTCCTTTGGACTACAACGTTTGTTTTCTGCATGCAATGATGTCACAATGTGGTCCATTAGAATATCATTAAATAAAATCCCGCCCACGGAAATTCAAATTGTTGGCATCACGGGGGGCCGCTTCAAGGAGCCGCAGCATGGCGGGTATAAACACAAGCATCGACTAGAGTGGCCATTTCAGAGCTGTAACGTATTGCAGACGTGTGCAGTACAGGCCGAAGCCACAATCTACTCTGGTTGCCACGTCAGAGCCATAACGCGCCACAGATGTGTGCAGTGTGTGGTAAGAGATTTATTCATCATACAGTGTTTTTTTACGTGAGTGTTTTTTAAAATGCATAAACTTGCACTAGAATAGGCTAGGCTGATCAGTGATATTGTTCTTTGATAATGTTAGGCTGCTTTTAGCCTTATGCTGGAGCTGGTTTCGGGCAATGAAACTAAGTATGTAAATAATTAAATAAATTAGCACGATAATATCATGTATCGGCGATCTCGCACGCTGATGATGGGACCCAACACTAATGTAGCGTATTATTTACTCACCCTCCATGCATCCTAGGTGTATATGACTTCCTTCTTTCAGACAAATGCAATTGGAATTATATTCAAATTTATCCTGGCACGTCAAAGCTTTAGAACGGCATAGACGGGTGTTTCCCCTCAGCAGTCCAAAACAAGTCCAATAATATGCATCCATCCATAATAAAAAGTGCCTCACATGGCTTTGGGGGGGTTAATAAAGGCCTCCTGTAGCGAACTGATGTGTTTTTGTAAGAAAAATATCCATATTTAAAACGAAAGAATCACTTTAATCTAGCTTGCGCTAACAGTTGTAGACAGAACTTGCTTCTTTGACAAGGGGCGTGGCAGTACTGAAACACCATCTAAGCCAGGGGAGCCCAACCCTGTTCTTGGAGATTTACCTTCCTGCAGAGTTTATTTCCAACCCTGACCAAACACACCTGTATATAGTTATCAAGTGCTCCTTCAGATCTCAATTAGTTGGTTCAGCTGTGTTTGATCAGGGTTGGAGCTGAACTCTGCAGGAAGGTAGATCTCCAGGAACAGGGTTGAGCACCCCGGATCTAAGATGTTCGCCAATCGCAATGCAGTGGGACAGCTAACCAATCACAACACATTTCGTTTTTAGGAAGGCGGGCCTTCATTAAACCCGGAACTAATCGAGTCTTATGTGCCAGGCTGGGAGAAATGTGTTATAATAATGTCAATTATGTTTAAAAAAAAAAAAAAAAAAAAAAAGCGTTTTTCAAACCACCAAGCATGAAAGCATGTTCTAGTACACCCCCAAAACAAAATCAAGACTTTCTAAAAAAGCATAATAGGACCCCTTTAATGTGGTGACAGATTGCTATATTCACTTCAATTTAAGGGGCATGTAAGTCAATCATATTTCCGATTACAATAAAGAGACATTCGTTTAAGTAAATTTAACAAATTTAAATATTTTAGGCTGTTTCCTTCACTTTTATATCTTGCTATAAACTTGAAATAAACACATTTATAATTTGTATTTCATGATAAAACAGACAGCATTTTAAAGCTGAGCTGTGTTATATTAAAAGCAACAAAGCACAAAATTATTGCCAATACTGGGTGGCGGTCTGGCACGCTACAAATAATAAATGGAAGATGTTAAATATTATGTCCAATCATTTACTGTATTATGCCATGAATACAGCTTGTAAATAGTCACTTAACATTATATACCTCAGAAGCCTCTTTTATTGTAATGTACATTAAAATAATAATTTTTAAAAAATCCAAGTAGTTATTTGCTAAAAATCTTCACAAATATTTGCATGCCAAATATTTGTCATCAAGAGGACAAACTCTCTAGAGCAATTGATATCCATATATAAAGTCTAAGAATTATTAATATAGTATCTGTATAGCAGATTAAAAAAAATGTATATGTACAAAAAAATAAAATAAAAAATAAAAGTTAAAAATGTAAAATAACACTATAAATCAGTCAAAATATTCTAATACTCTACATCTAATGTCTAATCAAACATTTATATAAGCTATTGAAAATATATATATATATATATATATATATATATATATATATTTTTTTTTTTTTTTTTTTTTTTTCCAAATGTGCTTTTTGTCAGAGCTCGATAGACACTTCTGATATAGTGATATATATTCCCCTTAAACATTGTTCCACAGAAGAAAGAATGTCTTGTTATAATTCTTATAAGAACAGGGTTCCGTTACATTCAATCACAGGTCAAGAGGTATTAATGTAAATTGTTTTTTGGTTATATAAAGCACACTTATCAAAAACAGATCTAATCTGTTGGCTCTGAGTTTCATTTTTCCAAAACAGGAATAAATTCACCCGTATAAAACCACCTTGACAGAACTGCATATCTGAAAAGATTCAAATTTCACACATGGAATGGTTTATTCGCACCATTGGTCGCAATGTCAAATACGGGGGCATATCAAGAGAGCGTCTAAAATTCAAATTATCAGCTGCTGATCTGATCCACGTGATATCTGCATGTCCTGGAGGGTTCGAGCGAGGAACAAATCCTTCACTGCCATATTGAGGTTCCTGTCTGTTTATGTGTCTTTGTTTGTATTCCCCGTTTAAGACCCCTCCAAGGCTTGAACTGGGGATTGAAACCCCTTTGGCTTGCTAACGGGAAGCTGTGTTAAAGTACTGTGGATTGATTTAAAAAATACCATGGGTCCTATTACAGAGTCAACCTTAAACCTCATCAAATCCCAATCTGAAAGAAAGTTCAATATTTTAATTGTAACCGGCAGCTGTAATAATAATCACAGATGTCAGAATCATGCTAATATTCTTATGATTTTACTCCTCTTAAAAACTATTTTTTACTACTTCACTACTTTTTAAGATTAGTTTACTTCAGCATCCTCAACACTGTTGTTTAACTCAAATTGACCAAAAAACTCTAATCTAAAATTTAAGATTCATGTATTTGAATGGCATATATAATTTCCATGCATTTGTATTATATATATGTCATTCATTAATGAAACAGCTAAGCTAAAATTAAATTAAATTAAATTAAATGAACATAAAACAAAATAAAATAAAATAAAATAAAATAACTGCTTTGAACTTATTTAACTATATTGAACTTATTTGTGAAAATTAATAGTAAAATTACTGGACAAGAGACACATCGAAGTAAATGTAAAATTCTGAAGTAAAAAAAAAAACGTATATATATATATATATATATATATATATATATATATATATGATAAATCACTGAGAAATGGATGGGAATTTGATATGCAATTCAAATACAAACTGTGAATCTCAAATCTTTACATATTTCAGTAGTGTTGGCATCATACTACCCTCACTGTGTGCATTCATTATGACTGAAGTTGATGCCAGTGAAAATGAGTCTTCATTTTTCTGTTCCTCTACTTTTATTCTCTCATTCACTGTATCTAATGAGTGGATCTCCATTAACTAGTCTAATTTAGCCAGTAATAGAGCCAGAACTAAGGGAAGTGCACTGCCCTGGGCGGCAGCCATTTCTCTGACTGTCTCATTGACGAACTCATTCCAGTGCTTTTTCTGTAAAACCAGTGAGCTTCAGCTGCTCATATTCACTTATATTCACAGAAACTTTGCCATGTTTTCTTTAGCCTCCTAAGTCTTCAGAAATGGAAGAGGAGCATCTCAACTTTGCCTACAAATACAAAAGCAGGTTACAACCACATATCTGTCCAGTTGTCGTAGTTTACATTAACAATATATAATTTAATTTTCAAATGTATATGAAACAATGTGTTGTTTTGTGCTGTTTAAATATTCAGTCCTCTTCCACAGTAGCAAAACAGCATGAGTTCAGTGCAAAACAAGACAGGAGGGTATCCACTGCAAGATTTCCAGAGTTATGAAATTGCTTCATGAATTGAATTTATCGCCTGAATTTACCGAATTGAAATGACACAACCTTGTCACCCCATTCATCATCTCTTTTTCTCACGCTCTGGATTTTTTCCTCTCTTTCGTGCTCTTACAGCTATTTCTGCTTGTCTTGACACTTAAAATGCAGGACTTTTCGTATACTAATACACAGGAATAAGTCCAAGAGTGCCAGAATAATGCATTTATTTTGCACAGATCTTTCCACCCCTTTGTGTACAGCTGTTTACTCAAGACTCAAAAAATGTTAGTGACTGTCAACTCAATGTCAGTGAGCGAAAAACATGCTGCATCTGGAAAATGCTGTAAATATTCTGTATGGCATTTAAGAAATGGCTAATAAAACAAACAAACAAAAAAATAAACAAAATAAAAATTAATAAAAAAAATATAATGACATTTATTTGTCCATTAAAAAGTTTTAAAGAGCATAGGAAACTCATAAGCACAAGCAGTTCTTTAACCACATGTCTGGTTTACCACACAAGTCACAAAAAGGCCAAATTGTAGCATCTTATAAAATACTTTATAAATACAGTATTAAAAATGCTTTAACAGAACCTGCAATAACAAAATGTATTCTTTGTAAGAATGTGGAATCATTGAATAAAACCTTTAATTACACTGCAAAAACTTAAATTTAAAATAACTTGTTACCCTGCTGCCTTAAACTTTGAAGTTCAGTCAGCTCAAATAAGTTTAGTAATCATGAAATATTAAGTTATACTAAGTGACAACTTAGATATTTGAGTTGACTAAACAAAAAAAAAACGTTGTTTGTTAAACTTAAAAGCTAGGCTTGTTATCCCGCTGCCATAAAAATTAAAGTTGAATCAACTCAAATATCTAAGTTGTAACTTAGTACAACTTAACATTTCAAGTTGAGTTGACTGATCTTAAAATTTTAGCGCAGCCAGGTAACAAATTATTTTAAGTTGACTCAACAAATTGTTTTTTTACTGTGTACATGCAACAAGAGTTCAGTGACGTACACTATTATTCAAACATTTGTGGTCAGTAGGTTTTTTTTTTTTTTGTTTTTTTTAATTATGATGTTTTTGAAAATCGTCTCTTATGCTCACCAAGGCAGCATTTATTTGATTAAAAATACAGAAAAAAAACACTGAAATATTACTGCAGTTTCAAATAGTGGTTTTCAATTTTAATATATTTTAAAATAAAATATATTTCTGTGATGCAAAGCTTTCAGCATCATTACTCCACTCTTCAGTTTCACAGGATCCTTCAGAAATCATTCTAATGTTCTGATTTCTGCTCAAGGAACATTTTTAAAAGTCATTACTGTCACTTTTGATTCATTGAATGAGCCCTTGCTGAACAAAAGAAAAAAAACTTAAAAGTAGTTTTCATGGACGTCTTATTGGTTATTTGCGAAGTACCCAAATGATTGTATGAAATGAATGAAGTGCACTGATTTGGTTCAGTGCTTCTGATACAAGTTATCAGACAATGTACACAACATAACCTTGTGCAAATGATCACGACTATGATGATTTGCTTCATATATTATTACATCAATAATGCAAAAGAGTGATGTCAGATGAGCTCTAAAACTGTGTTATTTAATTATGCATGTTAAAATCCAGAGATGCAAGAGACAGACAAGTATTTGGCTAACGTATGGTCTAAAATGTGTTTAATAATTACGGTAATCACAGATAAACCTCACGGCAAACAACACTTGTATTGTGACAGTAGAGAGAACAATACAGCAGCCCTGTGATTTCAGGTTCAGCAGTCAATATGATATATTGATTGCTCTGCCTTTCTAATGCGATTGCACTTTTATTGCTTCTCACACAGGAAAATTATTCCCCTTCAGAAAGGCAAATGAAAAATCCTGACGCCGAAGATGAAAAGACTTGTGCTGTCCGACTGAGTTTGCAGAGTGAGATACGACCAAATGAGAAGAGAGTGATCGTATTGACTGTCCTGGCGCTAATATAAACTCGCCCTATAATAAAACCTGAATTGAGCCCGACCTCTCAACACTTTACCGGTCCCAACGCACTTCAGCTTCACGGGATTATGACTGTAGTTAGAAGTATCGGAAAGAACCTGAGATAAAGTAGGAAAAGAAAGTTTTATGGACGGTTAAGTTAACAAGGCTGATTGTACCTGCAGTGTTTCAATTGAAAACAACGTCAATTGAATTTCAATGAGCTTCTGCCTTTCCAGACTGAAATAAAAACCTCAAAAGTGGTCGAATTGGATTGTTTTAGACAGTGACTCTGTACATCATACAAACTGCATTCCTCACACAAAGTGCAAGACCTTAGCCAGGATAGTGCCATATTTAATTTCTGACAGAAATGAAAATGAGTCTGAGAGAGATAGTGCGTTCAACGGACTGTACTGTTGTTTTAACAACAATCGATTGTTCAGCTAAAGAAACATCTTTCTGAAAAAACTTTCAATAGATAGAAAAGTGGTGAAAATTACAGGATCTAGGATCTTTATACAGTGTGTGCCACTGTAAATCTATCCCTCACAACCTAATTTTCATCCATTTTAAATTCAATATGTTGTCTAACCTGACTGGTCTATATAGTGAAAAATGCTTTTTATTTAGATATGATGATTTATTTATTTTTTTTTTTTTTTTAATGGACAGCTCGTGACCATAATGAAGCTCTGAGGCCAGCGCTTCTCTCTATGACATTGCGGATATGCTCTTTCATTTCATTCAAACAAAACTGTATTTACTTTAAAATGACACAGGAAGACTTTGATATTAATAGTAGGCCTATGGTAATATTGTTGAAGTGTTTGTCATGAATGCTAGAACGACTGTATTGTACACTGTAAAAAGTCTACAATTAAAAAGATTTTAAAAAGAGGTATGATTTTACAAGTTTCTTAGTTTCTTTGCAAATCAATACTTTTTGTCCTCATCATTATTAATTATGTGAAAAGCTGTGTAACAAGTGATACAACTGCATGTCCCTTAAATCTTGTCTTGTTTGAACTTGTGTAGAACTATGAAAAATGAAAACTCAAAATTGTGAGATGTAAAGTTAAAATTCTGACTTTTTTATATTTCACAATTCTAATTGTTTTCCTTGCAGTTCTTCAGGATTGAATGTCTTCAAAAAAAATCAGAATTGTGAGATATAAATGTCAGAACTGATAATGATAACGTCAGTATTGTGAGATCAAAACTATAATTGTGAGAACTGCGAAATAACTTTCCTTGCAGTGCTTCAGAATTGAGAATCAGAATTGTGACATCAAAACTCTTTGTGAAAATTACAATATAAACTCAGAATTGCAAGATGTGAAGTCAGAATTCTGATTTTTTTTTTTTTTTTTTTTGTTCTGAAATTGTATCTCACAAATGTTTTCCTTGCAGTTCTTCAGAATTGAGAATCTTCAGAAAAACTCAAAATTGCAAGATTTTAAAAAGTCAGAATTGTGAGACTTTTTTCTTGCTATTCTGAATTTATATCTCACAATTATGACTGTTTTCCTTGCAGGACTGGGATCTTCAGAAAAACTGTGAGATTTAAATGTCAGAATTGATAATGATAAAATCAGAATTGTGAGATCAAAACTTAGAATTGTGAGCATTACAAGATTTAAAGAGATGTTTTAAGACAAAAAGTCAAAATTGTGTGATAGAAAACCCAGCATTCTAACTTTTTCCTTGCAGTTCTTCAGAATTGAGAATCTTCAGAAAAACTCAGAATTGCAAGATACAAATATCAGAATTTATAAAGATAAAATAAAAAAAAATTAATAAGAAGAAGAAAAAAAAAGAAAAGTCAGAATTGCGAGATCAAAACTCATTGTGAAAAATGTGATATAAACACACAATTGTGAGATGTAAAGTCAGAATTCTGACTTTTTTTCTTGCTATTCTGAATTTATATCTCATAATTCTGACTGTTTTCCTTACAGTTCTTCAGGACTGAGAATCTTCAGATAAACTCAAAATTGTGAGATATAAATGTCAGAATTGATAATGATAAAGTCAGAATTGTACGATCAAAATTGTAAGAATTGTAAAACGTAAACTCAGAATTTTAAGATGAAAAAAAAAAGTCTGAATTCTGTGATACAAAACCCAGCATTCTAACTTTTTTTAAACATAAAAATGTCAAGATAAAGCTTAAAAAAAGACAGAATTGCAAGATCAAAACTCATCATGAAAATTGTGATATAAACTCACAATTGCAAGATGTAAAGTTAGAATTCTGACCTTTTTTGTGATTCTGAAATTCTATCTCAAAATTCTGACTGTTTTCTCTGCAATTCTTCAGAATTGAGAATCTTCAGAGAAACTTGAAATTGCAAGATATAAACCTCAGAACTGACAGATAAAAAAGATTTTAAAAAGTCAGAATTGTGAGATTAAACTCAGAATTGTGAAATTGATATAAATTGACTTTTTTTGCAATTCTGTTCATATCTCACAATTCTGACTTTTTTGTCTTAGAATTCTGAATTTACATCTTGCATTTCTGACTTTTTTCTCAGAATTCTTAATTTACAGCTTGCGATTCTGGCTTTTTTCTCCAAATTGCTAAAAAAAAAAAGTGTGAGCTATAAACTCAGAATTTTGAGATTAATTTTGAGAATTTTGAAATTACCTTTCAAGCAGTGTGTGACAGCTGAATGAAAACATCCTGCAAAGTTGTAAATCTGAAAGTGCTCAGTGTATAAAGTTATTGTCTTTCAAAAGAAAGAGTCGATTTTGAATCATGAAAACGTGCCATTTTTAAAACGAATCTTTCAAATTGATGTCAACTTGAAACATTAGCATATTCCCTGCCCACTTGCCCGGGAAAACTGAACTTCTCCCCCTTCCTCCCTCAAACACAGCTGATTCCTGTATAGCTACATGTCAAGAAGATGCTGTGCTCTGCATTGTGAGGGTAAATCTGTTAGGGATCCCATCTCATTTTCTCCTTCAACTTTAAAATCATCCTACATTGCTGCAGAAGTACTTACCCAGTGTTTACAAAGTGAACGTGCAAGGAGGGTCAAACAGTCTTTACAAAAAAAGGGCGAAAGACAGTGATGTAGGGCGATTTTGAAATGGAATTTTTCGATGTACCCTAACTGTCATGAACTGGAGTGTTCTGTTTCCAAAATGCGCTGCACACAGTAGACCAATCACAACAGACTGGGTCATATAAACCAATCACCGCAGGTTAGCTTCATGCAAAGGAGGAAATGAATCATTGAGGGAACCGTTTGGGAGTTGTTGAGCAAATAAGGTAAAAATAAATGCACATTATAAGATAACAAAAGTGTTTTCCTTCATGCATGGCAACCTGTTGTTGGGGACTCCCAAAACCATAGTATGAACCTTTTATAATCCATAATAGGGGCACTTTAAAGAGCTGCAGTTACCTTATAAATATATATATATATATTTTTTTTTTTTTTTATTCCATGGTGCCAAAAGTTTTTTAATACTATCCTGCTTGCTTAATTAGCAGATCATTTTAACTCAGATCAGTATTTGACATCTAATTATTTACATTCATGGACAAAAATATCAGCACCCTTGCAATTCTGTCAGAAAATGCAACACTTCTCTCAGAAAATTGTTCCAATTGCAAATGTTTTGGTATTCACATGCTTATTGTTTTTGTTTGCACTGCAACAAAACTGAAAATAAAAGTCAAACTTGATACAATTTCACACAAAACTCAAAAATGGACTGGACAAAATTATTTGTCAAAATTGTAAGAAATAATTGCTTTCCAAATATGTGATGCTCCTGTAATTTGTATTTGTGGCAAGTAACGTGTGGGCAATACAGTAATCAACTTGCAACTAGTTAAAATGGAGAAAAGTTGACTCAACCTTTGTGTTGAGTCACACTGAGCATGGAGAAAAGAAAGAAGTGTAAAGAGTTGTCTGTGGATTTAAGAGAAAAAAAATTGTTGGAAAACATGGACAATCTCAAGGCTACAAGTCCATCTCCGGAGATCTTAATGTTCCTGTGTCCACTGTGCGCAATACCATCAAGGGGTTTACAGCCCATGGCACTGTAGCTAACCTCCCTGGACGTGGACGGAAGAGCAAAATTAATGACAAATTACAACGAACGATTGTTCGAATGGTGGATAAGGAACCAAACAAATTCCAAACAAATTCAAGCTGATCTGCAGACACAGTGTCAGCTCACACTATCCGTCGCCATCTGAATGAAAAGGGACGCTATGGTAGGAGACTCACACCACTGCTGACACAAAGGCATAAAAAAGCAAGACTGGAGTTTGCTTCTGGGAAAATGTACTGTGGACAGATGAAACAAAAGTAGAGCTTTTTGGTAAAGGACATCATGGCACTGTTTACAGAAAAAGAAATGAGGCCTTCAAAGAAAAGAACACAGTCCCTACAGTCAAACATGGTGGAGGTTCAAAGATGTTTTGGGGTTGCTTTGCTGCTTCTGGCACTGGATCCCTTGACTGTGTGAACAGTATCATGAAATCTGATGATTACCAAGGAATGTTGGGGCGCAACGTAGTGGCCAGTGTCAGAAAGCTGCGTCTCCACCAGAGGTCATGGGTCTTCCAGCAGGACAATGACCCGAAACACACTTCAAAAAGTACTCAGAAATGGTTACAAACAAAGTGCTGGAAAGTTCTGAAATGCCCAGCAATGAGTCCAGATCTGAATCTTATAGAACACCTGTGGAGAGATCTCAAAACAGCAGCTGGGACAAGGCATCCTTCAAATCTAAATGGCCTGGAGCAGTTTGCAAAATTTCAGTAGAGAGGTCTAAGAAACTCATTCATGGTTACAGGAAGCGATTAATTTCAGTTATTTTTTCCAAAGGGGGTACTACCAAATATTAAGTTAAGGGTGCCAATCATTTTGTCCAGTGCATTTTTTGGGTTCTGTGTGGAATTGTATCAGATTTTACTTTTCTTCTCTGTTTTTGTGTGTGTGTGCTAAAAAAAATAAACATGTGAACATTTGCAACTGCAACAATTTTCTGAGGGAAGAGTTGCATTTTCTGACAGAATTGCAAGGGTGTACATCAAACTGGTTGTTATCGCAGAATATTTTGTAGTTTTTTTGCAATCAAATTTTCTCCTACTTCGTCTGCCATCTCAGTCTGCCATCAGTTCTCCAGAAGTGATGGCTTGTTCTCACTAGTTTATAGTGGAGGGCCAATGTCAAAGACATTTATTGTGAACATTTGAGCCTTTTTTTAATTTATTAAAGACATTAGGCCACTTCATTTCAGATTGCATGGCATTTAACCTCATCACACGCTGCAATGTCAAAAACGTCACAAATCACAGTAGGAGCCGCTGATCACAATCAATGTGTGAACTGGGGCGAAACAAGTGCGATGCCTAATAGTCCTGCAGTGTTATGTATTATTATTATTTATTTATTAAAACTTTAACTTTAGTTCAAATTTCAGCTGAGGGAGACACATTGGGAAAATCTCTGTATCTGGGGTCTTATGAATAAAAGCATTTGATTAAATAAATGTAGCAGACAAATCAAATGGAAACAAGCTTGGCTGAGGAAAATAATTCTCTGTAAGAAGCTCCTAAACTGACATGTCCCAAATGGAATTAGATGATGTAATAAGGTGGTTAGTTAGCTTAGTTTTTAATTTACTTCATATGTAAAGCAGTAACACTGATTCTTCCTGATGCTACAATAATAAGAACTTAAATGATTAAAACAACAAGTGAAGAAGCTGGTTATCAGGCCTCAGCATCCCTGTTGAGGAACAAAGGTTTCACTATTAAAAAACAAGCACTATCACAAAATTGTCCTATAGATACCTATAGAAGTGTTCGACTTCCTTCAACAGCTCCTCTATGATTCACACCAATGTCCATTCGACACACTTCAGAAACCTCCATATGAAAACCATGGGGAATCTGAGGACATCAGTGAACAATGCATATAAAAGATAGAAAATAAGTGACTTTGAAATGGAATATAAACATTTTCATTCCTATTGATAAATTGTTGTTTCTCAAGTGCTTCACTGTGATCTAATATACCACGATTCACACAGATCACTGAGAGGTCAGTACTTGCAAGAAAAGCCCAAGGATCTTCCTTTGCTATGTTTTTTAGCTTTGCATATTCTTCTTTACACTTTTTCAGTGTTGTTTCAGTTTTATTTATGTAGCCTAGTTTAATATTTTGAATTAGATTTTATGTTTTCAGTGTTCATGATTAAAACTGTGAATTACCTTTTATTTTATATTTTCAGTTTTCATTTTTAATTTTAGTTTAAGGTTATTTTTATTAGGGTTTTTTTTTTTTTCAATTCAGCTTTAATTAATTGTTATTTTAGTTTTAGTAATTTTAGAACATCAGCTAAGCTCTTTTGAGATTGCATATTAATCTGTCTATACTTTTTCTTTTTTATCCTTTTACATTTTTATTTAGTCATTTTTATTAGTTTTTAGAATTTTAATATTTTAATTTAGCTTTAATTTATTTTTATTTTAGTCTTTAGCAATGATTCAACTATATATATATATATATATATATATATATACACACACCTTTTGATGTTTTTCTCTTTTTTTTATTCTTTTATATTTTACTTCAGCTCTATTTCAATGAACAAAAACTATTTTTTAATAGTTGTAGCTGAAATTGACAACATTTTTAAAAACAGGTAAAATTTGCTTTTATTTTATATTATCAGTTTTAGTATGTTTTTTAAACTTCAGTTTTACTAATTTTAGAACTTCAACCAAGCTCTATCTATCTATCTATCTATCTATCTATCTATCTATCTATCTATCTATCTATCTATCTATCATTTTTTATATTTTTTTCTTTTTTATTCTTTTAGATTTATATTTATGTTTATATATATATATATATATATATATATATAATTTATTATTTATTTCAGCCCTATCAATTTCAATTAACAAAAACAAACATTTAATAGTTGGTTAAAATTGACATTTTAATGAGGTAAAAACGTATTTTATATTTATATTTGTAGTTTTCATTTTTAATTTTATTTTAAGATTGTCATTTTTCTTCGTTTTGTTTTTTATATTTATTTTCAATTTAGCTTTAATTTATTTATATTTTAGTTTTAGCAATTTTAGAACTTCTACTAAGCTCATTTTATTTTAGATTGTATATTAATATATTAATATATCTTTTTTTATTCTTTTATGTTTATATTGTATATATTTTATATTTTATTACAGCTTTATTTCAAATAACAAACACTATTTTTTAATAGATGTAGTTAAAATTATCATTTTTTATTTTAATTTTTTTTTTTTTTTATGAGAGGTAAAAAAATAAATACAAAAAATAACATGCTACATGCTGTAGCCCTTTGAATTGTCTAAAGAAACTAAATGCGTCCACTCAACTAGAAAATACTACAGAGAACAAAATGTTGAGTCAGCTGTGAAAATGCTGGTATCCAAAGGGGAACTGTTAAAGTATTTTAATAGAAAAAGCACACATTTCGTTTGTGTGTGTGACAATACCGAAGAGCAATTTGGAGAATCGCTCAGGCCAAGCATATGGAGGCTGATCCTCAGTTGGACTGGAGTTGTTTGCTGCAGGAGAGGGTGCAGGTTGGCAGCGTCCCGTACATGAATCCCTGTGATGTACAGCTGCACCGAAGAGTTCATCAAAAGGTGATGTTCTTTAGTTGAGACATCTGACATTTCTCATAAAGAATCGAGACGGTTACCCTGGTGTTCTGGGCAATGGTTCTTGTTGGCCTTCCTCCACCAACTCAATCACATTGTTTGTCTAGTCCTAGACGTGTGTTCCTATGATATGCAGAGAAATCTGGGTGTCTAGACTGTGCAGTTGCAATTTCTCATTCATTCATCCATTGGAATGACGAATATGCTCTTTCAAATTAAAGTATTCTCATGATTTACACTGTCTGCACCGACCAACCACATCATTCTTATTCATACCTTTACAAAAACACCATCAGCTGATAGTATGTCCCTATTATGCAAAATTCACACTGACAGATCTAACTGCAAGTTACAGCTAATAGATTGTAAACTATAAAACGAGTTGTTGCTTAATATGATTTATGAGCTACCATCTAGCAGCGTTAGATTTGTCAGAATTTTTTTTAAACTAAAGGTTTGTCACAATAATTTTAACTAATTATTTATTAGTTTTAGCTTAGTTTTTACTTTAATAATGTCATTTTATTAGTTTTTGTTTTATTTGTATGCAATCACATTTAATTTATTTTTTATTTATTAGCTTTAGTGTTCAGTGTTTATCTTTCATTTTAGTTAATTTTATTAATTCGAGATTTTTTCATTATGACAATATAGTATTTATTAATTTTTATGTATTAATTTTAGTTTGTTTTATTTTAGGTATTTTAGTTTAACTTAAACAGCAAAAAAAAGTATATTTTATTTCTGGTAATATTTATTTTATTTTCATTATAATTAATTAAAATTTTTTATGGGTTTGGTTCTATTATAATAACCCTTTTTTTCAATATATATACAATATATATATATATATATATATATATATTTTTTTTTTTTTTTTTTTTTTTTTTTTTTTATTTCCATCAACATTTATTTTATTTTAAGTATTTTATGAACATTATAATTCATATTTATTTATTTATTTGGTTTTATTCTTATGATAATAACCTGGTTTCTCAGTGGTGATTGTGAATGATTTCTCAATTATTCCAAAAAAATAAATGTTGTTTTTTTTTTCAATATGTCAATATAGTATTTATTAATTTTAGTTTGTTTTGTTTTAGTTATTTTAATTCTACAACTCAAACTGAACAAAAAAAAGTGAAAGTTTTTTTTATATTTTATTTTCATTAAAAATTTATTTAAAGTATTTTATTATACTTTTTATTAATGAATTTTATTCATTTTTTCTATGGTTTTAGTTTATAATAACCATGTTTCTTGATGCTAATTGTGAATGATTTCTTGATTATTCCAAAGAAAAATAATGTTTGTGCTTATAATCTGTCATCATAACTTAAGAATAGGTTTTGTCGTGTTTTGTTGTTGTTTTCAATGTCAGTACAGTATTTATTAATTTTAGTTAGTTTTATTTTAGTTGTTTTAATTCTACAGCTTAAAATTTAGTTTTTTTAAAAAATATATTTTATGTTATTTCTGTCAACATTGATTTTTATTTTATGTTTTTTATTATCATTATAATTTATTATTATTATTATCATTATTATTATTCATTTTTTTATTTTAATTGATTAATTTTAGTTTGTTTTGTTTTAGTTATTTTAATTCTACAACTTAAACTCAACAAAAATGTGAAATTTAGTTTTTTTTATATATATATTTTATGTTATTTCTGTCAACACTGATTTTATTTTATGTATTTTATTATCATTATAATTAATTATTATTATTAATATTATTATTATTCATTTTTTATTTTAATTAATTAATTTTAGTTTGCTTTGTTTTAGTTATTTTAATTCTACAACTTAAACTCAAAAACAATGTGAAATTTAGTTTTTTTTTAGATATTTTATGTTATTTCTGTCAACACTGATTTTATTTTATGTATTTTATCATTATTATTATTATTATTATTATTATTCCTTTTTAATTTGAATTGATTAATTTGAGTTTGTTTTGTTTTAGTTATTTTAATTCTACAACTTAAACTCAAAAAATGTGAAATTTAGTTTTTTGTAGATATTTTATGTTATTTCTGTCAACACTGATTTTATTTTATGTATTTTATTATCATTATAATAATAATAATTATTATTATTATTCATTTTTAATTTTAATTGATTAATTTTAGTTTGTTTTGTTTTAGTCATTTTAATTCTACAACTTGAACTAAATAAAAATGTTAAATTTGGGGGGGGGGGTGTATTTTATTTCTGTTAACATTTATATTATTTCAAGTATTTTATTATCGTTATATTAACTGATTATTATTATTTTCTTTTTTATTTTGATGATGATTTTAATGATTATTCCAAAGAAAAAATTGTTTGTGCTTATTGTAATCTTTAATCATGGATATTCACACCATCTAAGCTCTTATTTTTGATTAATATCACCAATCTACTTGTCAATTTTCCCTATCCATTCAGTTCCTGATGTAAAAACAATTAAAACCCTTTATTTTTTCACTTTTTTCTAGGAAAAACATCTCTTACACTGCAAATTATTTGCAGCTAAAATCATAATCAGCTCTCCAAAAATCAAGACTGCTTGGCGACCCCCAGGTTAGGAAACCCAGCGCCATCGTTTCTCTCCTGTAAACACTTCCAGATCCAATTTGTTTCGTTCCATTATTGATAGAAGCTGTGCAATACTTTAATTCTGCCCTCATTTTAGAGTATTAGCGCCTCCAAGCACAGCAGCTCATTAATCAGCGTGTGCAGATGCTCCTAGCAGCCCGCAGTACTACTGTTCTTACAGCGCCGAGTCAATGGATCTCTCTGTAGGAGGCCGAGAGAGAACGAGTGCGAGCTGTGAGGGCTCACTGTGAGAAAGAAGAGAAGGGGCATTGAAAATGAACTGGAGTGAGGAGCTAGCAGAATGATAAGAGGGCGAGGGCCTTCACAACGCCAAAGGAGACCAAGAGGGAACTCAGCTGCCCTGCACTGAAAGCTGAAGCCAGGAGAGAACTGACAGTCCAGCACAGTTCAGCTCAGGGCAGAGAGAGAGAGAGACACAGAGAGAAAGAGAGAGAAAGGGTGATCCCTACGCTTGATGCCATCTGGCCTCTCTCACTGATCCAGAACGTGATACTGACAGCTGGAGGAGAAATGAGAAAGAAACAAGGGATGAGCACAGAGGTGAAGAGAGAAGAGAATCAGGAAGCATTTCAATTTCGACAGACGCTTAAGCTGCTTTTCTTTAGATGCTTGAGGACGTGAGGAATGTCCTTCGTTGGGCCAGTGTATGGACAAGACCAAAGGCTTTTACTTAAAAGGTCAAGTGGGTCATTTCTACAAAGTGAAAATAGGTTTGTCATATTCCCTAAATTAACTTTGACAAGAAATTATTCCCTCATCACACCTATTATATTATATTATATTATATACACAGAGAGTACCAATACAGTTTTTAATTTATTTGTATTTATAATATTTTTCCTTTATTTATTTTAATTTGTTAATTTATTTTTAAATAAATGCCGTTCTTAAACTTTCTATTCATAACTTTTCAAATATTGCTTTAGCAAAAAAATTATCAGCTCTATCAAAATTATTAATCACCACAAGATCATTAATATTGATCATTTAAAGTTTTTTTTTTTTTTCATTTTTTGTTAATTTATATTATTACTTTGTTTAGCGTTTACTTTAATAATGTAATTTTATTAGTTTTTGCTTCATTTGTATTCAATATTTTTTTGTTTTTTTATTTATTAGCTTTAATTTAGTTTTTGATTTTAGTTAATTTTATCAATTTTTCGTGTTTTATTTAATATGTCAGTATAGTATTTATTCATTTTTTTATTTTAATTCTTCATCTTAAACAAAAATGAGAAATGTTGGCAACAAGATAAAAAAAATAAGTAAAAGTTATAAATA
This sequence comes from Labeo rohita, assembly GCF_022985175.1. Taxonomy (NCBI): domain Eukaryota; kingdom Metazoa; phylum Chordata; class Actinopteri; order Cypriniformes; family Cyprinidae; genus Labeo; species Labeo rohita. The sequence goes on from NC_066873.1 coordinate 40,956,043, forward strand.
ATGTAAATAAGTTATAAATAAATATGTTATAAATAATATAAATAATAAATATATATATATATAATTATTATTATTATTATTACATTTTATTTCTGTTTACATTTTTTTATTTCAAGAGTTTTTTTTTTATTATTACCAATTTATTTTTATCCTTTATGGTTTTCCTTTTTTTGATAATTACCCTGTTAATTTATTTATTTTATGTATTGATTAATTTTATTTATTTGTTACAAAATATTCCTTACTTTTCTATTATTACTCTATCAAAAAAAAAAAAAATTATTGTCACAAAAATATTAATCATCAATATCAATCAGCATGACTCTTTTCAATATTGATAATTTAAAGTTTTAGTCTTTTTTGTGCTGTTATTAGTCTTTAATTAGTTTTAATTCTGTTAACTTTTTTATTTCAAGAGTTTATTACAACCAATTTATTTTTTATTTATTTTTAACTTTTTAAACTTTTGAACTTTTATGGTCTTACTTTTACGATAATAACCCTGTTTATTTATTTTAATGAATTAATTTATTCTATTTATTTATTACAAAATATTTATATTTTAAGTAAATGCTGTTCTTCAACTTTCTATTTCTATTTTTTTTTTATTAAAACTGTTCAATATTGAAAATTTAGAGATTTAGTCTTTTTTTGTGTTGTTATTAGTTTTTAATTTGTTTTAATTTTCTTTTTTGTTAATTTTATTAATTTCTATTCATTAGATTTATTTTAGTTTAGTATTCTCTTTCATTTTAATTAATTTTATTATTATCATAGTAGCTTTTAAATGTATTAATCAGGACAAAATAATATTAATGAGCACGACTGTTTTCAGCATAACAATTAATAATAATAATAATTTAAAATGTTTCTTAAGCAGCATATTAGACTGACTCCTGAAGACACTGACTTCTGTAATGATGCTAAAAATTATGCTTTGCATCACAAGAATAAATTACATTTTAATATATATTCAAATAGAAAGTAGTTATTTTAAATTGTAATAACATTTCACAATATTACTGTTTTTACTGTATTTTTAATCAAATAAATATTGCCTTGGTGAGAATACAATAACACGTCTTTCAAAAACGATGTAGTTGCTTGCATATGTATGCAACTCAGATGCAGCTATAGTTAGGAGCAACTAACAAAGTAACACGAAAGACAATTTATGTGACGACATCAAATGCAGTCTGTTTCAAAGAGAGTTGTTTAATTCTAATGGGCATAAATGCATTAAGCATCTAATAGTATTTAGTCATTTTTCAATCTGCGTGGACACAAATAACAGAAAAAGAACAGAAAAGGTGAGGAGTGCTGAAAAACTATTTGGGACAAAGGGCCAATTATCATTGGTGGCCTTTTGAGCTGAGTAAATTACTTACCACACCTGAGGTGGTTGGAGCCGCATTTTATGATCGATTTTAAACACATTTGACGGGTAACCTTTAATACTGCTGTTGTGTATTCTGTATTAGTTCATGCTAATTGGATTTTTGGCATTTGTAGCTGCTAAATGGTTCACTTACAGAGACCTCAGCAAGCATTCTCACGCTGATGTTAATTTAATAGTTTCTGCCTGCTGAAATTCACCTCATGAACTGCAGTTGTGTCATGTTGAGCCTGCAGTACTCAGTCGCTCTCATTTAAAGGGACACATCACCAGCTGTCTTAAAGATACAGCAGTACAAATGGCTTCTTTAATTCAAAGAGTCACTGAGTGGCCTCATTTTTCTGCTGTTTTGGCCTGGGTTAACAGACTAATGGAAGCTTGTTTCTGCCACAAGATAAAAAAAAAAAAATAAATAAACTGTAGCTTTTTATCCCACAAATTTGACTTTTTGCAATTATGAATTTATATCTAACAATTCTGACATTTTTGTAGATACAAACTGAGACATGCAAGTAGTAAACAGAAGAAAAGTACGAGGAGGACAAAATTGCAGGACAAAAGTCAGAATTCGGAGTCTATATATAGCAAGATATGCTCTCTATGGAAGCCCGTTTTAAAAATTTAAAAAGGTAATTGCACTTTTCATCTCACAATTCTGACTTTTCTTTTCAAACTCGGAATTCTTAGACATGAAGTCAGAATTGTGTGATATAAACTCACAACTGCAAGTTATAAAGTCAGTGTTGCATGATATAAACTCGCAATTCTAACTTTATTTCTTAGAATTATATGATATAAACTCACAATTGCAAGTTACAGAGTCAGAATTGCATGACATAAACTCAAAATTCGGAGAAATGAAGTCAGAATTGGGTGATATAAACTCGTAACGTAAGTTATAAAGTCAGAATTGGAAGACAATCTTGCATTTCTGAGAAATAAAGTCATAATTGGAAGATAAACTCGGAATTCTGAGAACATATCAATTTTTTTTTCACAATTTTCACAATTGCGAGTTTATATCTCACAATTCTGAGAAAATTATTTTCTGTAATTTTCTGAATATAAATAATATTATTATATTATTTTATATAATTTATAATATTTTTTATTCCAGTACTGGACACAAAAAACTTCTGTATCTCACAAAAAAATAGTGAAACGTAAACTCAAAATTGAAAGAACAAAATTAAGAATTGCAAGATATAAATGCAGAGATATAAACTGCAATTGTGAGATATGTACTCCTAAGAAAAGTCTGAATTGTGAGATATAAACACTCAGTTACCTTTTTTTTTCATGATGGGGAAAAAAAAACTTTTGCATCTCACAAAAAAAATGGTAGTAAACCCAAAATTCTAAGAAAAAATTCTGAATTGCAAGATATAATTGTGCAATTGTGAGATGTAAATGCAATTCTGAGAAGAAAAGTCAGAATAGAATTGTAGATAGAAACATGCAATTGCTAGAAAAAAATCAGAGTTGTGAGATAAAAAGTCGCAATTACCTTTTTTATTTTTTGTTTAATGGCAGGAGAAAAAAAAAGGTCTCACAAAAAAATTGTAGGATGTAAACTCAAAATTCTAAGAAAAAAATCAGAATTGCAAGATATAATTGTGCAATTATGAATATAAATATGTAATTCTGTGAAGAAAAGTCAAAACTGTAGATATAAATATACAATTTCTAGAAAAAAGCAGAATTGTAAAATATAACATGCAATTGCTAGAAAAAAAGTAAAAGAAACAAAAAAAAAAAAATTTTTGCATCTAACAAAAAATTAACAAAAAAAATTGCAATTACCTTTTTATTTTTTTTTTTTTAATAGCAGGACAGAGAAAAAAAAAAAAAAACTTTTGCATCTAACAAAAAATTGTAAGATGTAAATCCAGAATTCAAGGGGAAAAAATGTATAATTCTGAAATGTACTTAACTTTTTTTTTTTTTTTTATTCCATGGCAGAAACAACAATAACAAAAAAACTCACATCAAATGTAAACTCAATATTCAGAGAGAGAAAAAAAAAGTCAGAATTACAAGATATGAGAAAGCAGAACTGCAAGATGCAAACTCAGAATTACAAGAAAAATTTGTAAACCACAAAATTACAAGTTTACATCTCAAAGTTATGACTTTTTCCTCACAATTCAGAAAAAAATGTTTTAACTTTTTTTTATTATTATTATTTCCTAGCAGAAATATGCTTCCATACTAACATTGGCCCATTTAAAGGGTCAGTTTTGGATTAATGAAACCAAAAGAAACACCCACCCATGCAATGATAAAGCTTGGAAATGCCAGGATAATTTTTAATATAACTCCAGTTGGATTTGTCTAAAAGAAAGAAGTCATATACACCTAGGACGTCTGGAACCCTCCAAAATGGTGGACTAATTTTATTTTTGGGTGAACTAACCCTTTAATATCTCCACATCTGTCTCTTGTTGTTTAGTTCATTTGAGAAAATTTATTCTGCCAAATCACACATCCCCTCCAGTCTTAGTTCTTAAATCTGAAGACTAATTAAGATACTAAATACCAGGGGTCTGATTATACATCAGGTACACCTAGAGCGCTTGCGGCCTCGTCTTCATGATGCAATCCAGCACTGACAGCATCAAAGCATATAGCACTCCTCATTTCTCCACCGTACAACAGCGAGAGCAGCTCAATGCTGAATACTTATGATTGCCAATTGTAGTCATTCAGGAACGATATGCAATCGTTTACACTACACTTCTCAAAAGGAGATGCGAAATGTGAGCTGTTTGAAGCGCCTATTATGAATGAAAGACACTTATTGTTGCTAAAAGTACTGCATGAGAAGCTGAAACGCTCGTACACACAAAAGAAAAGAAAGGATCAGAATAAAGTGCAACAAAACTGACCATTTTTCCACATTGTTGCTTCCAGATCTATTTTTCCCCCCTTTGTTTCTCCAAAGACACTTTAGAAAATATTACAAGGAAACTGATGCCATGAAACAAATCATTCAAAACTGTTCTGCCATTTAAAACTTTGGGATCAGTAAGATTTTTTATGTTTTTCAATAGTCTCTAATGCTCATCAAGGCTGTTTACTTGATCTCAGAAAAAAAAAAAAAAACAGTAATATTGGGAAATATTACTTCAATTTCTAATATTGATTTTCTGTTTAAATATAATTTAAAATATTATTTATTCCTGTGATGCAAAGCTGAATTTTCATCAGCCATTACTCCAATCTTCAGTGTCACATGATCCTTCAGAAATCATTCTAATATGCTGATTTATTATCAGTGTTGGAAACAGTTGTGCTGCTTCATATTTTTTTGGAACCTGTGATACTTTTGTCAGGATTCTTTGATGAATTAAAAGTTACAAAGAACAGCATTTATTCAAAATATAAATCTTTTCTAACAACATAAGTCTTTGTAAGAAAGAAAAAAAGCAAGAAAGCAAGAAAGAAAGAAAGAAATTTACTGACTCCAAACTTTTTGAAACAGTAGTGTGTATTGTAACACAGAATTTTATTTGTAATAAATTAATTTTTATTCATAAAAGAATCCTAAAGAAATATATCACAGGTTCGAAAAAATATATACACAATTTTTTACATTTAAAATTAATGTAAAATAAAATGTAGATAAAATAAAACAAAATTTAATGAAATTAAATGTAGCAAATTAAATGTTAGCAATTTTAGTATTTTAGTTAAAGTGAAAGATAATATCATTAATGTCATTACAACAGTTTAAGATTATATATAAAACTAAACTGACAGAAATAAGAAAATTTTTTAGAAAATAATTTATATGAAAAAAAAATGTACTGAAATATTACATATAAACTATAAATATCAGGGATAATAATAGAATTAGAAGCAATTTTTGTACTCAAACCAAGCGAAAATGGCAAATGTTGTGTGTAGTTGTGCTAATAAAAACAAAATAAATAAATAAATAAAAAATTATATATATATATATATATATATATATATATATATATATATATTACACAATAAGTATATACCAGGGATATTATCTTTAACTAAAATGAAAAAAAAAAAAAACAACAACTAATAACTTGGACCAAAAAAAAAAAAGTTAAAATAGAATTAGAAGCAATTTTTGTACTGAAACTGACTAATGTTGTTCTACTAGCTGTTCTAATAATAACAACAATAATAAAAAAAAAATAATAATATCATATCATATAATATCATATAATATAATAATTATGTGAATATAAATACATTTTGTAAAAAAAGGAATTACAAAAACTTCAAAGTTTCTTCAAAGTATCTTTTTCTTTTTTTTTCTTTACTGAAATATTATGTAAGTATATATCAGGGATATTATCTTTAACAAAAATGGAAAAAAAAAAAAAATTTACTGGAACAAAAATTTAACTTAGAATTAAAAAATAGAATAGAAAAAAAATAGAATAAAAATAAAATAGAAAAATATAATTAAAAGCGATTTTTGTACTCAAACCAAGTGAAAAATCACAAATGTTATATATTTATGTTATATGTTATATATATATATATATATATATATATATATACACACACACTCTAATTTACCTCATGAAACAAATTACAAGCGGTGACTTGGATTTCTAAATGGCTGTATTCTCTGTGCAATGTGAAAGTTTACTTTTTCTTGACTGAAACAACATTTGATTGAGGTGTCAAGCTTTTATTCCAGTGCTTGAGGCGAACGCTTTGAGTGCAAAGCAGATCAGAAGACCCTTTTCCACAGGATCCACAAGAAAAGGGCTTTTGCGGTGGGCCGTGGGGGGTGTTGGAGGGTCACAAAGAGGGAGGGGCATTTCTCACACAGAGCCACAAATACCTCAGAAATAGTTAAGAAGATAGCATCAATCACCACCCCCCACGGACACCTTAAAGGTGCTCCAAAAATGCTGGCCTTTTACATTGATTCGAGGGCGGTGCCTGTAAACCAGCCCATATCCTTATCACCACAAGAAGGTTTATAAAACTGCGCGCAGATCAAATCACAGCAGCCAAAAAAAAGGTTGAATATGGGGACAGAAAGTTCACAGCAGAAACAATCTTTCAACTTGGAGTGAACCAATGCAATATGATTTTCAAGAGCAGTTTGATTGATTTTCATAGTCTGCTTTATTTTTCAACTGTGTTCTTATTGTATTGCGTCTGTCATACATTGTTTAAACTATGAGGAGAGATGGATGAATGGATGCTCTGTTTGGTCATTGTAAGCAGCATCTGCAACAAGCTGAATGAAGCACAATAAAATAAGTCACAATAAATTACACTTACTATAATTTCAGCAAGAAGCGTCGGTAAGGGCAAATCTCATGATAAGCAGGTCACATTACACCTAAAAATAGAAAGGACAGAAAAATAGAAACTAAATTTAGCAAAAAATAAAGGTTTTATGAAATGGATTGTTATTTTCATATCATTTTTCATTGCATTCATTTCTACAGACAAAAAATAAATAAATAAATAAATAAAAAATACTGTAATAGCCGCTAGTAAAAAAGTAATATATTTAAAATACATTTATTTCATATTACATATAATTCAAGTCTATTAACATATTTACTGACATATCACATATCAAATTATAATTAAACTTTATTTGGAGTACTACTTGTGCACAATGCACATTTCTTAACTTTAAGCCTACAATGTGCTTTAATATCACTATTGTTAAGGACTGTATGATCAATACATAATGAGAATATATCAGGAATATTAGGCATAACTATGTATATATGTAAATATATATGTGAATATATATAGATATATATATATATATATATATATATAGATAGATAGATAGATAGATAGATAGATAGATAGCTGTGATTTTAACAGCTTAGTTTAAGTACTACAATTTAAATAGAAATAAAATAAATAAAATAATTTATAGAAAATGTATATATTTATTTGTTGTAAACAAATAAAAAACAAACAAAAAAAAACATAAAAACCAAAATTAAAATGAAATCACAACATTTAAAAAGAAAATCTACTTCACAGTATTAACAAAAACTAAAACAGTACATCAGTAATACTAAAATAACACACACCAGTCAAAAGGTTTGGAAGAGTACGATTTTTAATGTTTTTAAAGTCTCTTCTGCTCACCAAGCCTGCATTTATTTGATCCAAAGTACAGCAAAAACGGATTTAAAAAAAAGTAATAATAAAATAAAATAAATGAAAAAATAAGGGAAAAAATACAAAACATATTACGTAATGTATATATATTATCATTTTAGTTAAAGATAATATTGTTAATATCAATAATATAGTTTAAGATTATATATAAAACTATAACTGACACAAATAAAATGAAAAAAGTATAAATAAAAAACAAAAAAGAAAAAAAAAGAAAAAAAAAGACAAAATTACTAAACGTTAACCAAAATTAAAATAAAATCACAACATTTAAAAAGAAAATCTACTTCACAATATTAACAAAAACTAAAATAGTACATCAATGATACTACACATACCAGTCAAAAGTTGCTGAATAGTACGATTTTTAATGTTTTTAAAGAAGTCTCTTCTGCTCACCAAGCCTGCATTTATTTGATCCAAAGTACAGCAAAAACAGTAAAATTTTAAAATATATTTTTACTATTTAAAATAACTGAATAACTGAATAATTTGAATATATTTTAAAACGTAATTTATTCCTGTGATTTCAACTGAATTTTTAGCATCATTACTCCAGTCACACGATCCTTAAGAAACCGCACTGATATTCAAATTTTCTGCTCAAAAACATTTATTATTAAGTTAAAAACAGCTGGGTAGACTTTTTCAGGTTTCTTTGATAAATGGAAAGTTCTTTTGTAACATTATAAATGTCTTTATCATCATTTTTGACAAATTAAAAAAAAATAAAAGTATTAATTTCTATAATTTCTAAAAAAAAAAAAAAAAATTTATAGAAAAACGTATAAATACAAATTTAAAAAAAAAAAAATGACAAAAACACACAAAATTACCGAAACTTTAACCAAAATTAGAGTGAAAACAAAATTTTAAAAGAAAATCGAATGTACAATATTAACAAAAATTAATAATAGTATAATAGCACATCAATGATACTAAAATGACACTGATACACAGAAAATTTGGGGGAATGTCACATTATAAAAATCTGCAGCAATAGGCTTTATTTTCTTTAAGAAAATATATTTTATTTACTTAAGTTCTTTTGATTTTGGGTGAAATATGACCCAGACAGGTTTTGTGGAATTCATGTGCAAAGCACCTTAGTAGAGTCCACTAATAAGCACACTCAGAAAACTTCAAAGGCACGTCATAGCGCATTGGATCATCATTCTGTGCCTGCTGGGGTAAAATTAGCTTAGTACTCATGTTGGGAGTCAAATAATTGTTGCATGCGTGTGGAAATGATCTTTTTTATTCACGCCGTTTTTATATGGAGTAGCTCAGAGAGACGGGCGACAGTGACTGGAGCTGCGACCTCCAGCTGTTTCAATTTACTCTCTCTTTTACGGTTTTAATTATCTTCTCTTTTCTTCTTGAACGTAAACATGCAGAACTAATAGAAGTTATTGGTGCATATAGTTCTCCTGATATTCATAATGACAGTTTTGTCAAGGGAGCAAAAACAACAAGTTGCACGACGTCTAGGCTGTCAAATATGACAGTGGTTTGTGTTTGTCTCAAAGACATGCACGCAAGGAATATCAAATGTCAAAATATATACTACACACACTTATTTTTATGGTTTTATTGTGCATGGTTCACATTATTAAATCATTAAAGTAATAGATTTAATATAATGCTACAATTATATAATATAAAAAAATCATTCATTCATTCATTCATTTATTCATTCATTTAAACTCAATATGAAATCAAATGTATTTTTCTTGGTCTTACTGTGCATGATTCAGTGCATGTTATTCCAAAAAATAAAAAAATTGTCCACATAATATTTAGTCATCAATATTTATATAATTAAAATATAATGCAATAACAAAATTCTCTGCCAATTATCAAGCAATTGTAAACACAGTTAAATAAATTAAAATTAATCCAGAAACAAAATTTATATTATTTTTATTTTTTTATTACTATTCCAAAAATATAAAATATACATTATATTATATTATATTATATTATATTATATTATATTATATTATATTATATTATATTATATTATATTATATTTATTATATATTAAAATCCTCTGCCAATCAACTGCAAACACCCACAAATGATTTGCCAATACATCAAAGGCATCCATACATTTCTCAAAATTAATATAATTTTACATGAGAATCCAAAAACGTTTTTTAACAAATAAAAATTAGTCCAGAAACCAAAAATATACTTTATTTTTTTTATTTTATTTTAGTCAATATTAAATCAGATGTGTTTTTCTTGTCTTATTGTGCATGATTATATTATATTATATTATATTATATTATATTATATTATATTATATTATACTATATTATACTATATTATATTATATCACAACACAATCAACTGGAAATAAATCAAAGGCAGCCCTACATTTATCAAAATATTTATGTAATAAAATAAAATATTATTATATTATACTATATTATATTACAAATATATGAAATGAAATCTAAATCCTCAGCCAACTGTCAACACAGTCAACTGCAAACACCAACAAATGATTTTTGATTAAATAAATGCACCTTTTGGTAAAAAATAAAATAAAATAAAATAAAATAAAATAAAATAAAATAAAATAAAATAAAATAAAATAAAATAAAATAAAATAAAATAAAATAAAATAAAATAGTCAATATTCTTCAGTGCAAGTTATTCCAAAAAAATAAATAAAAAAATTAGTCCACATATTATGTAATCATCAAAATGCATTAATTATTATTATTATTATATTCCTTATACCAAAAATATTAAATATTTATATTATATTATATTATATTATATTATATTATATTATATTATATTAAATTATATTATATTATATTAAATCACAACACAATCAACTGGAAACACCCACAATGATTTACCAATAAATCAAAGGCAGCCCTACATTTCTCAAAATGAATATTATTTTACATTAAAATCAAATTATTAAAAAAAAGTTATTTTTTACAAATCAATTAAAATTAATTCAGAAATCGAATATATATTATATAAATATACTATTCTATATTTATTCCAAAAATAAAAAATATTTATGTAATAAAATAAAATATTATTATAATATACTATATTATATTATAAATATATGAAATAAAATCTAAATAAATCAAAGGCAGCCCTACATTTCTCAAAATGACTATCATTTTACATGCAAATCAAATTAAACTACAAAGGTTTCTTGAGTGTTTCTCAAGTGAAGCATTTTCTCAGGCGACACCATTTGCATGCGTTATAACCCAAAGAATGACCACCTGGACTGCAAGTTAACATTCCAGTTGTGATCTCCAAGGTGCCTCCTCCTTTCCGCTTTTTCAGATGTGCAGGTCCTCCTGTGTCTTTGACAGACAGCAGGGGACAATATGCCAGTCACGTACGAGAGCGAGACCAGCCCAAGCATGCATTAATTCCTACATTAAACACAGGCCCAGTCACACAGCTCTCATGCTGTTTGAAGCTCCCTCTTTGCTAGACCAGAGCTCTTGCGCTGCCCTCCTCTCCCATGATTCCCTGCTGGAGCGGTTCAAGCCTGGCCTGCCATCATCTGTCACTCAAACAGAGTCCAATGTGAAGCAGCCTTGTAAGTCTCAAGGGACAAGAGCAAATGGTAAGGCAGAAGTTAAATAATGCACAATAAGTAGCAGTCAGAGCCCAAACTCTCCAGTGACACTGACGCCAGGAAGCAGGCATTTGTCTTCGAGTGGTGCATTCAGGGGGATTTGTACACAGAAATACAAACTAAATATTATGATGCTTCACATTAAAAGGTCAGAAACCCCTTAGGAAACTTTGTTGGGAAGTGTTTCCGACCTTTTATGTGATGCATCATATTTTGTTTGCATTTTGAAGTATTATTTATTATTTTAGTAGAAAGAAGTAGAAAGATTAAAATAGCATTTCTTAATTTCTTATTTAAAACTCTGAAACGCATTTTTGATTTTAAACTAAATGCTGTTGTTTTGAACTTTCTATTAATCAAAGAATCCAGAAAAATATACCATATTTGTATATTTTGTACCAGTTTCAAATAACTAAATAAATAGTAGCAAAACTGGTTTCAAAATTGAAATAATAAATATTTCTTGAGCAGCAAATCAGCATATTAGATTGATTTCTGAAGGATCATGTGACACTGAACAGTGGATTAATGATACTGAAAAAATCAGCTTTGCATCTCAGGAATAAATTATATTTTAACATTTTTAAAAAGAAACCAGTTATCTTAAATTGCATTATTATTTTTTAATATTAGTGTTTTTACTGTATTTTTGATTAAAATAAATGCAACTTAAGAGACTAAGAGACTTATTTCAGAAATAAAAAATAATAAAATAAAATAAAATAAAATAAAAACATTGAAAAACTAATACACAGCTGACACAACAAAATTACTAAAACCTACCAAACCCAAACTTTCGTTCAACTTTAATGCTTTAAAATGTAATTGGACAGATACTGCTCTTTGAGAATGTGTAAAATTAAAAATTATAATAATATTTATAATAACAAAATGACAATGATGATGAGGACAATAATAATACATACATAAATGCAGAAATAAATAAATAAATAAATAAATAAATAAATCTTTTAAAAAATCTTTACTTCAAATAAAATTAAAACAAAACATAAAAAAGGTTCATGGTGGTCAACCATGAACCTTTTTTTCAGCTAGTTGCCAATGTAACAGTTCTCATTTTTAAATAAATAAATAAATAACTTTACAAAAATCTTTACTTGGAAAAAAAAAAAAAAATCATAAACTTATTTTATTTCAGCAAGCTGCCAAGGTAACATTTCCCGTTTTTGTTTAAATAAATAAATAAAAGACATTTAAAAAAAAAGCTAACACAACTGACAAAAATACAACAAAGTACTAAAGCTTTAAGAAAAAAATAGGTGAAAACAGAAAATATAGAAGTAAAACCTAATTCAAAATATTTACACAAACTATATTATTATATCAACAATACTAAAATAACTGAACTGAATAAATGGAAAAGCCAGGGAATAAACAAACAAACAAATAAATAAATAATCTTTACTTAAAATAAAATTAAAACAAAACATTACATACATTTATCTTATTTCAGCTAATTTATATAATATGTCAGTGCTGATAGCCTACCTGTCACTTCTGATCTGTCCTGTCATAATAAAGGCAAAAAATAATAATAATACAACTGACAAAAATACAACAAAGTTTCTAAATCTTTAACAAAAATTAAGGTGAAAACAGAAAATATAAATATAAAACCTCTTCAAAATATTTATAAAAACTGTAATATTATATCAATAATAGTAACTGATCTGAACGAATGGAAAAGTTGTGAAAAAAATGTGCAAATTCGCTCTGTCATGTAAATAAAGTCCTACCAACTAAATATATGTCAAGTCATCCCACCCAGCCCTAATTTGTGATTTTTTTTTCTCCCCACCATGAAGCACTTTAACTTCCCGTCTCACCACAAGTGGCATTTCCACATCCAAATCGTCCTTTCACAATACGAACAAGTCAGTGCGGTGTATAATTTAACCATCACGACCAGCCCTGTCTCTTTTGTCCCCTGGGGAGGTTCTGGGGGCGATAACCATCTCTGCCTCTGAGCAATTTACAGCCATCAGTTCCAGGAAGCACAACATTAGCCAGAAAATGATCTCCAATGGCTAGCCAATTCACAGGAACTAAATTGAAGATGCACCTCACTGCCGCCCCAACTATGAATCAGCGATAACCCCTGCCGCTGGGCTTAAATCAAAAACACCGTTTTTGGAGATTACTTAAGACTTGTTGAATTACATCAGCTGTTTATTTTGAAAAGAAGGGTTGAAAAGGGAGCACCAACGCAATTGAAACATCAAGCGCTCTATCAGTTAGAGGTCTGTTCGAGATCAAAGGTCAAATGAAAATATCAAATTACATCCCCAAATCCACATGTTATCAGCCGAGTGGCACAAATGAGTTTACAAGCCGACTTTAAAGAGCTCTGTGAAGACTATATGCTCGTTCTTTTGAGATCGAATCTCCTGACAACTTTTTTTAAAAAGACTTTTTGCTGTGGTACTTGATCCGCTTTAAATAGGCGAGCAAAGAGAAGAAAACGAAAATGGTTTAAATCATTTCTGTCTTGGACCGAATGCTTTCTCAGATGACGACACAGACATTTTTGAGCTCTTTGTTTGCCTATAAGACTTAATTAGACTCAATGTCAGCAGTCAAATGCTGATTTTGAGTTCAGATCACTGTTGGAGTCCTGTTTTGGTCTTTGCAAAAGGAATCAAATGACTTACCATGTGACTCGTGTGCTGTATTCTAGTCTTCTGAAGTATTGATCTTCTCCTCTGCAGTAGTTTGCACATCACAGCTGCATCTTTCATGTGTCAGAACCATGTCAATGAAATCGAATCCGCCGCAATGCATCTGCAGGTAAAATAAACATACAAAATGAGATTTGAGGAAAAAAGGACAGATTATCAGTGAATCACACAAATTGTATAGCTTTAAAATATTTGTAATATTGTAATTTTATTTATTTATTTATTTATATTTTTTGTTTTTGAAGAGGTAAAGAAAAAGATTACTGGACTATGTTTTAAAAGAAAATAATATTTCAGTATTTCTATTTCATTTTGTGTGTAATTCAATGTGTTACTTTGATGTTTTTATTGTAATTATTGGTGAAATATAGTAGCAATTTCTAAGTGAAATTTGTTTTTTTATTTCCATGTATAGTAAGAGTCATGTTCTCCACACTTATTTTATTTTATTATATTATTTTTATTCATTTAGTTTTTAGTTTTTTTTTTTTTTTTGAGCTTATTAAATCTATTTTTTCCCAAATTAAATTTTTGAGTAAAAAAGACAGCAATACTGGGTCAGAATTATCCTTTAAGAAACACAAACAATTAAATTATATTAATTGATATTAAATGATAAATGTAACTATAATGATAAATGATTAACTACAATTAATTTTTATAATTATAATGATTATAAAATAATTTTATAATTATTTTATAATTATAATTCTTGCTTTGGACAAAAATATCTGCTAACTGAACACTGAATATATATGTATATATATATATATATATTTAGCAACAATACTAGATAATTTTTTTTAAAGATTTAATTAACTATAATAACCCTGATTAAACAAATATTCACTTTCTTAATATGCAATATAATAATAATAATAATAATAATAATAATAATAATAATAACAATGATAAATATTATTGTTATTATTATTATCATTATTATTATATGCAAATGCATTATTATTATGATTGTTACTATTATTATTTTGAAGGTGATGATCCAGATTATTCTTTGTGAGATTCAACTATTTGTTGTTTGGTACAAATCGATCCTTGCTCCTTGAAGTTTACTTTCTTTCTTTGGACAAAAGCATCTGCTAACTGAATGTTGTAAATGTATTATCTTTTTTTTAAGCAACAGTACTAGATAATTAGATGGTGGTGGGGTATAAATATAAAGTTTATAGTTTTACTAGTTTTAAAGAGTAGTATGACACACATACACACACACACAAAAAAAAAAGGAAGCCCTGGTCTAAACATGGTTACTCTTGTGTTTCCTGCACTACTCTTTCTCTCCACCTCTCCTTTTATATTCTCTCTTTCTGCTGTTCTTTCTCTTTCCCAGAACCTACTATATGGAATAATAACCACAACATAGAAAATAGTGAAGCGAATCAATCAGAATAACTTTAAAATGCTGGAGGGCTTTTGGGAATATCAATGCACGGCGGGATAGAGGCAGAAGTCGATACAGTGACCTCAGCTGTCATTACCGGTGGGTCTGGTCAATCAGACATGGGGAAGCATCTCAAAGACGAGCCATATATAATTAATGACACAGACTGCATACACACTGCATACAGTCACTCTCTCCTGGCATTCATTCTGCTCATTAGGCACTACTGACTTCACATACAACACTTTTGTGGATTATTGATTTATCTGAGAGGCTAAAAGTTTAGATTTAGCAAATCCCGAACACTAAATATTACATTTTGGCACAATAAATAATTTGCTCTATTACATAACATTCACATTTAATGATTATGCACATGCTTTTTCCAGATTACATGACATTACATTCAGTTTGCACTTTAAAAGTATGCTAAAGTTTATTCTTTTCACAAGCGCACCACTATGTAATACCACTCACATTTTCCTTAGTAAATGCACAAATATAACTATTGTAATTTGTTGTTTTTGTGCTGTAAGTGCATGCAACAAGATAAATCAAAAAAGCTCAAAACTTCTAAGAGATTGTGAGTGTGAATACAGTGTAATTGGACCGTTTGATGTGTACTGTAACCTCCACAAACATGTTTCTGTCCTCTGGTTCACACATCACTTTAACTGCCCAACTAGAAACCTCCATTCTGTCCTTTTGCGCTTACTCAACTTATAGTAGGGCCTATAACTCAGGCAAGAGATCATTTGTCTTTCTTGCCAGTGAACTACAATTTCTCTTTGACCATCAGCCTTCAAAGCAAACGAACACATCCACACATTATTCCTCGCTTTGGCCAGAGAGGAACCTGTTGTGAGTGTGAGTCGGCCATGATTGAAGAGCTCTCCGCAGAAAAGGCAATTTCACTATGCTGCTGCCTCACAAGCTTATAAAAAATATATTAATTTATATTTTTCTTAAGTCATGTGAATTCTGAAGAGGAATTTTTTGTGTGTGTTTTTACCCTTTAATTTAATTTGATCTTTTTCCCCCCAGTTTAGTTTAGTTGGGTAACAAAAAAAAAAAAAAAAGAAGAACAAGAAGAAGAAGAAGAAGAAGAACAACAACAACAACAACAACAACAACAACAACAACAACAACAACAATAAATATTTTTAAAGTAAAATAACACAAAAGTATTACCATTTTAGTTGGGTAACAAAAACATACTGGGTTATGTCACTCCAAATAAATAAAAAAATATATAATAATAATAATAATAATAATGATAATGATGATAAAGATCATTTTTAAAAAGCAAAACAACACAAAAATATTAGTTTAGTTTATTTGGGTAACAAAAAAAAAAATAATATTTTAAGGCAAAATAACACAAAAGTATTAATTTAGTTTAGTTGGGTAACAAAAACATACGGTTATATGTCACTCCAAAAAAATAAATAAATAAATACATAAAAAAAAATTAATAATAATAATAATAATGATAATAAATATTTTTAAAGCAAAATAATAATAACAATAAAAATAAATATTTTTAAAGCAAAATAACACAAAAGTATTACCATTTTAGTTGGGTAACAAAAACATAAGTAAGTAAGTACTTACTTAAAACATAAAAAATAAGTAAGTAAGTAAGTAAGTATTTATTTATTTAACAATACTTACATTTTTATGCTGAATCCAAATAAACACATACATTTTTTGTTCACATGACAGTTTTAAGGGAAAAAATGTCTTTATAAGCCACAATCATTCTAGCTTTTTTTTTTTTTAAAACATATCTCTTTTAATTTTTGCTTAAGTCATTAAAGTCATATGTATTAGGCTTTTATTATATCTATATAGTTTTTGTAATTTTTAATTAAATTTGTTTAATTTTTATTTTTACTTTGTTATTTTAGTGAATCAAGTTTACATAAAAGTAATAATAAATATACAGTATAAAAGTAATAAATAAATAAAATAATAATTTATTTTATTATTTAATTTCAGTTAACATTTATTTTAAATATGATTTTTATATGCAATATAATAATAATAATAATAATAATAAATTTTGCATATAATAACAATAATAATAATAATTATTATTATTATTATTATTATTATTATTATTGTTGTAGTTGTTGTTCTTATTATTATTATTATTGTTATTGTTAGCAACAACAACAACGACAAAAACAATAATAATAATAATAATAATATAATAATGCATTATTATTATAATAATTATTATTATTATTTTGAAGGTGATGACCCAGACATTTCTTTGTGAGATTCATCTATTTGCTGTTTGGTACAAATCGATACAGTATATACCTCCTGTACATATTGATTTGTCCTGGAATTGGAATTGGACTCACACTGGTCAATACATACATATATGAAGTGGGGTACTTTCCAAAGCACTGAAAGTCACCGGACCATTGTTGTGTTCGGTACACTGATGGAGGTCAAAGATACGTGTGCAAGTGTGTAAGAAACACACCCGGAATCTCATTAAAGTGGACACTCCGAAGGACAAACAATGTAGCCATAATTGATTGTTTTGTCTCCGTTTCATTAACTCAGCCAGGGGAAGAAAAAAAAAAGATTACATGATCTAAAGTGTATTAATTTTCCCGTTTTTAATCTACATGGAGGTGTGACACGTTCATCATTCAGCGCACTATCTACCTGGAAAGTTAAAACACTTGAAAGTGGCTCAGACCTCAGAGTTATTGATCATACGTGTCTGAGAGAGCTAGGTCACTCCTTACAGCGATGGTCCCACTATTACACCATCTCACTGTTTCAAATACATGTCCTTGAACATGGTTTGTCAAAAAAAACCTCACCCTCAGGCCGTACAAGATCTAGATGAGTTTGTTTCTTCATCAGAACAGATTTGGAGAAATGTAGCATTATATCACTTGCTCACCAATTAACAACTTGTGAAGTGAAAAGCTGTACGTTTGTAAGACACAAATCTATCAAAGACGTTTTAACTTTAAACTGTTGTTTCTGACAAAAATGCGAGTCCATAATGCATAATAACGCTTCCTTCAGTATAAAAGTCTATCCCCTGTTGCCCTCTCACATCAAAATCCGCCAACATATTTGCACTGTTTTTGTCTTCAGTGCTTGATGTGTGCATATTTTTCTTATGAATCAAATGTAATAAATCTATTTTTTCCCAATAAAAGCAGTATTATAAATATAGGATTCATATTTTAGCAGATGCAGTTTTGAGGTTAAAAATTTCTTATAAACATACAGCTGGTGGATGACATATTACTTGTGGATTATCGTGATGTTTTTATTAGCCCGTTGGACTCTTATTTTGACGGCACCCATTCACTGCAGAGGATCCATTGGTGCTAATTGCTTCAAATTTCAAACTTCAGACTCATCTACATCTTGGATTGTCTTTGGCAGTGCTAACAGGTTTCAATGTTGTTTGTACATGATAACAGAATTTTCACTTTAAAGGAGAAGTCCACTTCCAGAACAACAATTTACAAATAATTTACTCACCCCCTTGTCATTCACAATGTTCATGTCTGTCTTTCTTCAGTCGTAAAAAAAATTGCATTTTTCTCCATATAATGGACTGATATGGTGCCCTGATTTTGAACTTCCAAAATGCCCTTTAAATGCAGCTTCAAACAATCCCAAATGCGGTTGTAAACGATCCCAGCCGAGGAAGAAGGGTCTTATCTAGCGAAATGATCGGTTATTTACATTTTTAAAAAAATACTCAATACAGTTAGCATATGTCGAAAAACTCAGACCGTATTTTCTCCCTTAACTTCAAAAATCATTTCAAAATCATTACATGATTGCAGAAGTTCCGACCCAGTCTATGCAAACTGAACATGCAAAGAAGATCAAACACCCTCAACAAAAAAGGTAAAACACCAAGTTAAGGGAGAACATGAGATGGAAGTTTTTCAACATAACTAGTTCCCTAACTGTCACGAACCAGAAAAAAACAGAGTTCAGGCAGAGTAAGACAAGACAAGCATTTGGCATTAAAAAGTATATAAATTGTATTATTGTTATAAAAAAAAACTGATCATTTCGCTAGATAAGACCCTCTTTCTCGGCTTGTTTACAACCACATTTGGGTTCGTTTGAAGCCGCATTTAAACTGCATTTTGAAAGTTCAAAATCGGGGCACTATATCAGTCCATTATATGTGGAAAAATGCTGAAATGTTTTCCTCAAAAAACAAAATTTCTTTACAACTTAAGAAAGAAAGACAAGAACATTGTGGATGACAAGGGGGTGAGTATATTATTTGTAAATTGTTGTTCTGGAAGTGAACTTCTCCTTTAAGGTGAACTATCCCTTTAAGAGTAATGAGTGTTTTTTGAATGTTAAAATACGGGTTCTGGTTGGAACTTAACTCTCGCAACAATCAGTGTTCATCTCGCCATCTGACATCATCACACTGAAATAAACGTAGTTCCAATGTAGGACAAAAAACACCTGACCTACAAATGTAACAGGCAGTTTTTAGTTCACAACACAGATTAAATTCACTGTTTTCAGATGAACTTCAATACATACTAGCACTTATTGCTTCGTTTGACATGTAAGTCACATTTTCATTGTATTTTCATGGCTTAGGTAACGTTACGATACTTAATTAAACAAAACACACTCGTTCGTTTTCATCAACAACAAATATAAACACTATGAACTCACAGTCTTAACTATAATATCTTTCTTTTCCTTGTAAAACATCAGAACTTATCAGCATTTCATTCTAACAGGAAAATATGTTTTCACTCTCTCAACATGAACACATCAGTACACATTTAATCACATTTATGGCAGTCAACAAACTGCAAAATGCCTACTCACCAAAGAGAATACAACATATGAAAACCTCTGTTTTAATCGCCTCTTACGTTATTTTAACTTTTTCAAAGTTACGCTGCTGCTTGTCTCTGGGTCGTTCTTGAACGATTCGTTCATTTTAAACAAATCTTTAATGTGACTCGGGACGAACGAGTCGTCTCGGAGTCGTCTCGCAGTAGATGTGTTACGGACGTAACATTTTTATCATATTTTGCTAAAATGAACGAAATGACTCGAAAAAAGATTCGTTCATTTTGCTGAACGAGACTCAAAGGTCTGAGTCGGTAAAATGACCCGAACTTTCCATCACTAATAGAGGGTTTGCATCGACGTCACGTTCTGGTCAGTTACCCGGATGCGCCGCCATTGCGGCGATACTCATATGTAAACAAAAGCATTAATTGCACGGTTAGTGTACCACTGAAGACGTTGGTCTACTAATTTATGCCCTCTAAACTACGGAAAATGCGTGGAAGCTGCTAAATCATATAGAGAAGGACTTATTAAGCAGGGAAGGTCGTTTTATTTTGACAAACTAAAGTTAATACAGGGCTCAACACTAGTGTTTCCTTGGTTACTGCTGTACACAAAGCTCCGCTACGCCGCTTTATAATGCGTTATACAGATGCTAGATGAAAAGAAAAAGCCATGTAAACTTTTCTGAAAACAGACAGTTCCCCTCAGAGACACATTTATATAAACTCCTACCCCAATTCATTATTATGGGTTTCTTCCGATATTTCGTGTATCGTGAACAGTGAGATTGATCTGCCTGCACAGTATTTTCTTCTTTTTATGTCCGTCTAAAGCTGTTAACGGCCTTTTACAGACTAAATACAATAATAACGTAATTTTCCACACAAATGACATTTTGGAACCAAATGCAGTGCAGTGAATGTACGACTTGCATGGGCCACAGCAACGGTAAACAACCGTACGATCTGCCTCCGTTGTCGCGGACTGATGACCCGACAGTTCTTCCTTCTATTTCTTATCTTGACATAGTGAATTACTTTCGTTTCTTCCTTTTTTCGCCAAACCTATACGCGAGTTCCATTCGGTTCAGTGGCATTGTTTACACTCAATGCCGCCGCAATGGCCGACTTCCGGATTGATGTAACGTAACGTAACACTCTGTAGAAAGAAAATGGCTGCCCCCATCCAACACTAAAGTGGTGGGGTGGGTCTTCAATTTAGACTTAACGTAATTGGACAATGACTAAAATGTCAATCATCACACTGAAATGCATTTCACTTAAATTTTACAGTTTTTCTTACATTCTTTTCTCATTTCTGGTTAATTTACTATTTTAAGAGACACTTTAATTTTTTTTTAATATAATTGATATCCTAAATTATACAGGTTACACTTGCGCAAACTTATCCGGGAGTGTTGACTTTTCACCGACTCCCAACTTTTGAGCATGATCGACTGAAGTTATGGCTGCTTGCTCTTGTATATGCCAGAGCACGTTAACACGTTGTGAATGCGCTCAGGAGAGTTGGGCATTGTGCTGGATCAGAAGTAAAAAATGCTATAAATACTGTTCAGTTTCTTGCACAGACCGATTGTTTCATGTCTTAACACCTCAATGTATCATCACAAGCTGCAGGGTTTTATTTGATTTTGTCTATGTTTTTTTGACTGTCAAATCCATGGATCCCATTGACTGCCATTGTATGACTGACAGACTTAAAAATCTTTTTTTGTGTTCTACTGAAGAAACAAAGTCACCTACATCTTGGATGCCCTGGGGGTAGGCAGATAAACATCACATTTTCATTTTTGGGTGAACTATCCCTTTAATATAAAAGAAACAACTACAGAGCGCAAACCCTTTAGTTCCCTAAAGAATCGGGTCCATCATCTGCTAGGGCCCCATGGACCCCACATGGGACCAACCAGAACTGTAAGCGGCCAAAGGCAGTCATGTCTGTGCTCTGTGAGCTCCATCTGCTGCTCTGGCTGGTGGTTTGGTAAGCACTCAAGGACCTACCGCCTACTCTGGGAGATGCTCCATTCCAGCAAACGCCTTTTGAAGAAATGCATAAAGTATTGTTTTTCTGCCTCTTCGTCTCTCACCACTAATTTCACAAGCGTTCTCCGGGAGCTTTCATGCTATTGTTGTACTCAGCTGCTCACCGGGGTCCTGAAGCGATGATTCTTTGTAAAGCTGCTGCGGAACAATATGTATTGTGAAAAACAATGTACAAAAAAAAAAAAAAATGAAATGAAATAAATGTAAACTAGAGAGGCCTGCAGAGGCTGGAGCTTCAAGGTTTTCAGCTGCACTTGACTGCACTGGCCTCATATTGTGAAAGTGTGTTTATTTTAGTGCCACTGAGATACTATTATTATGATGCTATTACAAGAATGATTACAAACCATTATAGCTTTTACTGATATTTTGAATAAGTGTTTTTATTTTTAGTTTTAAAGATTTAATAAGTTTGTTGGGTTGTTTTGTTGTTGTTGTTGTTGTTGTTTATTATACAGTTTAAGGCAGAATAATCTGCAAAATGTTAATTATTTTACCCAAATAAGAAGGATCATAAAAAATGCATGTTATTTTTTATCTAATACTGACCTGAATAAGATATTTCACATTAAAGACGTTTACATATAGTGCACAAGAGTAAACAACAGCTGAATTTGTAAAAAATACCATTCAAAAGTTTACATACTTGATTCTTAATACTGTGTTGTTACCTAAATGATCCACAGCTGTGTTTTTTGTTTAGTGATAGTTGTTCATGAGTCCCTTATTTGTCCTAAACCACCCACTGTTCTTCTGAAAAGTTCTTCAGGTCTCACTAATTCTTTGGTTTTTCAGCATTTCTGTGTATTTGAATGCTTTCCAACAATGACTGTATGATTTTGAGATCTTTTCACACTAAGGACAACTGAGGGATTCATATGCAGCTATTACAAATGCTCACTGATGCTTCAGAAGGAAACATGACGCATCAAGAGCCAAAGGGGTGAAAACTTTTTGTATTGATAAATTGAACATATTTTGTATTTTCTGTAGCTTCTGAAGAGTATAGCAGTAAATGAAAAAAAAAAAAAGATTTTGTTCATCAGTATATTTTGTATATTTCCTACCGTAAATATATCAAAACGTAATTTTTGATTATGCATTTCTAAAAACTTAATCTGGACAACTTTAAAGGTGATTTTCTCAATATATTGATTTTTTTGCACCCTCAGATTCCACATTTTCAAATGGCTGTATCTCGGCCAAACATTGTCTAATCTTAACAAGCCAAGTTAAACTAAATGAAAAGTTTTTGTACATTTTATTTCAGTTAACATTTCCCTTAAATGGGTCATCGGATGCCCATTTTCCACAAGTTGATATTATTCTTTAGGGTGTTAATGAAAAGTCTATACTTTGGTTAAAAATTCTGGTTGTGTAAAACAACACCCTTTTTACCTTGTCAAAATGAGCTCTGCAAAAAGCATCTTGTTCTGATGGATTGTTCCTTTAAATGCAAATGAGTTCTGCTCACCCCACCCCTCTCTTCTCTCTGTGGAGTGACAAGCCGCATTTAGAACATTTAGCCACGAAACTTGCTAACTAGCACGTTATTAGGAAAGGTGATTGCAGAGATTCATAAAAAACCCTTATACTCACTTCTGCTGTAGGTGAAGCTGGATCACGAATGATTGACACAAACATAGACGCATTTATGCAGATCGGGAGGTGCATTCTCTTTACAAACAAACGTAATCCACTGCATCTTCAGCAGCTCAGATGTCGGGAGTAAATGACAACCGCTATGTTCAGAATTAGATCCAGCAACACCTCAATCGCTCAATATTCTTGTCTAACTTACATCCCTGCTCCAGCATCGAAGCAATGGAGGTCGGACTGTTACAGCTGATTTAGGGCAGGTCTGAGGTAAGATGCTTATGTCAATCCACTATTGTAGGAGCGGCCTCTGTCGGTGTGACACCACAACGACAGGCATCTGAGAATGGCTTGATTTGAAAAAGGGGATATTATTTTTACAGATTATTTTAAAACCACTGCATGGATTTTTATCATTATAGGGTAGATTTGTACATACACTGCCAACACACATTAATGTTCAAACAACATGAAAAAGTGAACTTTGAATCCGATGACCCTTTTAAGTCTTTTTAATGGTTTTACTTTTACAGTTACAGTAACAACCCTGATCAGAATCAGTGTTTTATTCTGTGGCAAAGCCAACACTCTAAACAAACTGCAAGACTGAAGCTGTTGCCTTTTTACACCTATTTCCTTTGTCTCGCACTTTTTTGTTTTGCAGTTATATTGGCTGCTGATCACTGTGATTGTGTCATTCACACTTGTTAGCAACAAACACACCTGAAAATTAATCAACCAGACTTCAGACAGGTTTAAAACTAGGCCTTGCATCTATAACTTCTCATATTTACAAAAACATACATGTCAGTTTCAGTGACTTGTACGAGTTGCTAGTTTAGGTTTTTTGTTTGTTTGTTTGTTTGTTTTTTTGTAAATCAAAATGCAGGGTATGCTTTGGTTGAAGGCTTAGTTTAAGCAAAATGAAATTTCTGTGAAATGAAATCCATTTACTCACCTTCATATCACTGTAAAATCATCTGAAAGTAGAGTTCTTCAGCTGTGGGCTACTGGTACTGGTCCCCGTCCCTCAGTTCCATGCAGTTAGGGAAGAGTGGGCTAAGATGAGTCATTTTTTACACATGTGGTCCTCAAGATAAGAGAAAATGAGGCAGAAGTATAATGACAGTATCTAAAGTAATTTCAGGATGTTTCCCATTATTTTAAATTAACAAAATGCATCTATGATAAAGGGTTCTAAAAATATGGCTTCTTATAAAAAAAGTGTTCCTGTAGCTCAGTTTGCCCCAGGGTAAGTTAAAGGGTAACTTAATAATCAAATTTCATTTTACAAACAGTCATAGTCCTTTTCCTAATGTTTACTTAAACGAAATAAAAACCAAATGAAATTTAATTTTCAATCTATAATTGTTTGCATTTCTGAAGCAATGTGTTAAAACACCAAACTTTTAACCTTCCCAAAAACAGACTAAACAGGGAGCTTGTTGAGTAAAATTAAATAAAAACTGAATTAGAAAGAAGGAATAAATGTCACTGAAACTAATACATAATTTAGTCGCTTTTTTTTAGCATGGTACCTTTTCTGCAATGTCAAACAGGCCATTAGGGACCACAGGTGGAAAGATATATTTGATTATAATGTGATGAAAAGCATCTTCTTGGGTTTCAGAGAAGGATTTGGGTGCACTTGTACAAGTAAACTACAAATAACATCTATGTTGGGTAATATCAAATTAAAATACCAGTTTATATTTCAGAGATTTAACTTATCTTCAGTGCCTTATGGTGGGGTAAGTTAAAGTGCTGGCTCAACTTACCCCACAGCATTTGGCTCACTTTGCCCCATAGGTGGCATTTTGGAAAAAGCTAGCTTACCAATTCTGGCTAAATGATTTGCATGGTTTTATATGTTGATAAATCACCTATATGCATCATGAATATTTTTAGACCTGGATAAATTTGTCTTGATGCAACATCTGTTATGATAAAATTTTACTTTGACAAGCCAAGAACAGTTTTTAAATGGGTGCCTTACACTCCTCCAATGTGTTTCTCCTTTTCACAGTCTGGCAGAAATGATGTGTTATTCCAAAATACATGGTCACATGACAGCAAAGGTGTACAGTTGCCAAGTTACAGGGGGTGGGTCAACTTACCCACTGGCTCAACTTACCCCACGCTCCCCTACAGCAAACTCCAGGTTTAGTATTTGCTTTAAATACTAGAACACCAAACTGGCCGATACAGTTTGCATGCATTATTTTTATTTAGTTTTATGTGACAGCTTTGTGTGACAAACAGACCAGTATTTAAGTTGTTCTACACTGAAAGTCTTGACACCCGCCTAAGCAGATGTCAGAATTTCTCCTTTAGTGTTCCACAGAAGAAATAAAGTCCTGGGGTTTGGGAATGACATGAGGGTGAAGAGATGATGACAGAATTTTCATTTTTTGAGTGAACTATTTCTTTAAAGATGGAGTTATGAGTGTCTGGCTCAATATCAGTATTTAGCTATACGCCTCAGGCTTGCCGCCGTTACAGATTGACTCGAATGCCTCTCCGCTGCTTGAATAAACTCCATGTGCAACAGCCTGAGAAGAATGGCAAAACACTTTCCCTGATAAGGTCGTCAATAACTCATGAAGAATATCTAATGTCACTGACATTGGAAAATTGATCTTTTGTAATACAATTCTGAAACGCCTTAACTCGCTTTCCAGGTGTTTGTTGATATCAGGAGACGACACATTAGGATCCAGATCTGTGCTGTCACTGGTTTAGCTCAACGCTTTCAGCACAACAGCAGACACAACATTTGTGACCTTGCAGGAGAAATGAGCACAGAGGAATTTATTCATGTTAATGAACGCTCTCAGTCTGACGCGTGACGGCTCCAGATAGGATATGACTCAACCGCTCCGAACGAGGCACTCTAGTTCTCTCACCTGACAGCCATTTTAAAGCACTCAACCTGGATTTCGACAGGAACTGATGCAGTTGTCTGCCTTCTGCCTGACAGTATGTAAATTCTGAAACACGAGTGCTGATGGGTGATGCTGTTTATCTTACACAAATAAGAAAATGCACTTTATCCAATTTATTTTCATTTGCATTTCTTAGCATGTGGGTGAAAAGCAGCCACGGAATATTCAAATGCAACAGAATTTCATGCCACGAGCCTTTAAACTCCTGAAAAATCCGTTGACTAGTTCATCCTTGCTCACTGTAACAGCCTGAGAACATGTAAACATGAATTTAGTTTTCAGTGAACTGAAAAACACACTCTTGACTCCTGAGAGCTCTGTAAAACAAACCAGTCACATTGTTTGTTTATGAAAGCTCCTGCCACCTTTGCTTGCAACAGAGTAGGATAAAAATTCCATTCATTTTCTCCATGGAAAAAAAAAAAAAAAAAAAAAAAAAAATAAAAAATGTGCGTGGTAAATTTGCACTGACATGTTTAACAGCTGTTAATATGCAATCATTGTTTTAGATCAACTTGTTGTGTAATTGTATAAGATTTCCATTTGAATTCCATTGCATAAACTTACTCAGTGTTGCCAAGTTCGCATTTTCCTGTGGAATTGGGCTACGTTAAAACTGTTGTCGTGGGTGGTTTTTCATGTTAGCGGGTTAAAGCAACCCCAATAATGTGATATTTAGCCCCTGAGTACGAATTTTACCAGGAGAATCCTGCCAAAAATGTGTATTTTTACCGGGGGACCCCACCAAAATGCGTTTTGGGCTAGCTTTGAATAGTAATTGGGCTGGTTTTATTGTGACAACCTGTCAACCCTGATCACACTTGCCCGCAACCTGCCAAAATAAAAGTTTGCTGATTTTAGGTTTAAAAATGTTGGGAAACAAAAAAATCATATTTTAAAAAAAGAAAGAAAGAAAGAGAATTTAATGTAAATATTAGCATTGTATTTTTAAAGTGGACTTTAAAATAATTGTATTTTTATATAAGACTCTTTTTTACTTTAAAATATAACAGTACTATCAAACTTAATTATTTTGTTTATTATTTTATTTAAAAATAGCACACATACAGTGTTGCCAAGTTTGCGGTTTTCCTGTGTAATTGGGCTACTATAAAACTGTTGCCACGGTTGGTTTTTCATGCCTGCAGATTAAAGCAACCCCAATAATATGATATTTAGCCCCTAGAGTACGAATTTTACCAGGTGAACCCCACCAAAAATGTGTGTTTTTACCGGGGGACCCCACCAAAACGCATTTTGGGCTAGCTTTGAATAGTAATTGGGCTGGTTTTGTTGTGACAACCTGGCAACCCTGATCATACTTGCCCGCAACCTGACCAAATAACAGTTTGCTGATTTTAGGTTTGAAAATGTTAAAAAAAAACAACATATTATTTAAAAAAAAGGAAGAAAGAAAAAGAAAAAAAGAATTTAATGTAAATATTAGCACTGTATTTTTAAAGTGGACTATAAAATAATTGTATTTTTATATAATACTTGTTTTTACTTTAAAATATAATAGTATTATCATACTTAATAGCACACATACTCAGTGTTGCCAAGTTTGCCGTTTTCCTGCGTTACTGGGCTACTATAAAACTGTTGCTGCGGGTGGTTTATCATGTCGCGGGTTAAAGCGACCCCTTTAATAATGTGATATTTAGCCCCTAGAATGCGAATTTTACCAGGAGAACCCCACTAAAAATGTGTATTTTTACCAACGGACCCCACCAAAATGTGTTTTGGGCTAGCTTTGAATAGTAATTGGGCTGGTTTTGTTGTGACAACCTGGCAACCCTGAACGTACTTGCCCGCAACCTGCTCAAATATATATATATATATATTATTATTATTTTTATTTTTTTTGCTTTACGTTATGATTTATCTCAGAGCTGTTTGTTTTGGTTCATGGCTTAGCACTCTTAACTGACAAAATGTATTAAATCTCCAAGGAGAAAATGAATGGAAAAAATACTTCCGGAACCAAGGCCTCTGAAAAAGTGGGCCATCACTGTGGGTGGCTGTGCATGCGTCAAACGGAGACTAAAAGCAATACAACCTCAGGAATGGTTGTTAATCTACACTGTTCTTTTTATGATACACGATGAATTTGTTCCACCAAACCAAATGAAAGGACAGAACGGCTCTATGAAAAACTGGATACATAAAACCACATTCAAGACAAGGGTGTATGCAAACACTCATCATCAAGCAGAGCTGCAGAAATACTCAATTATAATTTCAGAAAAACTGAAATTATTGATTACAGTATTCAATTCCATCAATTTTCCATGTACAACTCCATTTATCTAAATTAATAAATCACAACATTGAGGGAAATAAATCAAATCAAATCAAATAAACGTGCAGCCGTCATATCTTATTTTCGATACACACCTCCAAAAGAAGACATGAAGGTTAGGCAACCTTGGAGACATAAAGTATTTTAAATAAATATTACTTTTGGACAGTGCAGTGGCAGATACAAGGAACTGTTAATGCAGTCTTCATTAAAATTTTAGTTGTTTATTTTTAAAGCACTTGCACCCCACAGGAAACAGAAACCAGAATGACTTCCTGTATTTTGTTTGTCCAAAGAGTGGCCTACTTTTTTCCCCCAAAAATATTCTGATGCTCTTTTGACAAAAACAAGGAACGATGGAACATCAAGTTATTCATGAGACTCCAGTGTTGTTATTGTTAAATAAAATTAATAAAAATATTTAGTAATTAAAATATACATAAATAATAAGTTAACTTTAAAAATATCAATAAGAATAATTAAAATTAGAAATGTTGCATTGCAAGTTGCAACTAACTGAAATGAAAAAGCTAAAATTTAAGCTGTAAAAAAGTAACAAAACTAAATAAATAATAAAAATCTCATTTAAATTACATTTAAATTTAAATTACAAAAACACAGTTACCCAAACTTTAAAATGAAAATCAAAACTATAAAATAAAGGTATATATATATATATATATATATGTGTGTGTGTGTGTGTGTGTGTGTGTGTGTGTGTGTTTGTAAAAATTCTAAATATTAATACATTTTATAATAATATTAGTACAACGTAAAATTATTTCTAAAGTAGTAAATAAAACAGATTATTGGGGTGTTTAACAAAAGTGCCATGTTTAATTCAATGTGTTACTTGCTGTTTTTGTAATTCTGAAATTTCTATGTAAAAATGATTACCATACCAATTTTCTTATACTATAAAATAACACTGCAGAAAACACAAAATCATAAGGAAGACGAATTATGAACGTTGTCTCAGAAGGCAAAATCATAGTCAAAATCTGAGCTTTAACTAAAGGATATTGGCTACTTTTAAGAAAAAAAGACAAGCCCTTCAATAGCCTTCACCTCAGCTTTTTGTTTAAATATGAATTGCCTTTTGCCAAACCACATTGTGCTGTTTTTAGTGCAAAAATTGTGCTTAAAATATCGTCCTCGAAGAGCTCACAATAGAATTTTAATGAAAGAAAACGGAGTTCAAAGACTCACAACAGGAACACAATTAGAGTCACAGCTGGCCAATCTGACATTAAGAGAGATGGTCAGGCAGTGTTCTTCTTGAAGCTCATTTCATCAATCTGCCCTACAAAGCGTTCTCCCAATTATCGATTGCCATCCTTTTCATTTGCGCTTCTCTTTAAGTAAACTGTTTGAAAGTTCTCCAAAAGCCAATAACCGCTCGCAGAAAAACATGAAAAACTGGTGTTTCTAATTCAGCCCCAATTTGTCTTATTGAGTCAAGCTGTGGGAACAATTTGAATTATTAATCAGGGTTAAATGGGTTCTTGTGGTCTGTCTGTTTCTGGATTCATGAGCTGACTCATTTGTAAAGTTTAAAGCAATATTTCACTCATAAGATAAAAAGTCCATTTACTCACCCGCATGTTGTTCCAAACCCGTACGAGTCTCTCTGTAAAACTTGTGTGACAAACAGACCCAGATTTCATTGGATTAGTATCTATCTGGTACAAAAACAAAAATCTCAATCAAACCCAAAACTCTGTAATTGAATCGAAACATCATAAACATTTATTACACTGTAAAAAAAAATGCCTGAGAACACTATTGAGTGATGACTCAAATATGTTGGTGAATCAGAGAAAACAGCTTTTGGAAATGAAATGCCATTTTGTTGATGCCACCAGAAAATGTTTTCCTTTAATAGAGTGACTACTTTCACACATTTGCCTTGCACATTGTGCAATTAGCAAGGAATAATTGACTCCGGTCTGTTGTAACAACACAAAATAATGCACACCTGAAAGAGGTGATACAGCCATGACACAAAGAGTGCATTATTTTCTCATAATAAAACAGAGTCAATTATTCTGCTTATATCACGGTGACCTCACCTCAAGACATTATGTGCATTTCCATTACAGATTTGGTAGGTTTACGTATGTCGCAGCCACCACACTAGCCATTCATTTCAATCATAGGAGATGTAGGCATCCACCTTTATAGAAGCACTGCAGAGAGGCGGTTCTGGGATGCTTCTAAAACTGAAAAGAGCCGTGACATGCCTGGTTTTACATTAGAGTGTGATCAGCTCCTCAGACTTGTGCAGTTTAAGTAAGGGGTTATCAAAGCTTTAATGCAAGAAAAGCCCCTTGTTCAAGCATTGTGTAGTCAATGCTTATGTAAGCGGGCATATGTGAGGTGTTTCTTGGAGGTTATATTGTAGTACATTAAAAGAATGATCATGTGACGCACGCACAACTCTGGTTGACTGAGAGCACTGGTTACTGGTTATTCACTCCCCCCAACTTCAATCTGGGACTTGAACCCGCAACCTTTCGGTTATGAAGCAGACTCCCTAACCATTAGGCCACAGCTGCCCTAAATGATAATCCAATGAACATGCAAGAGATCCAGGGCAGGCAGTGAAACAAACAAGATGAGATAACTAGGCTAGGAAACAGGACTCGAATAACAAAACAAGAAATAACTAGACTTTAGAAAACTAGGAAGTGGCTCCGTAAAGCAACAAGACCAGTGCTAAATGCTGTACAATACTCGGCTCAGAATAGTGGGAAGGGCCTTGTATTTATACTGTTTGTGATTGGCTGTAACTGTGAGCATGGTGAGTGAGGTGGAGCATGGGAAATGTAGTCCGGGGTGTAGTGCAACAGTCTGTGTAATGGCAAAGCGACCTCTGGTGGCGAGCAGACCGACGATCAGGACCAGCTTCGTGACAATATGGGAGTTTTTGCGGAATTAGGCACATTTCCATTATATATTCTCGCAAAACTTTGGTGATATTATATAAATGTCGATAAAAAAGTATTATGAAATGACAGCATTTCCATTAATCAATGTTTTGCGACTAAAACGTAATTTTTTCCTCTCGCGATAAGTCATGGCAACAGATTTTGCCTATATTTAATCAAAAAAGGCGTATGCGTGCACTGTAAAAAAATGCAAATGCATATTGTCCAGTTTACAAAACATTTTGAGTTTCAAATACTAAAAAAAATTATTTTCGTGAAACAACATAAAAACTCTTGTCAGACCAACAAAATTCAACAAAAACGATTCAACAAAAACGATTCAACAAAAACGATTCTTGATCTACATTTTTACACTAATGCACAGATCTATTTCAATATATTTTAGATGTTTTGTCATGCTCTGAAAACGTAACTGACTGTGTGAACATCAATTTCGTATAAAAGTATTCAAAAATGGAAGTGCATTTAACCGCAGCCGCAATCAAACTTCAGGACAACAAACACAAAGTGCATGTGAAAGTCCGTCACTGCGCAAGTTTCGTGCATGTAATAGTACTGCATTCCAAACGGCATCTGAAATATTCAGAATCGATTCATAATCGTTGAAGAGAGAATCGCGATGCATCGGAGAATCGATTTTTTTCTCCCACCCCTAATAACTAGTGCTTGCTGTAGCAGTGTGCAGCATGCTTCAGAAAACCTTCACCTTCCCCAGCTCCACCTGTATAGATCTGCTACGAGGTGATTCGAGAACTACTTTAGCCATGTGTTTCCCTAAAATTCATTGCACACCCCAGAGCATTTGTCAACCAATTAGATTCACGCATTCGACAGGCCCCATTAGTATAACGAGACAATAAACAACGCAATTTTTCTACTAAATCCCTGGGTTAATACAAGCCACATTTAGCAGTTTGTTTGAAAATGTGCCCTAAAACTCAAGCGATCTGTTTGGTATTCAGCACAGGCACATGGCACAGAGCTCAACCATTTTTTTGTTTGGCTGAATGACAGTGTTGCTATACGCCGGACACTTGGAGTGTATCATAGATGTCCAGGAATAGCTCAGGAGAACGACACCATTAAAACCAAGCAGGGGGTGGAGGATGCCAAATGACAGGTGTGGAAAGGTGAGGAGCAAGAAATCTAAGTCATCTCTCCAACCTGAGCTGCAGGTGGCTTACACATTTGACAACAGCCACATAATACAGATGCCTAGTATCCAGGAAAAAGGGGAATTGTGGGGGAGCGCAGACAAGGCAGCACTGTTTTTAACAGTGGGCCGCCCTTGACAGAAAAACAAGAGGACTGTAGTGATGATAAAAGGGGACAGAAAACAATCAATTTATGTTTAACATGTAGACGCGGTCGAGGAGCGATGTGTTTCGCCCCGCTGGCTTCTCTGACAGCTCAGCCGGTGAGTTTCTGCATGAGTGGGAGGCTCCAGGGGGCCTTTTTCCTACAAGTCAAGAGCAAAGAGTTACACTTGTGCGATTATATATTGTGGACAACTATGAAAACTTGATTTCCACATTTTCTGAACAAAATGCGACTTTTGCTGGTTGTGTAAACTCGCTATTAAAGTGATGTGGGTGGATGTTAGGCGGTCGCTTTAGTATTCTGATGGATTCTAAGCACTCTGTCTTGTTGCTAGGTGGTTGCTACAGTATTCAGGATAGATTCTAAGCATTCTGGGTGGTTGCTAGGCACTTGCTATGGTGTTCTGATGAATTCCAAGTTTTTCTGGGTGGTTGCTAGGCAGTTGCTATGGTATTCTGGATAGATTCTAAGAATTCTGGGAGTTGCTAGGTAGTTTTTGTGGTGTTCTCAAGCGGCAACCTCCTGGTCTCCCTCTTGAAGCCAACACGGAAGTGACTAAAACTGCAATTCATCGACTGGCCGCTAGAGACTGGCTCCAAAAGGGAGCCCATGTTAAAATGCCCAACTTTACAGCAGAAAAAAATATGTTTACAGCCTGGTACAAAAAGTGGTTTTGGGCTACAGTATATAGCTAATTTTGCCCTTCATGTCAACTGTGAGGGGGGTGAATTTTTTTTATAACTCATCTGTTTAATTAATATTAAGCCTTAACGTTCTGCATAATTTAGGGCGTGGCCACTTGAGTGACAGGTGCTGTCTCCACAGTCGCGCTTGGTGGGCGTGGTTTCATCAACCAGCCCCACCCACATCCCGCCTCTTTGAAGTGCAGTGACGCGATTCTAAGATGGCGACAGCCGACTCCCGCCCACTAAGAGCTTCAAAACTGCTCTTCAGAAACCTACAGGTGACGTCACAGACACTACGTCTGTCTTTTTTTTACAGTCTATGGGTGTTCTGTATGGAATCTGAAGCCTTCTGGTTGGTTACTAGGTGGTTGCTATAGTATTCAGGATGGATTATAAGCATTTTGGGTGGTTGCTAGGCAGTTGCTATGGTATTCAAGATGGATTGTAAGCCTTCTGGGTGGTTGCTAGGCTATGGTGTTCAGAAAGGCAGTTACTATGGTGTTTAGGATTAATTTTATGCTTTCTGGCTGGTTGCTAAGTGGTTTCTGTGGTGTTCTGGGTGGATTCTAAGCATTCTGAGTGGTTGCTAAGCAGTTGCTATGGTGTTCTGGATGGATTCTAAGCATTCTGGGTGGTTGCTAGGCAATTGCTATGGCATTCTGGATGGATTCTAAGAATTCTGGGAGTTGCTAGGCAGTTGCTATGGTGTTGTGTATGGAATCTTAAGGTGGGTTGCTATGATGTTCTGGATGGATTTCTAAGCATTTTGGGTGGTTGCTAGGCAGCTTCTGTGGTGTTCTGGTTGGATTCTTAGCATTCTGAGTGGTTGCTAGGCAGTTGCTATTGTGTTCAGGATGGATTCTAAGCATTCTGGGTAGTTGCTAGGCAGCTGCTATTATGTTCTGTATGGGTGGGTGCTAGCTGGTTTCTGTGGTGTCCTGCATAAATTCCAAGGATTCTGTGTGGTTGCTAGGCCATTGCTATGGTATCCAGGATGGATTCTAAGCATTCTGGGTGGTTGCTAGGCAGCTGCTATTGTGTTCTATATGGATTCTACACGTTCTGGCTTGTTGCTAGGCAGTTGCTATGGTGTTCAGTATTGATTCTAAGCATTCTGAGTGGTTGCTAAGCAGTTGCTGTGGTGTTCAGGGGCCAGCTGAAAATTAGGTTATATAAAAATGTAGATTAGTCTAAGTTGAATCCAGAAAATAAGACTTATTAGCTGCCCCTTAGCTAACTGCTAGTTGGTTAGACTACTGTGTTAACATAGAGTTTATGCAACTGGCCCCAGGATGAATTCTAAGCATCCCGGGTGGTTGCCAGGTGGTTGCTATAGTGTTATGATGGATTCTAAACATTCTGGTTTGTTGCTAGGCAGTTGCTATGTTGCATTTAGATAGATTCTAAGCATTCTAGGTGGTTACTAGACAGTTGCTAAAGTGTTTGGTGTGATTGCCAGAGAATCGCTAGGGTGTTGCTATGCTGTTCTGCTGTTTGTTATTGTGTTGCTAGGCTGTTACTATGGTATTTTGGTAATTTCATTCTGGGTGGTTGCTAGGAAGTTGCTATGGTGTGCTGGGTGAATTCTCAGTATTCCAAGTGGGTGTTTCTAAGGTGTACTGGTTGCTAGGCAGCTGCTATGGTGTTTTGGATGAACTGTAAGCATTCCGGGTGGTTGCTTTAGAGATGATGAATTTATGATGAATTCTAAACATTCTGGTTTGTTGCTATGCGGTTGCTGTGGTGTTCAGGATGGATCTTAAGAATTCTGGGTGGCTGCTAGGAAGTTGCTATGGTGTTCTGAGTGGATGTTTCTAATGTGTACTGGTTATTAGGCAGTTGCTTTGGTGCGTTTGATAGATTTTAAGCACTCTAGGTGGTTACTAGGCCGGTGGTACAATGTTTGGTGTGATTGCCAGAGAATCGCTAGGGTGTTGCTATGCTGTTCTGCTGTTTGTTATTATGTTGCTTGGCTGTTACTATGGTATTTTGGTAATTTCTATCCGCCTGTCGGGCATTGGCACATCTCTCTTCACCACACTGCATATTTTTAGGCATCAATCTTGTTTGTACAATAAACAGGCTGGAAATACGTGTTAATACTTCAGGCTAAGGGTTCGCTCAAATCACTAAAGCGAATAATGAACAGTACCGGTGATGCTCACATTAGCACAAACCACTAATTAATAAGCACACCATGTCAGCCAATGATTATGCGTTTGATGATTTTAATTTGTCGAGGTAGGTCAGGATTCAAATCTTTTGCTGTGAGTGTTTGGATCTGTAATAGAGTAACACTGTTCAAAGCAATTAATTAAGGTGTTCTACTTTCTAATATTCCATCTCATTACAGAAACGAAGAAGGAACAGAACACAGTAAACAAACCTGGGGAGGCAATGAGGTTTAACACGATGCTCACTTTTGTCCTGCTTTTCAATGTCACAGAGCATGACACGATTCCTGGATGGCTTCCTCTTCACTGGAACATCGCTCTTTGATGCACGTTTCTTCTCACGTCAAGATGTGAACGTGACAGTTCAGTCGACTGATCAAAACAGAGTTTGTTCATACTGCTTCACCACCTACAATTATGAAACAGAGGAAAAATCTATGGAGTCCAGATGACAGAAATCTACAGGATAGTTAGGATAAGGCTCTTCTGTCCTGAATGTTCTGCTCTTTACAGTCATGCCTAAC
Organism: Labeo rohita; assembly: GCF_022985175.1. Lineage (NCBI taxonomy): Eukaryota > Metazoa > Chordata > Actinopteri > Cypriniformes > Cyprinidae > Labeo > Labeo rohita. Next base: position 40,992,718 of record NC_066873.1, read on the forward strand.
TATAATCTTGTCTCATTAAGTCACTAGAGGGATTTGACATGATGAACATTTCTTTTTGCATGATCGCACAGCAGGTCTCTCATTGTTCCATTTGTGAAAGCTATTTTGAGAACTCATGTCTGTCCACACTATTAAAAATAAAGGTTTCAAAAGGGTGTTTTTGCAGTGATGCCATAGAAGAACCATTTTGGTTCCCTAAAGAACTTTTCCGTGAACAGTTCTTAAAAGAACCACTATGAAGAACATTTTAAAAATCTAAAGTAACTCTTTTGAATATAAAGAACATATTCTGCATTTAAAAGGCTCCATGCAGGGTTGCCAGGTTATCTCAACAAAAACCACCCAACTGTTACTCAAAACTAGCTCAAAAGTAGGCCAAATGCATTTCAAGGGGGGTAAAACATTTTTTTGGTGGGATTCCCGGGTAAAATTAGCATTCCAGGGGCTAAATATTAAATTGTTGAGGTCGCTTTAACCTGCAGCAACAGTGTTAAAGTAGCCCAGTTCCATGGGAAAACCTCAGTTTTGGCAACACTGGTTCCATGGATGTTCAAGGTTCATGCCAATAAAGAACCTTTATTTTTAAGAGTGCAGCTTCGAGTTTGCATTTTTGCACTTCCAGTTCCATTGTCCAAATGTCAATGGGTTTTTGGTTAAACACCTGAAACAAGGTCTATGGTTAACCCAAACTCACGATATTTTAAAATCTACAATTTTAAATTCTACAACAATAAATACATCAGAAATAGTTTTTTTAATCATTTTATTTTATGTGTCTTCTAAAAAGGTTTTTGGGAACATTCAAAGTCATCACAGCAAACAGGTACTCATTTACTCACTAGTCTGCTGTGGTTAACACAAGCTGAAGATATTTTAACATTTTATTCTACAACCAGAAATACAACAATAATACCCTACTTTTTGAATTTTTAAGATTTATATGTGTCTTGCAAAAGGCAGAGGTTTTTGGGGACATTAAAATTCATCACAGTGAATAGGTAAACTCATTTACTCGCTGGTCTTCTTTTACAGCCTCATTGGGTTTGCAATCACACTCTTGCAAATTATTCTAACCCAAACTCTGAAACTTGTAGATTTTGTAAGCACCATCCAATTGGCCCAATTGGCAAAGGTATAATGCGTGTAGGCCTACTTGCGCTTCCAACACGCAAAGTTCACTTAATTTATCAGGATTTAGTTTCAATTTTAGTCTAGCTCTGTATTTAATCTGACTCCAAATTGATCATTAAATTTAATATGAATTATCTGCCATATCTCAATTCTTCAGAAGTCACAGATTTGTGTGTAAAATGAAATAAACCTTAAAGTAATCTTGGCATTATGTATCAATCCAGCATTGGCATTGACAATGAACAAACTGAGATTATCAGTTAATATTAGTTTAAACTTTGCTGTTTCTTACCCAAGTAAGTGGCTTCAGAAGAATTGGAGCATCTTTATAAAAAGACCAATAGAGTGCTGCAAGAATAAGCCCTAAAATTCAGAAATGAGTTTGCATTGTTTCACTTCCAAATCCATTGTCCAAATGTCAATGGGTTTTTCAATGGGTGTTTTTGGTTAAACGCCTAAAATAAGATCTGTGGTTAACACAAGCTGAAGATATTTTAACATTTTATCTACAATCAGAAATACAACAGTAATACCATACTTATTGAATTTTTAAGTTTTTATGTGTCTTGGAAAAGGCAGAGGTTTTTGGGGACATTAAAATTCATCACAGCGAACAGGTAAACTCATTTACTCGCTGGTCTGCTTTTACAGCCTCACTGGGTTTGCAATCACACTCTTGCAAATTATTCTAACCTAAACTCTGAAACTTGTAGATTTTGCAAGGACCACCCAACTGGCCCAACGACTGAATCCAATGGAGTGGGCAAAGGTATAATGCTTGTAGGCCTTTTACTTGCGCTTCTGCAAAGTTGACTTAATTTATCAGGATTTAGTTTCAATTTTAGTCCAGCTCCATGTTTAATCTGATTCCAATTTTAAATGATCATTAAATTTAATGTGAATTATCTGCTGTATCTCAAGTCTTCAGAAGTCATAGCTTTGTGTGTAAAATGAAATAAACCTTAAAGTAATCATAGCATTATGTATCAATCCAGCATTGGCATTTGACAATGACCAAACTGAGATTATCAGCGAATATAAGTTTAAACTTTGATGTTTCTTACCCAAGTAAGTGGCTTAAGAAGAATTGGAGCTTCTTTATAAAAAGACCAGAGTGCTGCAAGAATAAGCCCTAAAGCCAGGAAATAAGTTTGCATTTTGGCACTTCCAGTTCCATTGTCCAAATGTCAATGAGTTTTTCAATGGGTGTTTTTGGTTAAACGCCTGATGTAAGGTCTGTAGCTAACACAAGCTGAAGATATTTTAACATTTTATTCTACAACCAAAAAAACATCAGTAATACCCTACTTTTTGAATTTTTAAGCTTTTGTGTGTCTTGCAATAGGCAGAGGTTTTCATTAAAAGTCATCACAGCGAACAAGTAAACTCATTTACTCACTGGTCTGCTTTTACAGCGTCTTTAGGCCCTATTTTAACGATCTAAGCACATGGTCTGAAGCGCACAGCACAGGTGCACTTAGGGCATGTCCGAATCCACTTTTGCTATTTTAATGATGGAAATAACCGTCTGTGCACCAGGTGCATGGTCCAAAAAGGTTGTACCTTAATGAGTCATGGGTGTGTTTTGAGGATAATGTGCAATTAACCAATCAGAGTCTCATCTCCCATTCCCTTTAAAAGCCACTTGCGCTTGCACCATGGCGGATTCACTATTTACATGGCAAAATTTGCAAGAGCAAAGATTGAATGCTTCTCCAGATAGGATCTGCTCGTGCACGTAGGCATTTTTATCTTTATGTACACAATAATAATCTTTTACATTGTAATCCTTTTATTTTTAATATTTGGCATGGTTGTGTGCTGCTGCATGGCCCTATGTGTGTAATAAGCAGAGCGTACGTGCGTTGTGTCTATAAGTGCATATTACTAACATGCCCTTTAAATTAAAACAAACAAACCAACAAACAAAAACTGCACCATTGATTTTAGACCAGGCGTTAGTTGGTCAATGGCACAATTGTTTTCAGTTGCCTTAAAATACAGATGCAACAGCACACCCATGGGCGAACAGATGGGTGCAAATGCATTTGCTATTTAAACAACGTGGCACTGGACATGAAAATGATAACTACGTCAGGCTGAACCTCGCAAAAAACACTGGTGTTGCATTGCGCTGGGTGTATGACAGGGCCCATTGGGTTTGCAATCACACTCTTGCAAATTATTCTGACCCAAACTTTGAAACTTTTTATAAGAACCACCCAACTGGACTTCGTTTCAATTTCAGTCTAGCTCCGTGTTTATTCTGACTCCAATTTCAAGTGATCATTAAATTTAGGCTGTAATTTAAAACTTGCATGGCTAGTACAGTTCTCACTTTCACAAAACTCGCCAGTTCTGAGCTTAGAATAAATCAAATATAACATTTTATTTGTCAGGCAAAAATGTATCATGCCAATTACATAATTAAACAATGAGAATCCAATTCAGAATTAAATTCAGTTCCAATTCAGATAAATACATAACATCAATTGCTCAAAGATTAATCTAAGGGTGTGTTCACACTTGTAGTTTGGTCCTCTTGGTTCGTTTGGTCCAGACCAAAGAAAGAAAACAATACATTTGATCCTGATCCGTTTAGCGTTCACACTGGCATTTATGACAGCGAACCTAAAATACCAAAACTAAAGCCACAGTGATACATCCACAATCTAATTGGTTGGGTTAAATTACGTATATTTAGTGACGGACCTCATCGAACACCCCAAACAAAAGGTGTGACATTAAAGTACCCATTCACCAGTCGGTCTCTCAGCGCTGCTTTAAGCCGAATACACCTAATGCTGTCTGCTGGATTAACGGGCTCACTGTTGCGTGTACATATTATTTTATTTTCACCAGCTGCAAACTCACGAAGAGTTCATAAAAGGCAGTTTACCTACACGCTGCTCCACGTTTGCCCTTTGCTCACTTATGCTTCCTTCTGTGTCATCAAATCATGTTGCATATCATTGAATCTTGTCATTACATCCTGGTATTGGTTCATTTAGAAGTATTTGGTCCGTATTGTTTTATTATTTCATTTTAACCACACCAGACTTCGTTTGGAAGTGGACCGAGACCGCTAAAAAAATCTTGTTTGGTACACGCCAGGGTTCAGATTGCAGCATTCACACTTACTCGAATGAACCGCACTAACCTAGCAATCGCACCAGAGATCATTTTAATCGAACCAAACATGACAAGTGTGAACACACCCTAAGAATGAGAGATGCATACCCTACCGCAGAGAAACACACAGCAGCATATGAGAGATTTGGATGCAGAGCTCCAGAGACACAAACACACACAGTGTGGGGGTTTTCTGCTTACAGAATCCCAAAGTAGTGTTTTGCCACTTTGCTTATATATCCATGTCAGAACAAAGAAATCTTCCAATCAGTTGGAAAAACATAAAATACCTTATGGTTGGTCAGGATCTGTGACCCTGGGGTCACACCTGGCCGGAAAAGGGAAAACATTCTCACCAGATCCTGAAGGAGGAACACCCCTTAGAAGCAGAACAGAATTCTTCAAAGGTGAAATTAAGAGCATTTTACCAATCGCACTGAAACACAAAATGATACCAAACATGAAAGGGTTAAGATCATGAATTCTAAAGACATAATAAATGCAGTGCATACAGTTGAGGTCAAAAGTTTGAATACAAAATGTAAATTATTTTACTAAAATAAGAGGGATCATACAATATGCATGCTATTTTTTATTTAGTACTGACCTGAAAAAATATATTTTAGGTCTTTTTTTATACTTTTACATAATAGTCCACAAGAGAAAATAATAGTTGAATAGTTGTTTGTCCTGAACAGTTAAACTGCCTGCTGTTCTTCAGGTCCCACAAATTCTTTGGTGTTTCAGCATTTTTGTGTATTTGAACCCTTTCCAGCAATGACTGTATAATTTTGAGATCCATCTTTTCACACTGACGGCAACTGAGGGACTCATATGCAACTATTACAGAAGGCTCAAACACTCACTGATGCTTCAGAACGAAATACAATGCATTAAGAGGGGGTGAAAACTTTTGAACACAAAGTTTCTTATTTTGCCTAAATATCAGGTTTTTTTCATTTAGTACTGCCCTTCAGAAGATACTTACGTGTTTCCCAGAAGACAAAATAAGTTTAATTTATCCTGATCTTCAAATTCAACAGGTTTTCACCCCCCAGCTCTTAATGCATTGTGTTTCCTCTGAAGCATCAGTTAGTGTGTGAACCTTCTGTAATAGTTGCATATGAGTCCCTCAGTATGAAAAGATGGATCTCAAAATCTCACAGTCATTGTTGGAAAGGGTTCAAATACACAGAAAAAAAAGCTGTGGATCATTCAGGTAACAACACAGTATTAAGACTCATTAATATGTAAACTTTCAAATGGGGTCATTTTTATAAATTCAACTACTATTTTCTCCTGTAGACTATTATGTAAATATATTTTATGTGAAATATCTTATTCAGGTCAGTACTAAATAAAAAAATAACATGGATTTTGTATGACCCCTCTTATTTTGGTCAAATAATTAACATTTTGTAGATTCTGCAAGGCGTATGTAAACTTTTGGCCTCAGCTGTAAGTATAGTAACTTCAATTCTTGACACTTCTAAGTCAACTTTCAGTGACATGGACCATATGCCCAGGAGGCGAGTTCCTGAAGTTTGGTTTCACTGGGAGATCATTTTGGGTCTTACAATTTTAAATAGACTGAAAGAGTTGTTAGAAACTTTATTGTGCTGACACACTTTTTACTTCTGGCAGTTGTATTTAGTTGTATTTACGGAATTGTTTATGTTTTTGTGGAGTTTTTTTGCCCTTTTTGAAGCATGACAGATGTGGTCACTTAAGTATTATTGCTTCTTTTAAATAATAACAACATGACGGATAAATAAATAACATCAGAATTTTTATTTTAGCTGAACTGCCCCTTTAAGAATCAAGACAGGTTGAAGCCAAACAGAAAAAAAAAAAAACTCGGAACAAAGTCTCATTCCAAGCGGACAATGCAGTTCTTATGGGTGCACAATCTCCTGGAATTCAGATGAGTACGTATCCGAGATCCTTCCAAACCACTTTGTTTCTTTGAGAAGCATTCTCTCTCTCTCTGCTGCAGTCTCTAGAGATTCACTTCATCTAACAACAAAGAAAGCCCCAATTTTGTGCCACTGTACTCAGCTCGGTGTGTCTGCATCAAACACACGCACACACACACACACACACACACGCACACATACACAAAAAGATTCAGTATGAAGCCCGTTTAGATATACAAGCGGTACTGAACGCTAGCATTAAAGAGAAACTTCAAACGTGAATAATGATACAGGAGCCTATTTTAATGCGCTTTATCTCAATCCTGGCATAAAGAATCTGAGTTGTGTTTACAGAGGATGTCATTTCTAAATAGAAAGAATGTGTTTGCTGGGCTTTTTTTAGCCTGCCATGCATTATACTAAAGGGCAGTCAGACACAAAGAGGCCTCATCCAGACCTTGAATGACTGAAAGACTGATGTGTGACTTTATGCAAGAATAACTATGATTAATCACCGTCCCTCACTTCTGCACCGAACGGACAGTGTTTTGGGTTCAATACAAGCTTCATTAATACTATCGATTACCACAGAAAACATATAAAACTGCAGTTTATTTAAAAAAAAAACCCAAAAAACTAAAATGCACACTGTTTTGAAAATATACTCTGTTAAAATAATTATGGCAACATCTATTTTTCCTACTTTAACTCATCAAATTATGAGTTCCAACTAGACAAGTTTTTTTTCAAAATTAGTTGAAATTACTTGCACATCCAATTTGATTATACTTAAAAATCAGTACTTTATAAAACAATTTAATGTTATAAAATGTACTATAACAATAAATGTAATCAATGCAATAAAGTTAATGCAATTTATTGCAAGTGCATTTTGGTTAACTCAACTTTTGCTTTTTAACAAACTGAGCAGCGAGTTGATTTTAATTTCTGTGGTAATTTTTTTTCATGCATCTGTTTGCAATAATGGTAAAGCTTAGAATTGGTTGATCACAGAATAGCACTTATACATCCAAGACATACAAGATAGAGTTGTTTAAAAAGACTTTTAATGTCTAAGATGTTCAAAAAGAAATGACTCATGTCTAAAATCTTCAAAGAGTTGGAAGAACGTGTACCTTTACGTCGTGATGCATAGCCTCTGCTTTCATATTAAGGTCGTATCTGATGATGCATAATGATCAAATTACTTCTTCCTGTAGACAGAAGAGAATATTTCAAACACAAATGCTTTAATGAACTCATGCAATTTCATTTAAACAATCGCAATGCAGTACTTGTTGGGGAAAGTTACTTTTAAAAGTAATGCAGTACAATATTACACTGCTCCCTAAAAAGTAACTAATTGTGTTACTTAGATATTTTTAATGGAAACTAATGCAATACTTTTTCTCATCTGGCCTGGGCTTGCTTGCTTGTTTGTTTTTAAATATTAAAATGTTCTATTTTTAGTAAATGTAAAAGCACTTTCACACCAAAAGTCAAAAAAATTAAGCCTCAGGCTGAAGGAGACGTAAATTCAAAAAGCTCCAAACAAACCTTTCAGCTGTGCTGCCATTCTGGATTGCTTTAAGAATAGGACGCAAGAGGATAAAGTTTAACACTTTATTCTCAATCACACACAGAGAAAAGAAAAAAAGAATCAAATGTTTATCTAAAGTCATTTTTGCTTATTAGTATGGTTGAATTGGATCACTGAAGATCAGTATTAAAGGCGTTAGTAAATAAAATGGGTTTAAATTAGGGCTGTCAGTTTAACGCATTAATTAACTAGTTATGAAAAATAATGCGATTCAAATATTTTAAGGCAGTTGAAGTGCTGGCCCACACCCAGACCTGTACATCATCTTATATTTCATATAGCTGACTGTTGACAAATATGATGCAACTCCACAAATACAGTTATGCCCTAAAATTCAAGATACTGATGCAAAAAAGTGCCTCTGTACATGTTTTGTCTCATATTTGTATATTTCACATATCACACGATATCACATGGGCAGCAAGAGCAATATGACACGAGTGCTGATTTTGTCCCGATCTATCGCAAGCTTAAATGTGATTTTATACAACAGTTCGGTAAATAATTAGTTGATATTGTGTTATATTTTAAACACTATATTATGTGCTTTTGCTCAATTTTGCTGAGAACATATTACCTTTGAAACCATAGCAGAATTGTCTCCGGGGTTGCCAGGTTTTCACAACAAAACCCACCCAACTGCTACCCAAAACTAGCCCAAAAGTAGGCCAGTCACATCCAGCGGGTTCCCCCCGGTAAAAACCCCCGTGCTCTGGGGGGGTAAAATACACATTTTTTTGCGGGGTTCTTCTGGTAAAATTAGCATTCCAAGGGCTAAACACTGAGTTACTGGGGTCGTTTCAACTGCACACATGAAAAACAACCCACTGCAACAGTGTTAAAGTAGCCCAAATGTGCTGGCAACACTGCACATCTCCAACCAACACAGCGGTGTTTAGTTTCTGAATGAATCCGCGTTTTGAACGAATCATGTGAATCAATGATTCAAAGGCCCATTTATAAAGAGAGCCATTTATTTCATTTCTGAATGAATCAGCCATTTGAACGAATCAAATCGAATGAGTGAATGACTCATAAAGACATTTACCACCACCTGCTGGCAGATTTAGTTTCTTATTTAGAGTATCATTTCATAAAATAAATAAATAAATAAATAAATAAAAATAATAATAAAAACATTAAAGGGATAGTTCACCCATAAATTCTGTCATCATTTACTCACCCTTACGTCGTTTCAAACCTATCTTTTGTGGAACATAAAAGAAAGTATTTTGAAAATTGTTGGTAAAAGCTGTTTTGGTTCATATATGACTTTAATTATATGAACAAAAATACTGAGATGTTTCTCAGATTATCTTCTTTTATGTTCCACAGTTTACGTTAGGCCGTTGCAGCCTAAATGTTTATGTTTAATAACTTATATATATATATATATATATATATATATAATAAAATATTACTTTTTAAAACTACAATTTGTAATGTCTACATCATACTTTCTCATTTACCACAAAAATTGATTTAAATAATCTTTTGTGGGTATTTTCACAGTCAGATTTATTTTGCAATTAATTCGATTAATTAATCGACACATCATGTAATTAGATTAAAAATTTTAATTCACTGACAGCCCTAGTTTAAATACATAAGAATTTCTGTATTAATGTTTAATTATTGCAGGTTACGTAATATTCTACACTGTAAAAAACTATTTGTTGAGTCAACTTAAAATAATTTGTTACCTGGCTGCCTTAAAATTTTAAGTTCAGTCAACTCAAATAGGTTTAATCAACTTGAAATGTTAAGTTGTATTAAGTGACAGCTTAGATATTTGAGTTCATTCAACTTAAAATTTCTTAAAAGTCTTTTAAGTTTAACAAACCAAATATTTGGTTTAGTCAACTCAAATATTTAAGTTGTCACTTAGTACAACTTAGCATTTCAAGTTGACTAAACCTATTTGAGTTGACTGAACTTAATTTTTAGGGCAGCAGGGTAACAAATTATTTTAAGTTGACTCAACAAATTGTGTGTGTGTGTGTGTGTGTGTGTGTTTTAAGTGTAGTTTGCTTTTCACGGTTTATTAATTCTGAGGAATACTGAATCTGTTTTTATGCACATGAGATGAGTAAATGCATGTTCACATTACTACAGAACTACAGTAAGCATCACATTTACACAGCGCACACAACACCTCTGCACTCCTGATTTCTCTCAACATGGCAACACGAGAGCTGTCAGTCAATAAATGGGAAAGCTAAGTAACTCTTATTACTTATTTGAAAAAGTAACAAAGTTATGTTCCTGTAAATAAAAAAGTAATGTGTTACTTTACTAGTTACTTGAAAAAAAGTTATCTGATTACGTAACTTGCATTACTTGTAATGCATTACCCCCAACACCGCTACAGATTTCCTAGTATTAGACATTACTAGTTACTATCGCATATTCGTGAGCCAAGTTCAGGCCCTGATTCATAATCATGTGCCATCATGTTGTGTAACTCTTTTTATATACAAATCTACAATATCTGTCTTTCTATCCATCTGTTTTTCATATATCTGTATTCATCCTCATATAGAAAGACACTAAAATACAATAAAATGGGTAATTTTCTGTTTCACTCATTGAGTGCTTTCATTACATAAAGCAGCTACAGCTAATATTTGCCTGGCCATAATGCAGTGTTTGCTAATGTCTAATACTTTTGCTAGCAAGGGGTCAAGTAATCAGTGTTTTATTTCCAAGCTGCAGATCTCATAACCATTAGAATTAAAACTTTGTACAATTTAAAATGACCAACATAATTGCAGCATTAAAATTAGATTAGTAATTGTTTGGGGTAGTAATTCTGGTCTAATGAGTGGCTCTGTAATTAGTTTCATCTTGTAAACATCAAGAAAAATAAAGATTGTTGTTGTTCTGGATGAGAATGTCTCTATTTTGTAAAAGATATATCTGGGTAATATTCAGTCTTTTTGCACAAGCAGACTAAAGGAAAAGGAACTCTGGTTCACACACTATCTACATGAATTGTTAAGAGTTTCAGCACTGGGCACATCTAAAATGAATGGTTATGTATTAAAAATAGAACAAGATTTTTTAAAACTTTTGTTCTTCTGCGGAATAAAAGAAGTTAGTTTGAAAAATGCTTGTAACCAAACAGTTTTGTCTACTTGGACACCAAACATATTTCCACTGTATGAACAAAAAACAAACAAACAAACAAACAAAAAAACAAAGACATTTCTCAAAATGTCTTTTTTCACATCTGTGTCGTCATGTAAGAACAATCAGAAAACTAAAAACAAAGTCAAATACTCAAGAATAAATAAGTGGCCTCTCACTGAGTGTGTATGATGAAACTATTTCTCAGCATTGTGTGTTTTGATTCTCTCCCACTGTCCAAATATAGATGCACACTGAGAGTATATTCAATATAGCTGTCATACAGATTCATGGGGCATAACTATTGTACATGCTACATACTCTTTTTGTTATTTCCTTGAAGAAAGACCTTCAGTAATCCTACAAAAAGTGTGCTAAAAGAAGAATAGTTTCTTAAAACAGCACGGCTATATTAAAAAATTTGGGACCAGTTTAATGTTTTTTTTAAAAGAAAAGTCTCTTATGCTCACCATGTTAATGTGCGATTAAAGGTATTCCTTTAAAAACAAACAAACAAACAAAAAAGTCCCCCTGATGTTTGAACGGTAGTGTAGAAAATGTATTTTTAACAGAGTGAATAGTATACAATAACTAATGATCTGTCAAACAAAGAAAAATGTAGACATGAAATGAGAGAGACTGTTCAGTGATGGGAGTCAGCCATGGGAAACAGTCAATTACACAGTTAATCACTCATTATGCAAATATTTTTAACAGAATGCTACAGCTGACCAATCAGAATCAAGCATTCCTGAGAGCTGTAACAATGTTTCTGATGCTACATTTATGCAAATGAGTGATTACCCTAAAAGTCAACAAATTCATTTGATGTTTCACTAACATCAAGCCAGTTTTCTGTGCTATACTAAACTGAACTCTCTCATTCTGACAGGAAATAGGTCTAACGTCATATACCTTCAATTCAAATTCAGTTTCTATTTAAATAATAATAGTGTGTGTGTGTTTGTGTGTGCAGGAGATTGTGTTTCCCTAAATATTATATCTTAAATACCCAGCACATTGTGTAAAAAAATAAACCTTGCGCTGCACTTAGACCTCATACTTTTCCTTTTATAACTAATAGCAGGACATTCTGTAGATCAAAAATGGACTTTTGTGTAGCACAAAAGTGAATGCCACTTGAGCTGCGTAGGGGGGGAAACTGCTTGATTTCTAAAATGTTTTCATATTTGCATAAGAAGGAAAATGGATCTATTGAGATTTATTTTGCTCACTGTTGTAAAGACCTTGATAACCAATTGAAAACCAGAATTAGTGACAAAGTGGAATACTTTCAAAAGGAAATTTGTAACAATATTTTGCTATAAAATTACACTCATTATTAAGCAATCATAAATTCAGTAAGAAAGTATGAATATTGGTAAAAAGAAATAATTGTACTTTTTTTTTCTTCAGTAATACATTTCATTTGAATGCAAGTTATATTGTAATATGAATATTTTCTGCTAATATGATAAATGAATGAATAAATAAGTGTATACATGTATGTATTTATTAATTTACTAATAAAAGGTGTATATTATACATATTTATATCATTATAATATTTATAATAATTTATTTAAAGTATTTCAATAAAGATTTTTTTAAAGTATTATGTATGTATGTATTTATTTATTTATTTAAAAACGTATATGAATAATGAATATGTATGATATGATTATAATTCGTCATTTATCATTTATTTCATAATTTATTTCATTAAATATAGAAGGAAAAAAAGAAATAATAAGACAAGAATAATAAGAAAAAATAAAGACAACTACTGTTTGACAACATGGGAACAATAACAAGTAACCATAACAAATTGAGTGAGATAGTATAAATATTGGTTAAAAACATATTCAAACCAATTCATTATTTATAACCAAATGCTTTATCATATAAATGGTGCAACATTTTTATGGTCCATTTTTGAAACTGCATCTACTGTACTGAATTATAACTGATATTTTCATTTTTGAAAAGGAGGAAAATTAATACAGTACATTGAGATTTTGTTTTGCTCATTGTTTTGAAGGCCTTGGAATTTACTTCTTTATTCCTGGATATAATTATCATTTTAAGAAAATGAATGTATTTGCTATTTTTCCTGTCCAGTCATAACCTAAAACAGTGTTTCCCAACCACTGTGCCATGACAGGTTGTCGGGTGTGCCGTGAAAAATTATCAGAAGCTTCCTATATCTATTTTTTCTCGTTATCATTATTTTAAATCAGTGCTATTGGTCATTGTTATGTCTGTTTGTGGGATTTACAAATGTTAAACCAATAAAAATCATTCAAAAGTGCTTGTGACTAAACCTCGTAACACCATTGGAACCTCAAATTGTCAGTCAAACCTCATAACTCCGCCCCGCCTCCATTCAGAATGAAGTGCCGCGACACACAGTTTGATGACAGAGTTTTCTTTACTCAAGAAACATTGTCAATAAACGCAATTTTTTTGTATGTTTGAAGAGCAGAGAAGAGTCTTAGCATTTGCCGTCTAGTTTTAAGGTTAGCCAATATATTTTTAGGTTTTAAAGGAGAAGTTCACTTCCAGAACAAAGATTTACTAATAACTTACAGTCATCTCAGCACAAACTGATACACAAGAAAGTATTTTAACATATAAATGACACACTTCAGCTTTAACATATACTGAAGCAACATTAAAAAGCAAGGAAGAAGAGAACGTCACGACTGACCTTTAAGACGCTGGTTATATCTCTGATATCAATATGGAGTCTCGTGCTTTAACTACGGGTCACAGAATTGGACATCGCTCTGTGATCCTTCACTACCACGTTGCGAATGGTTGCGAAGAGATTCGGCCCTCAAACTGGGTCTCACTGCTGTCATCTTGTGCACGGTGAGAAATGGATGTGATTCATTTTGGAGCTTGTAATATCTTCAGGGGTAACCGATCCCTGGGGGGGCACAAGCACGGTATTAAAACTGTCCATCCTCTCGATAGTCACGTCTACATCCTTTCCTGCCATCCTCAAGGGAGTGAATGATGGAGGAGGTGTAAAGAGAGACTAGGGTCAGAGGAAGGATGAGAGAGGATATTGCACAGCTGTCTGCTCATCTGCCTCTGAAGTCAGAGAGGAGCCGTGTGACGGGACACCGGAGGAATGGAAAAAACGCCGGAATGGCAATTAGCATGAAACCGAGGCTTCAAACGAGTGGGACCTAAAAGTCTAGACGTTGTCTAATCAATTAATGAGTTATGAATATTTTAATATTATGAATATTTATGATAATATAATGTTGTTTTAACAACAACTATTAGTCAGTTATGAGAAAGAGGAATTTTTTTAAAAGGAAATTTGGAACAATATTTCCCTGTATATTCAGTAATAAAATGTATGAATATTGCTAAAAAGAAAAAAAATAATAATAATAAATTGAATTTAGATGCAATATGAGTTTTGTATTATGATAATATGCTGATCTAAATAAATAAATATAAAGTAAACATTATGTATAAAATAAATAAATATTGACCGTGCTGACAACCAATTTTAGTCAATTATGAAAAAGTTTCCAAAAACAATTTCTAACAATATTTTGCCATAGAGTCCTGTATATTTAATAATAAAATGTCAGAAATTGAGTTAAAAAATTATAATTATTGGTAAAACAAAAAGAATGGACTTATTTACTAACAAATTTAATTTAAATTTAATATGAGTTATATTTTGATGTTATTAACATTTATGATAATATGCTGCTCTAAATAAATAAATAAATATTGATTGTGTTGACAACCAGTTTTAGTCAAAAATGACAAAGGAAATTTCTAACAATATTTTGCGATAAAGACCTACACTCAATGTTAAGGATCCATAACACTTATTTTTATTTATTCATTTGTTTATTTATAAATGAATTTACTTTAAATGTATATGTAATAATAAATATGAGTTGTGAATATTTTAATATTATGAATATTTCTGATAATATATATATTGTCACAATTCTGTATTGTTAAAGGCGGTATATAAATAAAGGTGATTTGATTTTGATTTATTCTGAATAGTTTATCTCATTTAATGTAGAGCATAAATAATGAAATACATTTAGTAAATAAAATCAATCAATCAATCAACCAGTCACTATTAGTCAAAAGAGGGATGTGTTTAAAAGGAAATTAACAATATTTTGCCATAAAGCCCTGTATATTTAATAATTAAACATCAGAAAAAAACATCAGAAAAAAAGTACATATTTACTAATAAATTTAATTTAAATGTAATAGGAGTTATATTTTAAAATTATGATTATGTATGATAATATGGTGATCATTAGAAATTAAAATAAATAAATAAAGATCGTGTTGACAACCAGTTTTAGTCAATTATGACAAAGTTTCTAAAAGGAAATTTCTAGCAATATTTTGCTAGATATACTCTGTATATTTAATAATAAAATGTCAGAAATTTAGAGCTTTAAAAAAGTATGAATATTGGGAAAAAGTACTTATTTACTAATACATTTAAATTAAATGTAATATAAGTTATATTTTCATATTCTGAATATTTATGATAATATTCTGATAATTAAAAATTTACAACAAACAAACAAATAAATAAATAAATAGTGACAGTGTTGACAACCAGTTTTAGTCAATTACGACAAAGTTTCAAAAAGGAAATTTTTTAACAATATTTTGCCATAAAGCTCTGCATATTTAATAATAAAATGTCAGAAACTGAGCTTAAAAAGTATGACTATTGGTAAAAAGAAATAAATGTATTTATTTACTAATAAATTAAATTTAAATGTAATATGGATTATATTTTGATATGAAAATGTATGATAACATGCTAACATCTAAGAGGAAATTTTGAACAATATAAACATTTACACTTAACATGAGGGAACCATTAACTGATTAAAAAGTATTAAAAATATGTTTAATTCAAACAAATTAACAGTATGGTATAAATGGTGCAATTTACGAAATTTACGCAATAGCAATAGAATAAAAATAGTAAATCTAAATAATTGCACTTTCTAGTGAGTACATGTCTCCACTAAAAGCAAATAAAGCTTGATATTTAAAGGCAGCACAGTGGAGGATTTGGCTTTCAGAGCCGACAAGCTCCCCTTTGAGGAAGACTACTATTTTTTTTCTCGTAGGAAACTGTTATTAGTCTACAACATTTGCCATCCAATGGGGAAAGACACGCCAGCACACCTTTAGTCTCCGTCTCCATAAACACGATCAGAGATTTCAAAGACACATATTCAATAAGCAGACTGAGAAATAATCTGTCAAAACACTCAGATCTGGCAAAATGGGATAAAAGAGGATGAGGGACATCTAATCACGGGCGTGACGCTGCTGGCTGTGCCGGGTTATGTAAACACAGACGATGAAACGCTCCCCTAGTGTCTCAAAGCGCTCAAAGACAAACAGAGCCAAATAGAGGAGGAAACTGGAATTATCTCACTAAACAATATCAAAAAAAGCTCTGTGAAAGCACCGCTGGCACAGCAGATGATATTTAATAATTTATTATCAGAACAATTACAGGATTTTGGAAACTTTATAACACGTTTTATTCCTCCCAAAAGAACAGAAAGACGCAAAACTGCTGTAAACACACAAGCCTTGTTGTAAAACCTGTCTTTAGTAGGAAAGAAAGAAATCCCAGAATGCATGTATTCCAAGATGGCAGACAGTGAGAGAAATGTTATTTATCAGATTTGCGTGTCCTTTTGCTTCGCATGTATGTTAGCAACATGCTAATGTCCTAGTCAGTGGCTATAACCCAGATAACAACATTCTCAGAATTTTCACTAACGTTCTGTCAATATGCTCAGTTCCAGTAAGGCTAATATAATTGTTTGTTCAGTTTTCTGTTCTTTAAAGTCTGTATAAAGGCATTTCAGAGAACTGGTTCTAAATACAGAAAAGGTTAGTTACTACAGCCTACATTTTGCTGTCTAGCTATACCTTCGTCATGTAAATGTATATTACCAGATTGCGTTTATTTACAAAACAGCTCGGTTTCCGTTAGCAGTTGAGAGACGTCAGCACCAGCAACTTTCCCCTGAGTGGGCGTGGTTTTAGCGCCGCCAGCGGACACGCCCCCAACGTTTACTTGGCGTTTTTTTTTTATTATTATTATTATTTAAATGTGGCTGGGTGGTTATTAACAATTTTCTGTGGTGTGACAAACTTAGAACACATACTTAATATTGCTTCACATAGACGTCATGTAAATGCATATCACCAGGGTGCCATAATTTACAAATCAGATTGGTCAGCAACGGTCCGCGAGTGGGCGTGGTTTCAGAACCAATGATGGGCGGAGCCCCAACCCCCACCCCCACGATTTGGATAACTTATATATTTGGCATTTTTTATCATTAAAATTGGACTGGGTGGTTAATAACATTGTTCTTAATGCAACACTGACAATAACCAAAGAGTAATTTAATGCATTTTTAAATTATTTGCACTTATAATCTTTTTTTTTTTCCGAAAAGGATCACAATTTAGATATAAATCATCGTTTTCTACTCTGAATTTAGCTGTTTGATTTGAACGCTCTGTTAAAAGGGGCATGTCTGTTGTGAGACGTCAATATAAATGCCCACTGCGATGATTGGCTAACATCTTTGCATATGAAATGAGCATTACCTGTGGAACTCTCTCGAAAGCATGTACAGTTTTTACTATAACAGCCTTCAGATGAACTAAAATTGAAAAGTGTTAATAATAACATATTTAGAACACACGTAAATAAGAGACAACAAAGCTTTTATGGCATTGGTTCTGGCTTTTGTTCACACAGCGCTCGTTCCGGGACTGACCCCAGCAATGTTACTAGGTTCCCAATCTGGAATCGTTCCTGGAATCAATGACGGGACGTGTTTGCATTCACACAGAAGGCACTCTGGTAACTTTCCGGCAATTTTTTCGGAATCAACGTGCAGTGTGAAAGGGGCTTTACTAAAGCAATAGTTACATAGCTTACTGCATTCAGTGTTTAAAATAATAATAATAATAATAATAATAATAATAATAATTACCATTCTGAAATATCCTGTTAGTTACCTGTGGTTGGCCTGGCCGTGCGTCACTCAAAAATCAACAGGCCAATCAGAAGAGAGAATATTAATTAGATGGGCCAAAATCGACCTGTTCTTGATAGAGCTCTTGAGAGAGGGGCTGTAAAAATATATTGAAATGGTTTTTGGCACTTCTACCACAAATATATATTCTTAAAGACATCAACAGCTAAAATAAACCTCCAGAAAGGTATACAATATGTGACCTTTAAGCATATCCCCCATAAAAAGAAAATGCTTAATTTATGGGCTAACAGTGGTAGAAAATGGCCAAATTCATACAGTTTATTCATAAATAATACATACAGGAAAGCAGATAAGCCCAAAGTATGAACAGAAAGCACTAAATTGCACATTAAGCATTTTCCTCCCATGAAGAAAACGTGACTTAAAGACGGTGATAAAAAAAAGACCAAATATGCTATAGAAATTATTAAAAATATATTGTGTACATGCAAGCAGATAAGCCCAGAATACGAGCTAAACTGCATGATAAGAGTTTTCCTCCCCATAGAAAACTTTACGTTATTTATATTACTATCTTCCATTAGCCTACCTTAAGCGTTTTTCTATAACTATAGGGGAGAAAAAGCTTATTGTGCATTAGCGTGTTGGGGCTTTATTAATAGTAATGTTCTTAATTTACTTAATTTAAAAGTAGACATGTCAAGCTTTCTATAGATATATCTCTCATGTCTCTGTGTGGAGTATTCGCTGAGTTTCAGTTCATTTTAATGACGCATTTCTAAATGACAGTCACAGAGACCAACGCTGCAGACTGCACACCCTGTTTGTGTATGCAAATAAAAGTAGAACCTTTACAGATTTGATTGATGTATTGCTCTTATCTGTACGATCAAAAATGACGGAGTAATTGAAGTTGTTTTAGCCGTTATCAGGAAAACTGCCACAAACCGTGCATTAATATTACAATTATTATAGTTATTATAGTTTTGAGTTTTGAAACTTGCAGTGTGTTTTGTTTGTAAAGTAACCTCTATCATAATCTTGATTCACTGTTTCTTGATCCCTTTTAAACATATAAACACTCAGAGAACATTCAGAAATGTGTTTTCATATCCTAATGGCTATGTACTGTATTTTTGCTAGCTGGCAAAGTACTACTTGTGAGAGTTTCTGTTTTTGTAAAGCACTCCAAAGGAGTCACTTATGAGGTTTTGAGTTTGGATGCTTCCTTAGAAGGCGGCAGACACAAAGGCAGCTCACTAGGGTTTGAAATAAAGCTTTAGTCTGCAATTTATTTTCTGTTTAGTGCTTATTGATATATTACTGTACCTAAAGGAAACACAGAGTACTGAGAACTATAAGTGAGATATTCAGCCAGGAGTGGAAAGTATTGATATGTAGGGGGGAAAAAAAGGTCTTTATAACTTTGAAGTTCTTGGCAAACAACTACTGACTTAAAAACCTTCTTTTTAACTGATTCATCACTCTTTTGCTTCATTTCAGGCTTTGTTCTTACAGCTACGGCAAATGCTTTTTATTAACTTTACCGAGAAGCTCCTGGCAGGTCGTGACTGTGATTCAGAGTTTGCGTTGTGGAGATTTTGAGGTTTGTTTGCGGCAATCTTTCCATTGAGCAATACTGTATACAATTCATCCATAACTCTAGCGAATGCCCCAAAAATGTCATCCCAGCACCACCCGTTTCTCCCCAGGGCCGGTTTCCTCTCTCTTTCTCTGTCTCTATCGCTCTCTGCAGTGGCTCCACTCGTTTTATCCTTCACTTTCTCGCCCACACTTTAGACTTCAGTATAGATCTGATGTTGCAGCCTGTTTGGTTCCTAAAACAAAGTGTGATCAACCTCTGACAGCTTCTACCTGAGTGGCCTGAGGGAAAGAAGAGCAGGATGGCTTATTTAAGTCGATGCATGGCTTTAAGATGAATGCACTGCTTGTGAACTAGACTTTCAGATCGGACGTGAGAATACAATTATGAATCAATATCCTCTCTGTCTGTCTTTTTCTTTCTCTCAATGCTTTTCTTTCCTCTTGTATGAATGATTATTGAACTCTGTGAAAAGCATCTCGAGACATTATAGACATTTTCATTTGAACTTTTTGTGAATATTACTACTAAGTATCTTGACCTTTGGTGGGGAAATATTGTTCTGTTATAATACATGTACACGAATAACAAAGCAAAATGAATTCATTTCAATAATAAGGTGTATGACTGAGCTCATATTCAACTAATCTAAAGCTAATGAATCATGCTTTGTGGTTTTCTTCTTGCAATTTCATTTGTTAGATACACGCTTAAATAAATCATAATACCTGTGTAAAACTGATCCAGTTATGCTTACCCGTCTTTATGATCGAAAAAGAGCTTTTGCCAACCTCTCCAGGTAAAAACAAGTCTGACTACGGACAGCAGGGGGAAAAACATATAAAATTAAATTATAAAATGCGACAAATCATGTATCTGTGTCTATAGGAGAAAAATAATAAATAAATTGGATGATTAACTTGCAGATGGAAAGAGAAAACACTTAGCATATTGTAAACTTTGAAGGCTGTGCATACAATCAAACTAAAACATTATTATTAAATAGTAGGCTATTATTTATCGGGTACTATATTATATTGCCTTATATTTGTATATTTTCAGTTTATTTTAATAAAAAAAAAGTGCTTTATTTTTTGTTTTGTTTTCAGCTTTAATATAGCTTCTATAATGGCTTTTGTTTTGTTTTTTTATTTAATATTTTTTTATTTCGGTTTTGGTAATTTTAGTACTTAAAAGACATGCCTTGACAACTGAAATAAGTTTTCCATCTAATATTTACCTGTATATTTTATTTCAGCTTTAAGTGAATATTTTATTTCAGCTTTGTATCAGTTAAACTAAAATAGTTTTATTTTTAACTTAATATTTTTATTTGAGTTATCTTAGATAACACAATTCACCTTGACAACTAACTGAAATAAGTTTTTCAGCTAATATTTACCTGTATATTTTATTTTATTTCAGCTTTATATCAATTAAACTAAAATAGTTTTAGTGTACTATAGTTAACATCAGTAACACGGTCACCAAGAGCATGAAAGTGTCAAATCATCACTCTCAAGAGACGTTTAGAAAGCAGTTTTCAACATTTTGTTATATTTTTGTTCACTTTTGTATGCTAATCAATTTTGGTGCTGTGTTGGACTTAATGTCCAATGTCACATATGAACTAGTGCTGTCAAATCGATTCATCGCAATTAATCGCATCCAAAATAAAAGTTTTTGTTTACATAATATTGTATATGTGTGTGTACTTTGTATATTTATTATGTATATATAAATACACACACATGCATGCATATATTTAAGAAAAATGTTTATATATAAAATATTTGTATATATAATATCAATTATTTTATATAATTACATGTAAATATTTTCTAACTATATACATGCTGTCAGGATTGTGTTCTGTTTTGTCTTGGTTTTCCTAGTGTTTTTCCCTTGTGTTTCTTGTGTTTTTGGTTTAGTCTAGGTTTTCCCCCCTTAGGTTTTAGTTCTTTTGGTATTGTCCTGCCCATATTTGTACTTCCCCTCATTATCTCGTTTGTGACCACTCCCCTGTTTCCTTGTATTTATAGTCTGTGTTTGCTCACTCCCATTGTCCGTTGTTAATGTTACTTCGTGTTTTGGTCTGCTCCTGGTTTTGTGTTTGCTTTTCTTTAATTAAAGTGTTTTGTTTGTACTTCCGTTTCCCGGCCTCTCCCTGGATTATCCTCTTCTTTTCTTGTATACGTTTGTGACAGATCGACGGACCGAACACTATGGATCGGGCTGAGGAAAGACTGTGGAGACTGCGGCAGGGCGATCGGGAGTTGGAGCGGTATGTGGAGGATTTCATTGAGCTATCTGATCAGGTGGGTTGGCCCGAGGCCTCTCTCGGCGCTGTGTTTCTGATGGGGCTGAGTGATGAGACAATTCGTTGCGATTCTCCCTCCTGTAATTACTCCTTAAGTGAACTTCTCAATCTTATTCTTTATTTAAATGGCTCAGATTTTGAAATAGAGGAAGTAAAGAATATTGGTGGGCCTCATCGTTCAGTCCCCTCTGAAACACAGTACATCGAGCCAGCTCATAGTGAGCCAAGAGCCCCCACATACCGTACCAATGACTCAAGACGCCTGCCCAGTCCCAAATCTCCTATCCTCCTCCGAAGTTCCGCCGCTGTCCTCAGCCCGATGCAGCCGGCCTCCTCCCCGCGCTCTAGTCTGCCGGCCTCCTCCCCGCGCTCTAGTCTGCCGGCCTCCTCCCCGCGCTCTAGTCTGCCGGCCTCCTCCCCGCGCTCTAGTCTGCCGGCCTCCTCCCCGCGCTCTAGTCTGCGGGCCGCCGCTCAGCGCTCAAGTCCGCCGGCTACCTCTTTGCGCTCAAGCCCGCCGGCCGCCACGCCAGGGTCTGCACGCAAGATGGCTGCCACGCCAGAGTCTGCACGCAAGATGGCTGCCACGCCAGAGTCTGCACGCAAGATGGCTGCCACGCCAGAGTCTGCACGCAAGATGGCTGCCACGCCAGAGTCTGCACGCAAGAGGGCTGCCACGCCAGAGTCTGCACGCAAGAGGGCTGCCACGCCAGAGTCTGCACGCAAGAGGGCTGCCACGCCAGAGTCTGCACGCAAGAGGGCTGCCGCCACGCCAGAGTCTGCTCGCAAGATGGCCTCCGTTCCGGAGCCCCCGGCCAAGATGGCCTCCGTTCCTGAATCCCCGGCCAAGATGGCCTCCGTTCCTGAGCCCCCGGCCAAGATGGCCGCCAAGACTGAGCCCCCGGCCAAGATGGCCGCCGCACCCGAGCTCACTGACCCGCCAGAGCGCCCTCAAGCGACCGCTCGCACAGAGCCTGCTCATCCAGTGTCTCCGCTGGAGATGCCCAGCCCTCCAGAGTCTCCGCTGGGGTCGTCCAGCCGTCCAGAGCCCGCTCGCCCCGAGTGCCGTCCAGGGCCCTCTCCTCAAGAGCTTCCTTCAGAGCCCACGTCTCCTTTGGCACTTCCTGAGTCAAGTCAAGCGGCTGAGTCAAGTCAAGCGGCTGAGTCAAGTCAAGCGGCGGCTGTGTTCCCCGAGTCTAGCCAAGTTGCAGCTGCTTCTCCTGAATCAAGTCAAGATTCCATGTCAAGTCAAGTCGCAGCTGTGTTTCGTGAATCAAGTCAAGGTTCCGAGTCAAGTCAGGTCACAGCTGTGGTTTCAGAATCAAGTCAAGGTTCCGAGTCAAGTCAGGTCGCAGCAGTGTTTCCTGAATCAAGTCAAGGTTCTGAGTCAAGTCAGGTCACAGCTGTGGTTCCAAAATCAAGTCAAGGTTCCGAGTCAAGTCAAGTTGCAGCTGTGGTCTCCCGGTCAAGTGAAACTTCCGAGTCAGATCAAGATACTGTTGCTGTCCCAGAGTTTAGTCAAGATACGGCTGCCCCTCCAGAGTCAAACAAAAGTACAGTAGTCATTCCAGTGTCAAGTAAAGCGATGGCCGTATCCCCTAAGTCAAGCAAGGTCACAGCCGTAGTTCCTGAGTCAAGTAAGATCAGAGCTGCCTTCTCAGCCAAGCCACAGCCTGATCACGTTATGTCTTCTGCGCCTGGGTTTGCACCCGTCATGGCTGCCCTTCCAGACGCGGTTTCTGAGCCAAGTCAAGACACCGCTTCACTTCCTGAGCCATGTCAAGTCGCAGCAGTTCCAGCAAGGTCAAGTCACGTCACTGCTGCTATCCCAGCAAGGTCAAGTCACGTCACCTCTGCTGTTTCAGCAAGTTCAGGTCAAGCAGCGCCTCTTGAGTCTAGTCAAGTTCCGGCTGCTGTTCCAGAATCCAGTCAATGTTCTGAGTCAAGTCTAGTCACAGCTGTACATCCTGAGTCAAGTCAGTGATGTTGTTTCTGAATCCTTGGCCAAGAGGGCCACCAAGCCTGATCCCCTGGATAAGCTGGTTCCGTCCGGCCTCCCAGAATCTCCGCCGTCCTTTGGAGAAGCCGCGCCAATGCCTCCTGAGGTGTCAGCTTCGGCTGTAGAGCCTCCTAGAGAGGCGGCGTTAACTTATGAACTCTCTGCTTCTCCTCTTATTCTCTCTCCCTCCTCTATCCCTGTTCTCCCCAGGTCCCGGTCCTTGACACAGTTGCCCGCTCTGCCCCGGAGGGCTCCAGCTCGCCCTCCAGAGTCTGCGCGCCCTCCAGAGTCTGCGCGCCCTCCAGAGTCTGCGCGCCCTCCAGAGTCTGCGCGCCCTCCAGAGTCTGCGCGCCCTCCAGAGTCTGCGCGCCCTCCAGAGTCTGCGCGCCCTCCAGAGTCTGCGCGCCCTCCAGAGGCTGCGCGCCCTCCAGAGGCTGCGCGCCCTCCAGAGGCTGCGCGCCCTCCAGAGGCTGCGCGCCCTCCAGAGGCTGCGCGCCCTCCAGAGGCTGCGCGCCCTCCAGAGGCTGCGCGCCCTCCAGAGGCTGCGCGCCCTCCAGAGGCTGCGCGCCCTCCAGAGGCTGCGCGCCCTCCAGAGGCTGCTGCTCCGCCAGCGCGCGCTCCTGAGTCGGCTGCTCCGCCAGCGCGCGCTCCTGAGTCGGCTGCTCCGCCAGCGCGCGCTCCTGAGTCGGCTGCTCCGCCAGCGCGCGCTCCTGAGTCGGCTGCTCCGCCAGCGCGCGCTCCTGAGTCGGCTGCTCCGCCAGCGCGCGCTCCTGAGTCGGCTGCTCCGCCAGCGCGCCCTCCTGCGCGCCCTCCTGAGTCGGCTCCTCCGCCAGCGCGCCCTCCTGCGCGCCCTCCTGAGTCGGCTCCTCCGCCAGCGCACCTTCCTGAGTCGGCTCCTCCGTCAGCGCGCCCTCCTGTGCGCCCTCCTGAGCCAGCACCTCATCCAACGCTCCCTAGGGCTGGCAGAACCATAACTTCCCCCACGAAAATTTTGGGGGGGGGCTACTTCCCTGTTCAGCCATGGCCTCCTGAACTGTTTACCCGGCCATGGCTTCCCGAACCCCCGGACCCGCCATGGCCACAAGGACTGTTTACCCGGCCATGGCTTCCCGAACCCCCGGACCCGCCATGGCCACAAGCCATGGCTTCCCGAACCCCCGGACCCGCCATGGCCACAAGGACTGTGTGCTTGGCCATGGCTCCCTGAATCCCCAGACCCGCCATGGGCCCCTGAGCTCCCTGATCCGCCCTGGAGGCCGTCCCTATATCCGGTGTCTCCGGTGTCCCTGCCTACCGGCCTCCAGAGCGCCCACCCTCCCACCCCAGTGTGTGTTACGGCGCGAGTCACGCCTTGTAAGAGGGGGGGGGGTAATGTCAGGATTGTGTTCTGTTTTGTCTTGGTTTTCCTAGTGTTTTTCCCTTGTGTTTCTTGTGTTTTTGGTTTAGTCTAGGTTTTCCCCCCTTAGGTTTTAGTTCTTTTGGTATTGTCCTGCCCATATTTGTACTTCCCCTCATTATCTCGTTTGTGACCACTCCCCTGTTTCCTTGTATTTATAGTCTGTGTTTGCTCACTCCCATTGTCCGTCGTTAACGTTACTTCGTGTTTTGGTCTGCTCCTGGTTTTGCGTTTGCTTTTCTTTAATTAAAGTGTTTTGTTTGTACTTCCGTTTCCCGGCCTCTCCCTGGATTATCCTCTTCTTTACTTGTATACGTTTGTGACACATGCATGTGTGTGTATTTATTAGGGCTGTCAGTCAATTACATTTTTTTATCTAATTATTTACATGATGTGTTGATTAATTGATCGAATAAATCACAAAATAAATTTGACTGTGAAAATGCCCACAAAAGATTATTTAAAGCTATTTTTGTTTTAAATGAGAAAGTATCAGTTAGACATTACAAATTGTGGCTTTAGAAATAAAATATTTTATTAAATTCAACATAAAATTTATTACATAAACATTCAGGCTGAAACGGCCTGACGTAAAAAAGTTAAAAAAAAAAAAAAGTAATTTTTGTTCATATAATGAAAGTCCTGTTATTACCAACAGTCTTCAAAATGCTTTCTTTTATGTTTCACAAAAGAAAGGTTTGAAACAACATAAGGGTGAGTAAATGATGACTGTAATTTTTTTTTTATTTATTTATTTTATAAAATGATACTCTAAATAAGAAACTAAATCTGCCAGCAGATGGCAGTAAATGTCTTTATGAGTCATTCACTCATTCAATTCAATTCAATTCGTTCAAATGGCTGATTTATTCAGGAATGAACTAAGTGGCTCTCTTTATAAATGGGGCTTTGAATCATTGATTCACACGATTTGTTCAAAACGCGGATTTGTTCAGAAACTAAACGTTGTGTTGGTTCGAGACGCACAACAATTCTGCAGTGGCTTCAAAGGTAAAATGTTCTAGGTAAAACATAATATAGTGTTTAAAATAAAACACAATATCAACTTTTTATTAGCTGAACTATTGTATACAATCACATTTAGGCTCGTTATAGATTGGGACAAAGTCAGCACTCACGTCATATTGCTCTTGCTGCCCATGTAATATTGTGTGATGTGATATATATATATAAAAATATGAGACCAATATTTCATTGCACCAACATTCTGAATTTTAGGGCATAACTGCATTTATGGAGCTGTTGCTCTGCATCATATTTGTGAACAGTCAATTATATGAAATATAAGTGCGTTAAAATATTTGAATCGCGTTATTTTCCACAACTAATTAATTGAGGTAAAGCGTTAAACTGACAGCCCTAGTATTAATATATACATAACAAATATACACAGTATATAAACATATATTATGCAAACAAAACTTTTATTTGGAATGCGATTAATCGCGATTAATCATTTGACAGCACTGATATGAACCAAACTGGTAGAGAACCAATGATTTAAAGAGAAGAAAAAATAAATTCTGTCATAATTTACCTACCATCATGCCATTCCATGAAACATTCAGCTAAGCAACTTCTACTGTGGTAGAAAGAAACTCATGTGGTTTGAAAGACATGAGGGTGATTTTTCATTTTTGAGCAAACCATTCCATTAAAAACAAACTTGAGATGCTGTAAATGAGCTTTTGTGGGTATACGCTTCAGAGACTCGGCGACTGCAGTATCGATTACACAGCCACACCAAGTATTTTGTGGTTTTTCGACATGGCAGTTCATTGTTACGGTGTGACACTTGCTAGAGCAGTTAGCCCTGCTCACTCTCGCCGAGCTCTGAGACACCTCTCCAGCTTGTTTTTCTGCTACGACTGCTGTCCCATGTCAGTCTTCCTCACTCTCCCTCCCTCTTTCTCTCCGTCTTCTCTTTCATTAACTGCTGCTGTCAGTGGGGAAGACCACTTTTGTACGCCATCTAATTCCTGCGGCTGCTGCGGCACAGGACGACTCGGCTGGCAGGAGTTTCTCCACCGCGGCACATAATCAGGTCTCCTCCTTAAACTCGGCAGGATTCTAACCAATTTGTCTCGCACAGCTGGAGATCATTGTTTCGATCTGCTCGACGGGAAGCGAGTCAACCTTGGTTGAAATTTTCGGTTTGTGCCGATGCCACTCTTGTGATTGGAGTCCTCGGTTTCGCCAGATGGCCAACCATTGTCAAGCAAGCATGTCATGACATGTACAGAGCGAAATGCACTAGGGTGGTTTGCATTCACTGTTGTGTTGAACAGCATGACAAACCATTTATTTGGTTTTAAATTGTAGAATTCTCAATATACCACAGACCCGTGATCGAGGAACCAGCACTGAGATCTGTGGGAATTTCAGAATTATGCTTAGTGAAATTAGATTTCATTTTTATAGTACAGAATATGTGTTTAACATGGAAGGGATGGATAACAAATTGATTGGGGAACAAGATCAAGAGAGAACAATAATGTTCAGAAAGCACTTTTTAAAATTGAAATAATTTTTGTAAATCCATTGGTCAAATGCTGCGTGACCTCTCAACGTTTCTGTGTAATTATAGCCACCTGATGAGTGACTGATCTTTGTGTGAATGTCCACAAAACTGGAAAACTTTCTGAATGTACAGCTGAGGTCAAAAGTTTACATACACCTTGCAGAATCTGCAAAATATTAATTATTTTACCCAAATAAGAGGGATCATACAAAATGCATGTTATTTTTTATTTAGTACTGACCTGAATAAGATGTTTTCCAAAAAAAGATGTTTACATATAGAGAAAATGATACATATGCTTGCATATGCTTGATTCTTAAAACTGTTTTTTTTTTTTGTTTTGTTTTGTTTTTTGAACAGTTAAATTGCACGCTGATCTTCAGGTCCCACCAATTCTTTGTTTTTTTTTTGTTTTGTTTTTTTTTTAACATTTTTGTGTATTTGAACCCTTTCCAAAAATGACTGTATGGTTTTTAGATCCGAAGTACAGTATTAAGAATCAAGCGTATGTAAACTTTTGAATGGGGTCAACTATAATTTTTTTCTTGTGGACTATATGTAAACATCTTTGTGTGAAATATCTTGTCCAGGTCAGTACTAAATAAAAAAAATAAAATGCATTTTGTATGATCCCTCTTATTTTGGTAAAATAATTAACATTTTGTAGATTCTGCAAGGTGTATGTAAATGTTTTACCCCAGCTGTATACAAGCAGTAGGCTACTTTAGAAAAGAAAATTTTAAAAAAGAAAAAGAATAATTAGTGAGAATCAATAAATGTGACCCTGGACCACGTCTTAGGTAGCACAGGTATATTTGTAGCATTAGCCAAAAATACACTGTATGGTTCAAAATTATTGATTTTTCTTTTATGCCAAAAATCATTAGGACATTAAGTAAAGATCATGTTCCATGAAGATATTTTGTACATTTCATACCAAAATATATCAAAACTTAATTTTTAATTAGTAAAATGCATTGCTAAGAACACATGGACAATGTTAAAGATGATTTTATCAATATTTTGATTTTTTGCACTCTCAGATTCCAGATTTTCAAACAGTTGTATCTCAGCCAAATATTGTCCTATCCTAACAAACCAATAAAAAACCTATTTAATCAGCTTTTAGATGATGTTTAAATCTCAATTTCAAAAAATGTACCCTTATGACTGGTTTTGTGGTCCAGGGTCATAAATTATGAATAATTATTATAAAATCTAATATAATCTAATTACAAATATTTAAAGGGATATTTCACCCAAAAATGAAAATTCTGTCATTAATTACTCACCCTCATGTCGTTCCAAACCTGTAAGACCTTCGCTGATCTTTGGAAAACAAATTAAGATATTTTTAAAGAAATCCAAGAGCTTTCTGACCCTGCATAGACAGCAACACAACTGATATGCTCAAAGCCAAGAAAGGTAAAGACATCCTTAAAGTAGTCCATGTGACAGTGGTTCAACCGTAATGTTATGAAGCTACAAGAATACTTTTTGTGCACAGAGAAAACAAAAACAACAACTTCATTCAACAATTTCTTCTCTTCCATGTCATGGACTATTTTATTGATGAAGGTATTTTACTACCTTTCTGGGCCTTGAACATGGGAGTTGCGTTGCTGTCTATACAGGGTCAGAAAGCTCTCGGATTTCATCAAAAATATCTTAATTTGTGTTTCAAAGATGAACAAAAGTCTTATGGGTTTAGAACAACATGAGGGCGAGTAATAAATGACAGAATTTACATTAGGTGAACTAACCCTTTAATTTTTGGAATCTGAGTATGTAATCCAGATTACACGTAAGCAGTTACTAACCAGCAATGGAAAAGTAGTGCACTAAAATGTAAAAGTGCATTCTGTGTGAACAACCCCTAATTGTGCTTCTAATGACAGCTGCAGTGACATCATGACTTTATCAATTGCTGATTGGCTCTTTTATTTAGAAGGCAGCACTTATTCACTAATACTGCATGTTGCAGTTTCTCTATTCACAGTATTATAATTGCACTTTCTTGGTACTTTCTTTGGCTTTATGTTGAAGGAATGCCAACAAGGTAAAGCCAACGGTTGTTTAAATTTTAATTTGGATTACTGACACATTCTGTCTTTGGAAAAAGTTCCCTTTGATTTGTTTAAATAAGTCGAGTGTTTTTGTATAATTGGCATATTTTGCCAAGTCAAACCTGCTATTCCTCCTCCTATTCATCAGATGAAAACTTTGTCAAAACCGAAGCCAATTCAAATGTTTAGTCTGTTAAGATAGAAAAACTTTAGGGCAGGATTTGATTTATTTTACTTATTTATTTCATTTTTTGAGTCATAGCTTGAGGCCTGTATATTAGGAATACTGTTGGCTCTGTGATGAATTGCTTTTGTTTCTCTTGGAAGTTGCTTTGGATAAAAATGTCTGCTAAATGCAAAAATGCAATGTAAATGAGGTTCTTTTCTGATCCAATTTCTCTCTCTCCTCTACTGTTACTTTTGTTATCTACTAAACTCTCCTGAACAAATAAGTGCCAAGTCTAAATATATATTTAAATAAAATGGTCTTAAAATCAGCAACAAAGGAATCTGCTTTAAAGCTGGAGCAAACTATTTAAAGACAAAGAATAAATACATGCACCAATTACTCACTGAAATAAGACATCATGTTGATTTTAACAGATACTTACTTCAGTAATGACAGAATTGCTGAATTATAATGAAATTAAAATTGTGCAAACTATCACTCACCCGAATGTACTCTTGTCAAAATGATGGCACCACTGTTTTGTGTCGTATCTAAAACAAATATGCAAATGGTATTAATTGTAATATAATGCAAATAGCTTTAAAACACTTACTTAAACACACACATAGCTCTAAATGTCCTTCGAGGGCACTGAAATCAATGCATTTCTGAAAAGTGTGATAAAAATAGATGTAGCAGTGTAAAAAAAAAAAATTATGTTTACAGTAAATTGAATGCCATGTCTAGGGAGTTGAACTTTTAAACTGTTTGATATTTGCAAGATTTTAATATGAGAGAGATGATGGTGGAGGAATGTAATAAGACAGCAACCAGGCCAAGCGGATCAGAATCAGACGTCTTCAACATGTGACATCTTGAAGCAACATGGCATTTCTCGTTCCAGATTTGCGGAAGTTAAATCCCCACTTGAATGAATCTGGCAAAAGAAAGATTACGAGGGGGAGCAAAGCAATCAATGTGAAGAAAGAAAAAAACTTTAAGGGAACTTAAGTGAACATTGCATTAAGCTTCTTACACTGCTTTGGTTAAAAGCTTAAAAGCTTTTGGGGCGGAAGAAGTTTTGAAACTGAGAATGAAGAATACGCAATAAAAGATATCCAATTCATGGGCATTTTTTTATATAATACAGTGTTTGATTTTGGTTTATGGACAGAATCTAATATGTAAATTGCATTAAGTGCAGCAGATGTTACAAGAATTGTAATTATAAAAGATTTAAACCCAAACATCTGGGTTATAAACTTAATTACTTTTGCGCCAGTATGAGCAGAATCTTAAATAATTATGATTTATTCCTGAGGAGATTATTCACAGTCTTCTCAGCACATCATGCTTACGGACTGCTACATACAATATGTGCCTCTGTATGCAGTTTTTGCTGGGTTGCTCACTGGGGAATTCACTAACAATTAATTGCATGCACTGTTTTAGCACATGTTCACAAAGGAGCAATGCAAATTACAAGTTCACACAAAAAAATGAAAATTTGCTGAAAATTCAGGCCATCCAAGATTCTTTCTTCATCAAAACTAATTTGGAGAAATTTAGCATTACGTCACTTGCTCACCAATGGATCTTCTGCAGTGAATGGGTGCCGTCAGAATGAGAGTCCAAACAGCTCATAAAAACATCACAGTAATCCACAAGTAATCCACACCACTCCAGTCCATCAATTAACACCTTGTAAAGTGAAAAGACGTGTCTTTTTAAGAAACAAATACATCCTTATGATGTTTTAACTTCAAACAGTTGCTTCTGGGTAAAACAGGTGTCCATAATATTGTTTTCATTAGGGAAAATCTTGTCTCATCTGAATCGGGAGAGAAATATGCACAGATCAAGCACTGTTTACAAGTGCAAACAGTCTGAAACAGCTCTAAAACAAATCAGCTGGTGAATTTTGATGTGAGAAGAATCATTTTGAAATGATTCGTAAGATATGTCTGTAATATATTTCTCAACGTTGCAAAAACACATAGAAACCTTTGAAGCTCCCCTCAGCGCAAACACAAATATCACTCACACATAATGCTCCTAAATATTTTTTTCATAGTCACACGCAGTAATATTCACTAAAATGGTCGCACTGTAGAACCCTAAAGACATTAACTGATCGACTGGAGTGGTGTGGATTACTTGTGGATTATTGTGAAGTTTTTATTAACTGTTTGGACTCTCATTCTGATGGCACCCATTCACTGCAGAGGATCCTTTGGTGAGCAAGTGATGCAATGCTAAATTTCTTAAATCTCTTCCAGTGAAGAAAAATTCATCAACATCTTGGATGGCCTGAGTGTAAGTAAATTTTTCAGCAAATGTTCATTATTAAACAAACTATTCCTTTAATAACAAAAAATATGCTTATAAATTTGAGTACTTTTTTACAGGTCCATTTTAAGTGCTAGAATGTGGATGATGCAGCGAGCATATGTTACCATCACCATTTAAAACTGCTGCTGCTGCCATGATCAATGACACAAACATACTCAGTGGTAATAGTGTGACGTTAATTGTACCAGGCAAACAGCGCTCAGTTAGGTGCAATGTATAATGAGTCTAATTTGCATAGAAAGAAGGTGTGTCTGTGCTGGAATGACAATGACTCAATTTAGCTATTTCAATGCATTTAGCACCTAGAAATACCGCAAGCAGAATTGGCGCAACTGTAGTGAATCAGTTCCTCAGTAACAGCGTAATGCATTCGGCATTAAAGAAGTCAGTGCTAAAGTATGCATATATGTGGTTTTGAACAACAGCAAGAGGGGTGCATGTACTCGCTTGAATTCAGACACAATTACAGCCTGAATTAGTTCTGCTACATGTATCATAATCAACTAACTGTCAGCGAAATTGTGCTGATGCGCTTGGTTTTGATACCATTAATTTGCCATCTGTTGAACAGGGAACAAGAGCAAAGATATATGAAGATGGTACACAAAATATACTCACCATTATACAGAGGAATGACTTTCGATGAGTGATCAATAGTCAGAGAATGAGCTAGACTATCAATTACATGCCGATCGTTGGATGGGAATTACATCGCTTGCCTATAGAAGACTAATACTTCTACATTGGAAGAAAAGCAATCAAAATAAGATGCAGTGCTGCAGTGCCTTTTCAAGTCTGTAACTTTATATAAAACAAATATGCTTGTGTTGGCATTTAAAGTAGCATTTATATAAAAGGGTACAGCAAACTTTTAGAAATGTCTGTGTTTTTTCTTCCATGGAAGAAAGAAAGTAAAACGGGTTTGCTAGTGCGCATTACAAATAAAATGCATTATTATTAAAATTAGAACAAAATGAAAAGAGGTCAATGTCAGAACTAAAGTTATTCCATTAAGACATGAAGTGAAATCACTGCATTAATGGTTCATGAACCGCAATAGAGAATCACATAAATTCAATAAAATATTGTAATAATAATCTATACCCACAATTAAAGGGTAATGAAACTCCCCTGTTTCAGCACTGGTTATGTTAGTTCTCACCACAAAGGAAAATTTTAAAACAAAATGCTGCAAAAGTGGGCGTGGTGCGCCGTGGAGCCAAGGGGGAAGAGAATAGAGTCAACTTCGGGTTCAGACAGTTTCATTTCACTCCCACTGAGTTAACAACATAGATAAATGCACAGCCATTGCATCGAACACATATATATGAACGCGCTGTTGCACCTCTATTAACTTATAAAGGGGTCATCGGATGCCCATTTTCCACAAGTTGATATGATTCTTTAGGGTCTTAATGAAAAGTCTCTAATATACTTTGATTAAATATTGTCAATGGTTTTGTAAAACAACACCCTTTTTACCTTGTCAAAATGAGCTCTGCAAAAATCATCTCATTCTAAGGGGTTGTTCCTTTAAATGCAAATGAGCTCTGCTCGCCCCGCCCCTCTCTTCTCTCTGTAGAATGACTCATGTCAACCACCTATAGTAGGAGCGACATCTGTGGGTGTGACGGCACAACGACAGGCATCTGAGAACGGCTCGATTTGAAAACGGGGATATTATTTTCACAGATTAATTAAAAACCACTGCATGGATTTTTATCATTATAGGGTGGATTTGTACATACACTGCCAACACATATTAATGTTCAAACAACATAAAAAAGTGAAGTCTGCATCCGATGACCCCTTTAAGGCTTATTTTGCAGCGTATATAATGCTTTTGATGAGTTGTGTCGAGGAGTTGTAAAAACCGCTATTACACTCACTCTATGAAAGAATCGAGTTTGTGCCGAACTCTTACAAAGCAAACAAAAACACTGACCTTCGATCCATGAATGTTTCTCTCAGTTAATATACTCAGTCTCACAGTCCGAAATGTCTGTCATAGCAAATCAACACACGCTGTCATGAATAATTAGGCGAAGCGTCTTCTCATTGGATAAGAACATGTGGCCTCATGAATAATTATGAGGCAATCAAAGTACTATAGTCCGTTGCCACATCACAAATTGGACGTCAACACAATGTAGATTTTAAACCCGGAAGATGAAAATAGTGCAAAAAAAAACCCTCAAAATTAACCAGTTTTCTCCAACAATTAAAATTAACAGATGCTAACATTGTCATCTATGATGTGCAACACAAATACCTCTGCTAAAATCTCAGAAAAGGTAGTCCGAGGTTTCATGAACCTTTAAAGGGGTCATCGGATACAAAGTTCACTTTTTCATGTTGTTTGAACATGTGTTTTGACAGTGTATGTACACTTTTACCCTATAATAATAAAAATACCTGCAGTGGCTTTTAATTAATCTGTAAAAAAAAATTTCCCCTTTTTCAAATCGAGCCATTCTCAGATGCCTGTCCGTGTGGCGTCACACCCACAGAGGCCGCTCCCATGATAGCTGATTGACAAGAGCGTCTTACCTCAGGACCGCCTTACATCAGCTCTAACAGTCCGACCTCCACTATTTCGATGCCAGAGCAGGGATGTAATTTAGACAAGAATATCTCAGACTGAGCGATTGAAGTGTTGTGTTGCTGGATGTGAAAATAATAAACATAGTAGTCGTCTTTTACTCCCAACATCTGAGCCGCTGAAGACGCAGTGGATTACGTTTGTTTGTGAATGGAATGCGCCTCCCGATCTGCATAAATGCTCATTCGTGATTCCAGCTTCACCTACAGCAGAAGTGAGTATAAGGGTTTTTTATGAATCTTTGCGTTCACTATTCCTAATAACAAGCTAGTTAGCAAGTTTAGCGGCTAAACGCGGCTAAAGTAAACAGGCTCGTCACTCCACAGAGAGAAGAGAGGGGCGGGGCGAGCAGAGCTCATTAACATTTAAAGCAACCTCGACCAGAACAGGATGAATTTTGCAGAGCTGATTTTGACAAGGTAAAAAGTTTACACTACCATTGAGAATTTTTAACCTAAGTATATTATAGACTTTTCATTAAGACCCTAAAGAATCATATCAACTTGTGGTAAATAGGCATCCGATGACCCCTTTAAAAAACAAAATCAAAGACAAAATGTCAACATTTAGGTCCCTATTGGACCCGCAAACTGGTAGAAACATTTAGCACAGGCACTCTTGTCTATGACAAATCCCCATCTCTTTAATGAGATGTATTAGCAGCATATTGGGCTTATCAGTGTGACCTAGAAAGATGAAATGGAGGAGTTAGAGAGTTGGGAGCTTGCTCTCCCATAATCCCTTGAGAGGAAAACATCCGTCTCTCTGCGGCCTCCATCCCCTGGGATGAAATTACTGTGGGAAATTTCCCGAATCCCACACCGCAATCTCTACTTAAACAATTCTGCTTTTTCAAGGCTCTGGATTCTTTAAGACATGAGCAGAATATATAAAAGTGAAATAAATTACATGAACGTACATAAGAAAGGCTGATGGACCAATTTCACGCTTTAAAGAGCGTGGCAAATAATAATGGGGCACTGGTAAAACATTTACTGTACTTTAACATCATAAACTTAGCAATTTATTCAGTGGAAATTTAATCAGAATACATGGCTGAATGGCCGTCAATAAAGAAATACGTTTTTTTTTTTTTCCTTTTTACCAGCAGGGGCTGACAAGGTCATGATAACCAGTCAAACCATCATCTATCTCACTTAAGATCTTGCCCAGTCTTATTTTGGAGTAGTCGTAAAACTAATTAAAATAAATGGTTAAAATATTTTTTTATGTCATGCATTTATCCATTTATAAAGTGTATAGATCCATATATAGAAATATTTAAATTATTTAATCAGTTGAATGCATTATTAAAATGACTAATTATAATTTTAAAAATCAGTCATGTATATATATATATATAAAATATGTCAAGTATAAATGAATCCATATCCACTGCCATTCAAAAATTTGGGAACAGTAAGATTTTTTATGTTTTTAAAGAAGTTTCTGCGTTTACAACCACATTTGGGATCATTTGAAGCCGTATTTAAACTGCATTTTGGTTAAAAAAAAAAACAAAACAAAACAAAATCAGGGCACCATAGCAGTCCATTATATGGAGAAAAATCCTGAAATGTTTTCTTCAAAAAACATAATTTCCTTACGGCTGAAGAAAGAAAGACATGAACATCTTGGATAACAAAGGGGTGAGTACATTATCTGTACATTTTTGTTCTGAATGTGGACTCATAATATTTTTTAGTACCTGTGATACTTTTTTTTTTTTTTTGGTTTTCTTTGATAAATGAAAAGTTAAAAAGCTAGTGTTGACTCAAAATAGAGATTTTGTGTTACAATATACACTACTATTTAAAAGGTAAATTTTTACTTCCTTTTCTTTTTTTCTTTTCTTTTTTATAGAAATTAATACTTTTATTCAGAAAGGATGTGGTATTGTATAAGGATAAAAAGTGATAGTAAAGACTTATATTGTTAGATTTCTAATAGATTTCTATTTTGGATAAATGCTGTTCTTTTTTTAACCTTTTATGCATCAAAGAATCACAGAAAAAAAGTATCACCAGTTCCCCCCAAAGAAAAAAAAAAAAAAAAGAATGATTTCTGAAGGATCATGTGACCCTAAAGATTGGAGTAACGGCGGATGAAAATTCAGTTGTGTCACAGAAGTAAATAATATTTTAAAGTATATTAAAATAGGAAACCAATATTAAAAATAGAAAAAAATTTTTACAATATTAATGTTTTTTTTTCTGTATTTTTGATCAAATAAATACAAAGACATTAAAAACATTAAAAATCTTACTGATCCCAAACTTTTGAACAGCAGTGTAAACATAAATAAAAGACATATGATTTTATTTAAATTAATTTAAATAAATAATGAAAATTGATTAAAATTAATACATTATTAAAATAAAAATATTAATCTATGTGTAAATACTCAATATAATGCATGCAGTTATACCTAATTTTATTTATATAGAATTTTAAATTCAAAAAACTAATACATTATGGTAAGCCCTGGCTCTATGCAGTCTTAAATCTATTAAAAACTGTACAATGCACATTTCACGTTAACTCTGAGGCACATAAATCTTTTTTTAAAATGAATAATGTTAGCAATTTAAAATTACAGTCAGCTGCCACATATTTGCAGCGACCCTTTTAACAGAACATATTATACAAGTAAACGTAACCTAATTAAACAAAGAAGTGAATGAGGGCGTATATACATCCTATCCTGCCTACAGCTCTCGCTCATTTATTTACATATGGACAAGCTCGGCTCTGTCCACCTCCAGATAACGAGAGACAAGCGAGAGAGATGCAGCGCATCAATTCTCCAAATGAAACCCATGCAACTCCTCGAAACCGATGACTCATCAGGAGTAAAAACGGCCTGGTTTTGCAAGAAGTTAGTTTTGTTAGGCATCATTCTGACCATCTATCTGCCACCTACATTTCAGCAGCAGTTTCTTCCTGAAGCTCACTTGTAACATTAGTCACGTACCAAAAACAGTCAGAATTTAGCCATAATCTCCATGCTACTGAATTGAGATATAGAGTACATGAGGTAAAACACTATCCAGTTTATCAAAATGCATATGTAATTACTAAATAATTTTCTGTTATGATGCCTATTGTAATACCTCAAGGATATGTCACAAATGTCTCATTAAGCACAAGAAGTGCTTACTAGCCCTTAAGGGATGTAAAGAATCTGTCACTTAATGAAGATATATTTAGATAGGAAATGCATGTTAATGATGAATGATTAGTCTATCAGTAAAGCCGGTGATAATGTAGTAGAATCAGCTGGGTGATTGTGTGATCCCATTGCCATTTAAACCTTGCCCTAAAATGTGATTGCAATCTAAATTGCATTGTATATTGGTGGTGACAGTCTAATAAAGCGTCTCCGAGCATGTAGGCCAATAGGGACTATTTTCACTCATGCCGTCTGATGCTTTACAGAGAGTATAAACATTTCTGAATATCATAATATACTTCTGAGGAGACACAAGTCATGTTATTCAAATTAGGCCTTTGGTGTAATTCTACTAGAGTTTAAGACAGCTTTTCTTGACTGGGAAATCCCCTATAGTCACCTCACTTATTCTGGGAATTTTCTGGCTTGCATTTATCAATATTAAAACAGACACTGCTTTTAAGAAGTTTTCCTGCAGCTCTCTATTAATAAGGTAAATCCATAAAAGTCTACCAAATCTAACATGCCGCTCTCAGCTCAGTGACATTGACAGTCAAAACACTGTTAGCCTGAGGCATCGCACCGTTTACTGACCTCATATCGCAACAAAAAATGGTAAGAGCTGGATGAAAATGAGCAGTTCTGGTCTGATTGGCTGGTTTTACATCACATCTGGGAACTTCATCAGTGCACCTGGAAACGAAGTCATTTGAGTGTCATCAAACTGGACCCAAAGTTTAGTTTAAAGTTAACTACACTGAACTACACTTTCCCTAAAAAATTGCTAGTAAATTTCACAAGCAATTATGTATCAATGGCAAGTGCTTTATTACTTTTGGGGGAAATACAGTGTATCAAACCAGTGTGTTTTACATCTGTGAAATAAACATACTGATTATAAACAGATTACAGACTTGACTGACAACAAAATTGTGGACAAGAGTCTATGTTTATGTTTGGATATGTAAATTGATTAATCCAACAGTCTTGTCTGAAATATGAACAGTATTTCATGCTTAATAATATTGTAAACATTGCCTTGGAAATGAAAATTCCATTACCAACTTTTTCCATTCTGGACTCTCTAAATGTAGGGCCCTATGATTTCCGTGAAGCGATACAGTAAATGCGGACGGAATCGCAGAATCCAGTCATAAAACAGAATTTACAGTATAGCACGGAATGCCACGGAATTTGCCAAATTTTGGATGAATAAATCAAAAGTAGGTCAGTAAACTTAAATCAAAAGACGACATGGACTTGTGTCTGTGAATATTAAGCAGCAAAAAGACCATTTAAAAACAAATCCTGCATATTCTGTGTGTCTCTGTGTGAATGAATGGCGCAGATGCACACTTTAACGTTAATATAACTATAATGTTACTGAAGTCCGCGTGACGCTTGCTGTGCCACCTAATCTCTAGAACTGCTCTGAAATTGCTTCATGAGCAGTTTACCATTTATTGTGAGAAAAACTACCATCATATCATATATACAAACAGAAACAGGTCTTCACAGCAACCCGTCAAAATAAAAGTTTAGTTAAACTTGAAGAAACTGTAACAGATATATTAATGTAATGATAGTACTACTACTAATAATAAAACTAAAGTATTTCTGAAAAAAAATAAAATCACTTAGAGATGCTTTTGATTATTAAAATTGGAGAAAATTTTGAGAATTTGAGGAAAAAAAACATTTCATAGGGCCTTAAACATGTACTTTTTGTAACTTTTAATACATTGCTGTTAAATTGTTTAATGATTTCAATTAATTAGACATGCTTTTTGATCATTTTTTAAACCATAAAAACAGAGTCTAGAAAAATTTAAATGGAAAAAGGTAACACTTTAAAATAGGGTACACTTATTCACTATTAACTACAACTTTGTACCTCAATAAATTCCTAATTTGCTGATTATTAATAGTTAGTAAGGCAGTTGTTAAGTTTAGGTATTGGGTAGGATTAGGGATGTAGAATAAGGTCATGCAGAATAAGGCATTAGTATGTGCTTAATTAGTACTAATAAATGGCTAATATTCTAGTAATATGCATGGTAATAAGCAACTAGTTAAGAAACCATAAAATAAAGTGTTAACAAAAAAAATGAATACAGAAAAATTCTAATGGAAAAAAAAAAAAATATATATATATATATATATATATACAGACTACTTGTCTATTACTCATCAATTACTAATCAGCCATCACTTCATACATAGAGTATTTTAGGTGTAGGTCTTTTAATACTAAACTGAATTTTAACCAGTGGGAAGAATAAGGTTAAGCTTTTGAGCAAACATTTGAATGCCCTTAAATTGATGTCAGAAGTTTCTTTGAAGTTTCTTTTTTTAATCACATTTTATTTTGACGACCAATTCTCACTGTTAATTAACTATTAACTATAACTTTTGCTTCAATAGACTCATAGTTTCCTACTTATTAATAGTTATTAATGTAGTTGTTAAGTTTAGGTATCAGGTAGGATTAGGGACCTAAAATATCTGAATCTGAAGGTGATTATATATATATATATATATATATCGTCTTTATATATCGTCTTCAAAATATCGTCTGTAAAGTTGTCCAAATGAAGTTCTTAGAAATGCATATTACTGATTAAAAATTAAGTATTGATATATTTACGGTAGGAAATTTACAAAATATCTTCATGGAACATGATTTTGATATCCTAATGATTTAAGCATAAAGAAAAATCGATAATTTTGACCCATACAATGTATTTTTGGGTACTGCTACAAGTATACCCCTGTTACTTAAGACTGGTTTTGTGGTCCAGGGTCACATATGGTCATGCAGAACATGGCATTAGTATGTGCTTTATAAGTACTAATATACAACCAATATTCTAGTAATATGTGTGTGTTTGTAAGTTTGTTGTCTTTCTATATAATTCTGGGTTATGGTCAACCAGTGGCGAAGGATTTGTCATCTTAACTGATTTAACTATATGGCTTATTTGTTTGATTATTTTTGTTTTCTTGATTTAAAAATAAAAAAATCAGCCATTATTAACATCTTTAATCAACTCGGTACTAATGCACATATTTGAAATTTGCCAACAAAACCATTTTATTTTAAAGTTTAAAGCAGCTGAAGCCAAGATGATATAAATAGGAACAAAATATCCTGTGGCATTATGCCATTTTTCCAGCAATATCAGTTCCTGGTTTGAGAGCAGCAGGCGAAACTGAGCAATTTTTTCCTCACCAGAAGCACCATTTCTGTGGTGGAAATGACTTCAGATTGGGCACCTGCACCCTGATGGTGGAAAAGAGGCTTTAGATAAGACTTGAGTCCTTCCTTCAATGGATTTTTTGTCAAAATGTTAAGTTCAAATACTATTAAAGTACCAGCACACCTCTCTTTAACCAACGGCATGATTTGGGGTTTCATTCATGTCTGCATAACAAATGGTGAAGGACAAGCTACAAGTTTAATACTCGGGGTTAGTGATTTGAACAAATCCATAATCCTAAATCTGAGCAGTACTAAGTGATGCTTGACTTGGTAAGCTCTACTAATTATTACACAAATCTCCAGATATTACAGGAACAGTCTTTCACTTTAGCTGTGATCTAGTTTCTGGTGTCAGGACGTCTCTGGAGCATAAGCTATTCACAGAAGACAGATTTGCACTTTTTTCCCCCCATATTCGCTGCAGCATGTAATTACTACCCTCTAAAGGTGTGAGAGCACAAATGCCACACTGCTGGAAAACTGGCATCTCTCTTACACACATTTAGTCTCATGAGAATGAATTTAAGATGAAAAACCATCTCAGTTTGTAATGATGTGAGAATGGAGTGATAGTTCTTTCTCTCTAGAGGAGGGCACTTGAAAAAAAAGCTTCCTGTCCAACACCTCTCTCATCCTTGATTTATTTTTACTCTGTATGCAAAGACAACAATAAGAGCAACAACCAGTGTCTAATGATGCAACGTGATCTCATTAGCATTTATACAGAGCTCCTACACATTTTCCATTTCAAAACTTCCTACTTTTTCAGACCTAAATTTCCAAACCTCTCATTTTCAGACCATATTTAACATAAATGGTTCAGACAGCATTATATTAAGCTTTATATTTGGTATATAGTACATCCATTGGAAAATATTTTTATTTTCTTAGGGGTTTTTCATTGATTTTCTCTATGTGACAACACACAGAGCCCCTAAATGAAAAATAGCAATAGTAAAAAATGAAGAAACTTTTTTTATGCCCTTGAGAAACTATTCATACGTGCATGGGATTTTTTTGCAATTTCTAGTTTTAGATAACCTATTTCCTTTGTGCATCACTGCCATTTTACTATGAATAAAATGAGAGCATGGATGCACATGAATTAATAAAGATATACTTGCTCAAAATTTGGAATTTAAATTTAATATCAAGGTCTAATGTCCAATTTACCAATTATCCTCTGTGGCGGCAGAGAAACCATGGCACAAAACAGGCTGATGGCATAATACAGCTGTGTGCATTTTTGCCACGTTTAAGGATCTTTAAAAAAAAAAAAAAAAAAAAGTATTGGCTTTCATGATGACATTTCAAGGCCCTTAAATCATAGGTCTTCAACCCTATTCCTGGGAACCCATTTTCCAACCTGCTTCAGACACCTGGCTTGTGACTTGTTAAGTGATCTTAAAGATCTTGATTAACTGGTTCAGGTGTGTTTGATTAGGGTTGGAGCTAAGCTCTGCAGGACAGTGGGAAGAAACCACACTGCAAAATGGTCTGATGGCACAATAGGTGGCTTAGTGTGCATTGTCCTGTATGACAAGTTTAATGGTTTCCCATGCGCACATAAAAGTTTGTATATTTTTTATTTTTGCAAAGGTCTTTGAGGCTATGCAATACAGTGCTAAGAATATCAAGAGAACAAACCCAAAATGGGGTGTCAAACACCCTTTACAAAAAAAAAAAAAAAGGTAAAATAGCAATGTATGACGATTTTGAAGTTGGAGGAGAAAATGAGATGGGAGTTTTTCGGCATACCCTAAATGTCTTGACCCAGATTACACAGAGTACACATGCACATTGCAGAGCTAGACAAGACGAGCATTTGAGGTTAAAAAGTATATACATTTTTACTTTTGTTAAAATGTATGACGAGTTTCACTAGATAAGACCCTTCTTCCTCAGCTGGGATCATTTAGAGAGCTGCATTTAAACTGCATTTTGGATGTTCAAACTCACGGGCACCATAGAAGTCCACTTTATGGGGAAAATTCATATAGCTTCTTTACAACTTAAGAAAGAAAGACATGAATATCTTGGATGACAAGGGGGTGAGTACATTATCTGTACATTTTTGTTCTGGAAGTGAACTAATCCTTTAAGCTTTACATTTTGCTCAGTTTCTTAAGTCATAACTGTTAAAAACATAAATCAGTGAAACGAGTTGTTAATGATAGTGATGACTGCAACAGTAAATATGTGTTTCATTAATACATTTTAAACTTCTTGAACAGGAGTGTGAATTACTTCACTCCAATATGTCCTGATAATTTACTCATCCCCACGTCATCCAAGATGTTCATGTCTTTCTTTCTTCAGTTGAAAATTAAGGTTTTGAGGAAAACATTCCAGGATTTTTCTCCATATAGTGGACTTTAATGAGAGCCAATGGGTTGAAGGTCCAAACTGCAGTATCAATGCAGCCTCAAAGGGCCCCATACAATCCCATCTGAGGAATAAGGGTGTTGTCAAACTAAACGATCAGTCATTTTCTAAAAAAAACAAAAAAAACAACAACAAAGTAATATATGTGACCCTGGACCACAAAACCAGTCTTATGTTGCACGGGTATATTTGTAGCAATACCCCAAAATTCACTGTATGGGTCAAATTTATAGATTTTTCTTTTATGCCAAAAATCATTAGGATATTAAGTAAAGATCATGTTCCATGAAGATATTTTGTAAATTTCCCACCGTAAATATATCAAAATTAAATTTTTGATTAGTAATATGCTTTGCTCAGAACTTCATTTGGACAACTTTAAATGTGATTTTCTCAATATTTAGATTTTTTTGCACCATCAAATTCCAAATTTTCAAATAGTTGTATCTCAGCCAAATATTGTGCCTATCCTAACAAACCATACATCAACAGAAATTTTTATTATTCTGCGTTCAGGTGATGTATAAATCTCAATTTTTAGAAATCACTTATGACTGGTTTTGTGGTCCAGGGTCACATATGTGGTTACACTTTATTTTGATAGTCCACTTTAGACATTCTACTAACTGTAAGTAACTTCGCAACTACATGTCAACTAATTCTCATTACTTTGCAACTACATTTCTACTAACTCTCAGAGCAGACTGTTAGGTTAGGTTTAGGGTTAGTAGAATAAGTTGACATATACTTGCAAAGTTTAGAAGAGTGTTAGAAGATATTAAGCAGTCTACTAATACTCTAATCACTAGTTGACATGCAGTTGCAAAGTTACTTACTGTTAGTAGAATGTCTAAAGTGGACTATCAAAATAAAGTGTTACCATTTTTAACCACAAACGCTCGTCTTGCACTAGATCTGCGATGTGCATGCACCATGCCACGCATTAAGTAATCATGATGGAAAAGCCACGCACAATTATTTCATTTCAAAGGGGTGGGGTAAGATGAAAAACTACATCTCATTTTCTCCTTCAACTTTA
The DNA here is from genome assembly GCF_022985175.1 of Labeo rohita. Taxonomy (NCBI): domain Eukaryota; kingdom Metazoa; phylum Chordata; class Actinopteri; order Cypriniformes; family Cyprinidae; genus Labeo; species Labeo rohita. The sequence goes on from NC_066873.1 coordinate 41,037,587, forward strand.
AAATCGTCCAACACATTTTTTTAACCTTTTTGTAAAGGGTGTTTGACTTTCTTTTAACATTCACTTTGTAAACACTGGGTCAGTACTTCCGCCTACGTCACGCGAGATCTTTCCAAAGTGATTACGTAATGCGTGAAGTCGAGCTAGTGCAAGATGCACATTTGTGGTTAAAAAGTAGAAAAATTTGTATTCTTTTTTAGAAAATGACAGATTGTTTCACTAGATAAGACCATTATTCCTCAGCTGGGATTGTGTAGAGCCCTTTGAAGCTGCACTGAAATTGCAATTTGGATCTTCAATCTTTGGATCCCTATTAAAGTCCACTAAATGAAGAAAAATCCTGGAATGTTTTCCTCAAAAACCTTAATTTCTTTTCGACTGAAGAAAGAAAGACATGAACATCTTGGATGACAAGGAGGTGAGTAAATTATCAGGAACATTTTTATTATGGAAGTGAACTAATCCTTTAATAAATTAGCCATTTTTAAATGTCTTTCGCTAAAAAGTCTCTTTAGACTCTACTAAAAATGAATCTGACTATAGGATTGTTTTTTGTATTTAACTCTGGAAAATCAGTTTGGTCCAGATGTTCATCAACAGGATGACCGGTAAGCATTTGTATGACTAAAAAGCTGTATATGCAAAAAAAATAAAAAATAAAAAAGCTATTTCAGTGCTTTCCAAACATAAGAAAAAATGTATGTGTACACTAGTGTTAACTGCATTTATTACAGTGTGGAATATTATAAAATAAAATATATTTTCTCCCTTAAGTTATTTTGTATTGATGATGTAGGGGAAAAATGGTATTGAAAAAGTTTCAGAAATTTCAGTATGAAAATATATTAATGTTAAATAATAAAAATTATATAATAAAAATGAATATTTTTATTTTTATATAAATAATTACACTAAATTAACATTTCAGATGGACAGCTCTGATAACAACACTGCATGCTCAGTAGTGATAATGTGTTAATTTTTTCAGAGTAATATGTGACAGGTTAAGCCTACTGCGGTTTAAACCATTAAATTTAATTTCCACTATAATGACATGAGATTCAGCCACCTCTCTCCCATCTAACCTTGCTGCTACGGCACCTAATGCATGATGTATGAGAGCAAAGAATGCCAGCATATGCATAACCACAGCGGGAGAGACTAGCTAAAGGCGAGGTTATCTCGAGTCAAGTGAAATATAAAGCTTCAACTCTTTCAACAATATTAAGGTTATGATAATGTCTAGATTTATGTATGTTTCCAAGCACGATGGATGCCAACGGAAGCAGCCTGAAGTTAAAGCAAGGAGAATAAACATGAGCCCAAAGGAAAGAAGATTCTTGTGTTTTGTTTTGGTTCTGTGCAAATTTTCATTGGCTGCCAAAAGGATGCTGTATGTTTTGACTGCGTGACTGCAAATGAGCTATAATCATCATGCTAATGTGTTAAGCACAAAGAGGAAATGAATAATGCTTTTCCTCGCACTCTCCCCGGGCTTTCAATTGGATGATGACCAAAGTCCAAACACCAAGAACAAAATAAGAGAGAGAGGTGCCAACGCGATCATACCCCGTTCATTCATAACGTTCATTTTCAGTCTGCCAGAACAAAGCAGAAAGCAGAGGCATTTGTCTTTGTTTATGTGTGCATTGGGAGTATTAGATGGCATGTTCACATGTTTGCCATGTCTCAGTGCATTATATTTTTGGGGGTGTGCGCCAATATGATTTCTTGAAGAGAACAATAAGGCTAAATAAGAGATAATGTGCCGTCAGGAGGTCATTATCACAAAATAAAGCCGACAGGGCAATCGGGACCCTGCCGTGAAGCAAACCATCACCCTGAATAGGTTTATTTTGCGATAATGACCATCTGACTGCACATTATCCCACTTATTACACAGCCACTTAGCAAATAAATAAATAAATGGACATTAAATATTGATTTGAGTTTAAACGATTCTATTATGTGAGAATAAAGAGACTTTAAAGTGATAGCAGAGACAACAAACGAATGCTTTGTGGGGAAACCAGCTGGCTGGGACAGTGATCAATTACATCATCATATTAAATTATGTTCCTTGCAGCTGACCAGCCGGAATCAAATATTCCAGAGTGCCATACAATATACAAAAATATCATTTTTGTCACTGATCAGGTTTATTAATCTGACTGCACATTATGCCTTATGTAGCTATACTGTTTACTTCATGTTATTTTTTATGCAGAATGCTAAATTTGACTAATCAGAATCCAGATTTCCAGAGCACTGTAGAATAAACAACAACAACAAAAAAACAGTTCACTGATTTTTTTTATGATGATGTCCCAGAATGGTCAATGAAATTAAACGTGAAAATATTTTACAGATTAATGCCAACTAGAATCAAGTATTTCAGTGATCCACATAAAATTAATTTATAATATAATGTATTTCAACAGATTTTGGGTGGTTTGTAGGTGTCATCCTCCAAAATCATTTGGCTGGGAAAACTGTGAATTATACAATAATATTAAAATATTTCACTTCAGAATGCCACAGCTGACCAATCAGAATCAATTATTCCAAAGATCCATTTTAATATGCAAAAATAAAATTATTATTTATTTTTACTGATTAGGTTTATTGATCTGTTGATTACTCATTGCATAGCTTTATTGTTATGGTTTCTTTTTTTCTTTTCTTTTTTTTAATGCAGAATGCTAATGACCAATCAGATTCCAGAATTCCAGAAAGCAGTATAATAAACAAATAAATATATTATATATATTATATATATATTAGCAACTGTAGATTCAAGAATTCCAGTGACCCATAACTAAAATAATTTTTTTTTTATTTATTTATTATTATTATTATTATTATTATTATTATTTTTTTTAATTAATTCATTTATTCATTCATTCAGATTTTTGGTGGTTTCTAGGTATTATCATCTAAAATTATTATTGTTTTACTGCAGAATGATGATGAAATCATCAATGTTTAATAAACAAAAATACTATTTACAAAAATATAAAAAAAGATCACAGATCATGATTGAGGTTTATTGATCTGCTGAATACACACCTTATTTTAAAAAAAAAAAAAAAAAAAAACACAATGCCATAATTTATTTAAAATACATTATACATTAATTTCATACTAAGTATACTTTAAATCCATTAACATATTTATTGACATATAACTTTAGATATAAAATTATAATTTTATTTTCAGTATTTATTATTATTTATGCACACGTCTTAATAGTGTAAAATGTTTTAATATCACTATTAATAAGGATTGTATGATATCTGTATAACATCAGTCTTTAAATTCAAGATACTTGAACTGAATAAAGTACAGTTGCAATAGTTCCTTTTTAGCACAATCAAATACACTTCAGTATATCTTTAGTTGGACCTCAGCACTACTTCTGCACAATTAAAGTGCATTAAGCACAAAATTAGTTGTTCTGATTTAGCAGACTTTAAGTATACTAGTTTAGTGTACTAAAAGTACAGTTGTAGGTATTTTTATTCAGAACATAAATATATAAATGCATACTTTAAATACATTTTAGTATTTTTTTTTTCACTAGGGCATTGACATTTTTGTAGCTGTATTGTTTTCCTAAAGAAACTATTTTGACACATATTAAAATACATAATGCATAATGTAGACAGACATGAAAAAACATGAACATATGACATATGAATCATGCATCATGGCAGCAACAACAGACCTAACAGGAATCCATGTCATCTGCTGTATTTCTCACCTGATTAATAATGGTATCCACTTCCACTCCCCAGAACATCACTATAGGACTCTTGCGGTGATACGGGAGGCCAGCTGGGGTGTGGAGGTTAAATATCCATTGAGGCAGTTGCGGTTGATACCAGAGATGAGGGAGGAGGAAAGTGAAGAGGTGAATTACAGCCTGCAGCAGTACATAAGCGTAATGAAAGACTAAAGACTACAGCGCAGGTTAAATAGAAGGGTTAGAATAAAGATGACACAAGCTTTCATCTTTGATTATAATCATAATACAGGATTAATGCTTCAGGATGAGATTCCCCTCAAGAGCTACAACCTAATAAGATCTGTTAATTGAAATTGGATATAATCATACTGAAAATTCAATGTCGTATTCAAGACAGCACAAAACAGGCTTTTTACCTTAAAGATGACTAGTTATAAAATAACAACATTTTTGATCACCGGATATAAGATGTCAGTTGACCCTTCACAGGGAGTTTGACTGACAGGTCATTTTACCAATCATAATGCCAAATCAGACAAACCAGACAGGAGAGCAGATTAAGGTCGGTGGACTTAAACTTGAAAAATGGTGTGTATCGACATCTGTCCACACTGAAACAAGATATCTTCTGATGTTCATTTCATGCCATAACAAGTAAAGAGGAAGAGATGCAATCTGTCGTGAAACATTGAAAAGCCACAAAACAGCATTTATTGTTTTAATTTCTTTAAAAAATGTATCCATAATGTATCCTGCTGTGTCTTGTCTGTTGGCATGTTGTCAGTTTTCTCTTTGCTACACAATGTATTTTTTTATTGCGTGAGAACGCGTAGCGTAAGAGCGCCACGGCTTGTCGGACATTGCAACAGTAATGAAGGAGGGCGGGTCGTAGCATGTTATTTTACATCTAACGTAGACATTTTTAGACGCTTGCACTGGAAAACAAAAGTAAAGAGGAAGAACACTGCTTTCATGCAGTGTGATCAGAAAGTAAAGCTTTTTGTATTTTCAAACATTTAAGTGCTGCTAATACAACACATTGTGTTCTCTTTAGATGCTTACTTTAGGAAAACACACAGATGTATTGTGTTCCCTTTAAATTACTCCTTAAAGGGGTCATCGGATGCCCATTTTCCACAAATTGATATGATTCTTTCGGGTCTTAATAAAAAGTCTCTAATATACTTTGATTAAAAATTCTCAATGGTTTTGTAAAACAACACCCTTTTTACCTTGTCAAAATGAGCTCTACAAAAATCATCTCATTCTAAGGGGTTGTTCCTTTAAATGCAAATGAGCTCTGCTCACCCCGCCCCTCTCTTCTCTCTGTGAAAAGACGGTTTTGTTTACATTAGCCGCATTTAGCCGAATGATGAATGATTCGCGTGAACATGGACGGATGTATGTAGATCAGGAGGTGCATTCCCTTCACAAACAAACATAATCTACTGCATCTTCAGCGGCTCAGATGTCGGGAGTAAATGACGACCACCATGTTCATTATTACATCCAGCAAGACAACACCTCAATCGCTCAATCGGAGATATTCTTGTCTAACTTACATCCCTGCTTCGGCATTGAAACAAAGAGGGCGGACTGTGACAGCTGATTCGAGGTAAATCGCTCATGTCAATCAACTATTGTGGGAGCGGCCTCTGTCGGTGTGACGGCACACCGACAGGCATCTGAGAACGGCTTGATTTGAAAAAGTGGATATTATTTTTACAGATTAATTAAAAACCGCTGCATGGATTTTTATCATTATGGGGTAGATTTGTACATACACTGCCAACACACATTAATGTTCAAACAACATGAAAAAGTGAACTTAGCATCTGATGACCCCTTTAAATTTTCTTTCATTGGTTCAAGAAGTCTTAAATTTACCTTCATAAAACTTGCAGAAACCCTGGTAAATGAAAGGGGTGGGACAATAAATCGATGCATCTCAATTCGTGGATAATTTCTGATATTTTCCAACTCTGAGATTAGTTTTTAAAAGCAGAGGGCGCTCTAGTCTAGATTTTAACCACACACCCAAATGCTCACAAAGGCCCTGTGCCAAATGGCACACTTCACGTGCACTTGCGGTCTTGCAGACTTAACAATGCCCGCCACGTACGCATGTCCATTAAGTCCACAAGACCGTAGGATGTCCCATTCGTCATTTTAGCTTTCAGAAGGGTGCTCACGAGCACCCCCTTTTCACCCGCTATGCACCCTCAATGCGCACTTCTGCCAAGACCGACAGTCAAAGTGACATTACATCACGAAAGTGCGGACTCAGAGGAAGACCGCGAAGGATTTAGGGTGTAATTTGGGACAAGGCCTTTAAGAGAGGTTGTGCGTTCGGTTGAGTCATGTAATTGTAGCTCAGCTCGGAATGCTTTTATGACATGAGATTAATGTAAACACAGCCCACTAAACACCCTTGTAATTCGCTTCAACCTTTTAGAATTTTATGAATGATTATTTTAGGTTCAAGTGTGTGTAGGGAATTGGACGTAAGCAGAGTACAGCTGTTTCTAAAGTATGCAGTGCCAACTGCTGTTAAAAACTAAGCTCAGAATAGATTCGAGAGAGAATCACGATGCATTCGGAAAATCTCAGAATCGATGCAAAACCATTTCTCGAATCCCGATGCATCAATTTATTTTTCCAGCCCTAGTAAATGTAACAAAAAAATATTCCAAACGTGCATAAAAACACCTGTTACAAATCAATGTTGAAAGTGTCAACTATTTAATGCTATTGACAAAACGTCTAATACCATTCAAAAAGAAGTATATGTATAACGTGTTATTTTTTGAAGAGATTGATTAATCAGACCAAGGCACTTCAGTATAGGCAAAAACTTCATAAAACACTGGAAAGTTGTGCGTTGCGTGACTTGTGAAAACAACATGATCTAAGATCTTTATACAGTGCCTGACTAAGGTCTATTGAAATTTGAAGTTTCAAAACAGCTGACTCAACGCTGCCTCATTTACTGAAATTACATGAATCACTGGTTCAAAACAAATGATTCGCAAAGGCTTTGAAGCTTTGTGAAGCTTTGTGTGTGTTGTGTAGCGATGGGCGCTATTGAAACACTTCACAAAGTGTTTCAAAAGCACCCATCACACACAAGTCAGAAGTGGTTTTCTATCCAATTATAATACTATGTTACAGACAACTAGTCTCCAGTACAATTCGGTTCAAACTGCAGGGGTTTGCCAAGAATGAGGTTGTAAGTTAAAGTTATTTGGTTATAGAATGCGGTTCTCACTCCAGTAAATAACCAAACTGTATGTGAACATAACTGTATTAAGCAACATATTCTACTGATCTGTGAACCTAGCATAGTATGGACACATCTAGTGAAGTTTTGGAACTTAACTAAGCCAAACGTGACAGAAAAAAGAAAAGTGTCATATATATCAAAAAGCTTTTGGGCTCTTTGCTTTGACATCGATTTTGCCCGCATGTTTACTTGTTTTGCCTTTCTCAATTAGCGCTAAACCTCACTGCTCTTGTTTTTCTCAACACGTTGTGTTTTCGCTGTCCCAGCGTTTCCACGGCACACGCTCTGAATACAAAAGGCCGGAACGCAGGCACCAGGCGCCCACAATGCCTCTGTTCTTGTGCCTACCTTGCTCCAACAGACTGATGGGAAGGACAAGGAGGACATGAGCAGGGACTGTTTTGTGGAGTCCCGGCGAGAATTGAATCAGATCACCGGCACATCGGCAGCACAGCACAAATTAAGCTCCCCTGTTGCGCTGCTGAAGTATTTGTGAGTGGATTGATAAATGCCTTTCAAAGCAACCGAATTTTCCTCCAAACTCACATACACACTGCTGAATTATGTATAGTCTCTCCACTGCCAGTCTCTTTGTTGCAGTGTGTTTTGTTTCTGCTTTACATGAAATCTGATTTAGGAACAGACGAAATGTCAACTTTAGCCAAGTCTGCAAGCAGGGGGATTGTTCTTGCTTTGCGCACCACAAAGACGTCTTCTGCAGGAAGATCAGATGGAAAAAGCTTTTCGGTAAACGAAATGCATGCAAATGCAACAGCGTAGTATTTGCATCTCATTTACTCTGTTGTGTATCAGTCAAGCATGTGCTTGTGGGGATTCAAAGAAAAATCACCATCTACCTCTTTCACTCAATAAAACTCAATGAGCTAAATTAAATGACTTGGATAGTCAACATTTACACACCCTCATGTTGTTCCAGACCTGTATGACTTTCTTTTTACAGAACACAAAAGAAGATATTCTAAAGAATGTTGGTAACTGAACCGTTTTGGTTACCACTGAATAGGTTAAAATGAAAAAATATTTGAATGGAGTTGTTGTAGCCTTGCCATTTAAATCTACTGTAAAATTCATTACATTTTGCTATGCCTTCTAGTTCCATTGGATATGAAAAAGACTCAAACTCGTCACTGCACGTTGGTGTACTATTATATAATTGTACTATCCATCCATCTATTCATTTTTAAAGCAGCTAACAAGCTTTATTTCTGGCAAAAAGCAAAAGATACAGAGATATTTAAATTTAGTCGAGTACTATGAATTTTCATATATCTGGTTATGGCCAACAAAAATTACTCTAGTCCTAAGCTGGCCTCCATAACACATTAGTTATAGGTTGTTTATACAAAAAAAAAAAAAAAAAAAAATCCCAAAATTTTAAAGGGGTCATGAACTGAGAAACTAAAGTTCCCTTTGATCTTTTGACATATGTGACCCTGGACCACAAAACCAGTCTTAAAGGGGTCATCGGATGCCCATTTTCCACAAGCCGATATGATTCTTTGCGGTCTTACTAAGAAGTCTATAACATACTTAACATACCTTTATACCTTGTCAAAATCAGCCCTGTTCAGAGTGAGCCATTCTATTGCATGTTCCTTTAAATGCTAATGAGCTCTGCTCACCCCGCCCCTCTCTTCTGTGGGGAGAAAAGCCGGTCTGTTTACATTAGCTGCATTTAGCCGTGCTTAGCCGTGACACTTGGTAACTAGCACATTATTAAGAAAGGCAATTTGCAATCCTCACTTATACTCACTTCTGCTGCATCACGAATGATTAGTGTGAACACAGATGCATTTATGTAGATCACCAGATGTATTTTTTTCTAAAACAAAATTAACGTTAATCCTTTGCGTCTTCAGCGGCTCAGATGTCGGGAGTAAATGGTGACTGCTATGATCATTATTACTTTCAACAACAGAACACCTCAATCGTAGACATTCTTGTCTTCCCCTGCACCAGACTAGAAACAATGGCGGTCAGACTCAGACTTTTGCAGCTCAGTCAGGGTGGGTCTAAGGTAAGACGGTTATGTCAATCAACTATCGTGGGAGCGGCATTTGTTGGTGTGACGTCACACCGACAAGAAGCTGAGAATGGCTTCATTTTGAAAAAAGGGAATATTTCTTATAAAGATTACAAAAATACCACTGGGTGGATTTTTTTTTATTGTAATAGGGTGGTTGTGTACACACTGCCAACACACATTAATGTTCAAACAACATGTGAAACTGAGTTTTGCATCCGATGACCCCTTTAAGTAGCACTTAGTATTTGTAGCAATGGCCAAAAGTACATTGTATAGGCTAAAATTTTCAATTTTCCTTTTATGCCAAAAATCAGTAGGATATTAGGTAAAGATTATGTTCCATTAAACTATTTTGTAAAGTTCCTAATATATCAAAACTTAATTTTTGAGTAATATGCATTGCCAAGAACTTCATTTGGACAACTTTAAAGGCGATTTTCTCAATATTTAGATTTTTTGCACCCTCAGATTCCAGATTTTTTAAATAGTTGTATCTTGGCCAAATATTGTCCTATCCTGACAAACCACACATCAATGGAAAGCTTATTTATTCGGGATGATGTATAAATGTCAATTTTGAAAAATTGATTCTTATGACTGGTTTTGTGGTCCTTGGTCACATATAACAGGTCATTGTACTATAAAAACATCCTGTGAATTTCAGAACTCAACTTTCTTGTTACTCTAAAAACAGCAACTGTTAAACAAACAGCAACAGTAACTGTTTTTATTCACTATTGCTTTGTCTTATAGTACAGATGGTTTGATATGCATGAACCTAAATCACAGCAGCTTCCATCTGTGAAGGATGTAGGCTTTTTAAACATACGCAGGTGTTAGCCAATCATAGCAATGGGCATTTACTTCCGAGTATTCAAACAGAGTGGGGGGGGGGGGTCAAAACAGGACAGAAAATAGCCTATTACATCTCAAAAATGATGTTTTTGATGTAAAAACCTTGATAACATTATAAGTGGACCTCAGAGAACAATACAAAAAAATAAAAAAGGCAGTTCATGACCCTTGTAGATTTTATTATAAACATACATATTTCTAGTTATGCTCAGCTAGAATACTGAACTGGCCCAGTAATCCAGTCATTTAGATGAGTGGATAAATCATGAAAAAAACATTATGGAAATCCATGGGTATTTTACCATTTTTTCAAACAAAAATGCTGTTACCAAAATGTTATCCCGTAAAGCCTGAAGTGTTGTCGTTGATCATCCTGAGTGGAGATTGGCATGTTAGGTGACTACTGTAAATCAAGAACTTATGGAGAACAATCTCAATACAACACAGAGAATTCTTGTCAGCACTGGATATGATGCAATAACGAGAAACCTCCCTTGTGTATATACGGCACGGCTGTTTTCAAAAGAATGCTTTAGTAAGATGTTGAGGAAGCGATGCAGGTAAACAAAGCAATTGTGCTCATTTTGTTTTTGAATAAAATATGAAGAAAACTGAAACACAGACAGCTTTGTTCAGCTTTATCATCTGCGTGCTGCTGAACGGGGTCAAAGCAAATCCAGATCGAAGGCCTATATATAGAAGAGGGCAAAAAGATCTTTAAATTGTTGTAAAACGCTGTAATCAATTATTAACGCACTTATCTCCTTGAAATGATAATCTGCTGAAGAAACAGTACCCTTTGTGAGCCCGCACAGCAGGCTTTTGGAGGTGTCGAAAACACTGTTAGCAGAAAATATGATGGTCTGTCTGATATTTCCAAAGGTTATAACACGTCTTGCTCAGTGGTTGTCCTCGTGGCTGTATCAATAAAAGGTTGTGCTTGTCAGTGTTAACAAATCCACTGACAAATAACAGGGCAGCGTGCCATTTTGATTTCCAACTGTCCGTGCAGTAAAGATAAAGCTCTGGTCAGAACACGTTTCTGGTCTTTGGGTTAAATTGCGGTTGCGGTGTGTCCGTTAAAGGACAGCTCGACTCAACTGTCCACCATTTGAGAACATTTATTCTCTTATGCTATTTTGCTTTGAGCTTTTACGTGACCTAGACACAGTGAAATGAAATTATTTAAAAGCGAGAAAGAGAGACAATGTAATATATTGCATGCCAGATTTAAACCGGACCACTAGATCACAGCTCTACTGAAATTAGATCAATCATTTTGTATTCCGTGGTTAAAAAAACTGTTCCAGTTATTAGCTGTGGTTGCCAAGACAAAATTTATTTTGCTGTTCTATTCTAACAACTTATAGTTGTATTATACTTTAGTGCATAACTTGCAAAATTTTTCTATTACAGACATGAATGATTCTTCAAATCATGCAGCTTGTTGAGAAGTGTACTATTACTTTTCTAAGTGATTGCACATGAAGGATAATACAATAACTACATTCAAAAACAAAAAAGTTTTTCCTAAAAGGTTCTTCATATTTTGTAACAGTTCTATTTAGAACTAAAATGATTATTTGTGTTAGAGTTTTACCTCCCAACTGACAAAGCCACCTCATTACTGATTTTTGGCAACTGTCAACACACTCTCGATAGGTATTGCCTTCTTAAAATGTCTATAAATTTGAACAACTCTATCTGGTTTCCTATTAAAGGAACACTCCACTTTTTAAAAAAAAAAAAAAAACAGGCTCATTGTCCAACTCCCCTAGAGTTAAACAGTTGAGCTTTACCGTTTTCGAATGCAGTCACCCGATCTCCGGGTCTGGTAGCACTTTTAGCATAGCTTAGCATAGATCATTGAATCTGATTAGACGGATAGCATCTCGCTCAAAAATGAGCATATATAATGAAGACATTTTTCCTATTTAAAACTTGACTCTTCTGTAGTTACATAGTGTACTAAGACTGACGGAAAATGAAAAGTTGCAATTTTCCAGGCTGATATGGCTAGGAATTATACAATGCGCAATGATATCACACAGCGCCTGAAAGTGACCGGCACTATGTTTGTGTAGATGCAGAGTTGCACCCAGCAGAGTTGACTTACAGCAACGCAGGTTCAGTCGTTACCAACATTTGATACCAACCATTTGGTGTTTCCTGAAACCAAAGATCAAACGAACATTCACAAACATTGTCGCAAACTTACGTGGTTGGAACTACAGCTCTCGACCTGTGGTTAAAAGCATAGTTTCTTGTTAGTAAAACATATGAGCTTAAATAAATTCTGCTTCTGGGCACAGTAAGCAAGCTAACACACAGCTAACACTATATCTTCCATTCTATCTAAATATACATGCAATTTAATCTATATATTTTTGCGCGCCGTTTTTGAATAGTGCGCATAAATGCCTAAGGGAACCACATGTATGACATAAGAGGGAACCCGCGATGAATCAAAAATTAAATAAAGCAAAATGACAGGAAAAAAAAAAAAATAGTAAATTAGTCATCAGGTGCCAGGTTCAGTATAGCTGCATTTTAAAGATTCCCCATACTTGGAGTTTGTGTTCTGCATTTCACCCATCCAAGTCTCCCATCTGACTCTCTATCCAAGTGCACACACCCAGCAGTGAGTAGTAAACAAACACACCATGAACACACACCAAAAGCAGTGGGCTCCCGGCGAGCTGTTGGGGGTTCAGTGCCTTTAGAGCTGAAGGATCTCATTACAGTACAGGTCTTTTGGGTTACATGTACGACTCTCTAACCATAAGGCTGGGTTAAAAACAACCCAACTTGCATTATTTGGCAACCTAGCATTGGGTAAATATTGGACAGAACAGATGCTGGGTTATTTTGACCCAGCTGGTTGGGTTAAATGTTTTTACCAAACATGCCGAGTTATTTTATTTAAGTCAACTATTGCTTCAAAATTATTATATTGCTGGTTTCAAATGGACTGGAACTTATAAAAACATGCACAGAATTACTAGAGGCAACAGCAATAATTGTGTCGCCAAAATCTGAGCTGGTGAAGGGTTGCATTTCGCTGGGTTAATTGCAAACTTCAGACCTACGGCCTTACGTTTCACTCGTAGCTGAAAGATGCCATGACTGACTTCAAAAACTGCCCATAAACAAACAGTACTGACATTAGAGAACATACTTTAAGATTAAACTCAGTACCATAACAAATAAAATCAATTTATTTTATGCAAGGCAAAAGGCGTTTCCATCCTGCGAAACAACTGCTGCTGATGCAGCTGACTGACATCATTGCATAAAATAATACAATTTACAGCACAGTAAAGACTTTATAAATGAAATAAATGGCGCTGAGAAACAGTCTCTCCTCTTGAGGACTCAAAAAGCCTGAACTCTGACTGACTGTAACTCAGCAGCTGGGTTGTTTCGTCAGAGACAGGCTTAACCCTGCGGCTGGGTAGAAAAAAATAACATGTCAAAAATGACCCAGCAACTTAGCAACTTACAGAAAAACTACCCAGCACCTGGGTAAAAAAATAGTAAAAATAACCCAATAAAATGACCCAACAAGTTGAACCCAGCATTTGAGTTACAAAATAAAATAACCACCTGGGTAAAAATATATAAAAAAAAATAACCCAATAAAATGACCCAACATGCTGAACCAAGCATTTGGGTTTAAAAAATAACCCAGCATTTTTTAGAGTGTACCTAATGCAGGGGTTCTCACCTCTGGCAGATCCATTTTCCTGCAGAGTTTAGCTGATCAATCTCACCTGCCTGTAACTTTATAGTGATCCTAAAGACCTTGATTAGCTTTTTCAGGTGTGTTTGATTAGGGTTGGAGCTGAACTCTGCAGGAAAATGGATTTTGCGGCTCCTAATATGTGGTTCTATGTCTTACAGTGAGAGAGGCTCAAAGACAGCCGTTGTTACGATCATTTTCTAACAGTTTCAGAAATTCAGCCTGATCATCGCATGGTGTGTTTGCTGCCACAACCCACGTTTACTGATCAGCTAATAAGAATGCGATATGAAATCAACGTGACATGGCGCTAAAACTTAAATCTGCTTACCTCAAGCTCTTATTCCTTCCTCTTTCGCCGCTTCCACTTTTTGTGAGCACACATAAAAACTACAACTGCCAAAGCGTGATTCATTATGCTTTTTTGTTTACCACTAGTGCATGCTAATGACTTTATATTTTTCTATAGTAACGTGTCGTAGCCTACAAGTCAATAGGCGTCAGCATCGTACAGTTTACATGCACGTCGTACCCAAGTTTATTAGACCCGAAACCACCCGAAACACCCCAGAACACCTCAGCAACCACCTGAAACACCCCAAGACAGCCTATCAACCACCAAGTAACCACCCAGAACACAATATCCGGCAAAGACCATTCTAAAATGTTTTTATAAGAACACTGACTTATTGATATAACATGCTTTACAATAATAAAATCAAAACAAAATCACAGATAGAATCCTATAGATCCTTTTATCAGGACTAATGACAAAATAACTAAGGAAGGATTCACAGTCAACTCTAAATGGTGGCCAGCAGTAAGGAATAATCCATTTTGTCATCATTGTAATGATCAACACAGGCTCATTAAAATATGTGCCTCTACATGGATTTCTGCAACACTGCAAATATGTACCTTACTGCACATTTTGCAGCAAAACTCTATGTGTATATCATACTTTGTGTAAAAAAAAAGCCTAAAGGTTGTTGGAGTTATACTGAAATGTATATAGAGGCACATATTTCCAATGAGCCATGTTGGTAATGATACATGAGTTGTAATGATGTACATACTGATATGCAATAGATGACTAACAGCTGTCCATTCTCCAGTGCGGATAGATTATGGATTTTTAAAAAGAGCCTGATGACTAAATAATGATTAAACATTCAGTCATGCATCACAAGCAATTCAACAACCCGTCCACTTCACAGAAATGTGAATCTTACTAATTGCTTCAACCTCATTGGTTTACCCTGTCAAAAATCCACTGCCATACTTCAATACACTGGTGAGACAAAAGAAAATTCATTCTCATGCCTCCTCTATTCAAGCACACTGGGGCACAAGCATCTTTTCAACAGTAAAGCACATGCTTGACATTTAATGACAGGAAATGTGATGTTTCTCAAATGCCATTTTGAATAAAACAGGCTTTAGCAATACGGCATAACACTGACACTTAAGTCATTTATAATCCCAGGAGGAAAATATATGATGTTAAATATTAAAGTGTTCTTTTGAACATACTTAAGGCAATAAAAGCAAATAAGGGAACTTTAAACACCAGCTATGCTGACATTTCAGCAGTATGCATATAATGTATACTGTGCACAAGGACTACTATATTCCACATTGCAATGCACTCAACTCGATCTTCCAATACCATATCACAAATCATATGGATTTCTACATTTTTTAAATTTTTACCTTTCTGGGAAATTTTCAGTAGTAAGTAGTACACTATTCAGTTTTTAACACGGCCTGCCACAAATTTGATTGCACAGAGAAAAAAAGCCTTAATGTAAAATATATTCATTCAATTATATTTTTACTGTATTTTTCAATTCTCATCTTTGATTATTATTTTGAGAAAGAATACAAATAAGTGCATTTGTTTTGCTTTTACCAGGAGCTTCTTATCCAAAGCAAATGACATATTAGAGGAGCAGTTCCCTGGAGCAGTTGTCAGGTTAAGTGCCCTGTTCAAGTGCACAGCAGTGATAAGGGAAGTGTGTAGCTCTCAAGGGCTCAAACGCACGACCTTTGGGTTATCAGACCAGAGCCGGAAACCACTACACCACATGCTCAAGAAAGAAAAAGTAAAGTTAAACTAAGTGCTGTTTCCTAATGGTTTTCGGTCTTCAGATAAATGTAAAAATTAGTTTTCTGTAGTAAGTGATTAGGCCTTTACAAGTAAATTTAATTTTTTTTTTTAACTTTACATTTTTTGTTCACTTCCAGAATAAAAATGTGCTGATAATTTACTCACCCCCATGTCATCCAAGATGTTTATGTCTTTCCTTCTTCAGTTGAAAAGAAATTAAGGTTTTTGAGGAAAACATTTCAGGATTTTTCTCCATATAGTGGAGTTCAATGGGAGCCAATGGGTTAAAGGTACAAACTGCCGTTTCAGTGCAGCTTCAAAAGGCTCTAAACACTTCCAGCAGACGAATAAGGGTCTTATCTAGTGAAACGGTTGGTCATTTTCTAAAAACAATAAAAATTTCCATACGTTTTAACCACAAATGCTTGTCTTGCACTAGCTTATCTTCAATTAAAATATGTAAAATATTTGGTCAGGATTATTAGGTTATACTTGAGGTGTGTTTTCTGACAGACAGACATTTTATCCCCCTGATATAACTTATAATTTTTTTATTTTTTATTTTTATTTTTTTGCTCAGTTCAAAATCCACCAAACTGTATGAATGACCCTTTACAGATGAAGTAAAACAAATTTGCATACACCTTGCAGAATCTGCAAAATGTTAAATATTTTACCAAAATAAGAGGGATCATACAAAACGTTTTTTTTTTCTATTGTTGGGGGGTGTGTAGGGATGAGGTGGGGGATTAGCAAAACTTTAGCAATACAACAAGCTAAACTTTAGCGATAAACACAAGCATTGACTAGAGTGGCCGCTTCAGAGCTGTAACGCGCCACAGACATGTGCAGTAAAGGGGGTTGAAACACATGCCGAAGCCGCGATCTACTCCGGTTGCTGCGTTGGAGCCGTAACGCGACGCAGACGTGTGCAGTGTGCGGTAAGAGATTTATTCATCATACAGTGTAGATAGCTTCACGCGAATGTTTTTAAAAATGCATAAACTTGCACTAGATTAGGCTAGGCTAGTGATGATGTTCTTTGATAATGTTAGGCTGCTGTTAGCTTTATGCTGGAGCTGGTTTCGATCAATGAAACTAAATACGTAAAATAATTAAATAAATTAGCATGATAATATCATGTATCTGCGATCTCACAGGCTGAGGATAGGACTCAACACTACTGTAGCGTATTATTTACTCACCCTCCATGCATCCTAGGTGTATATGACTTCCTTTTTTCAGACGAATGCAGTTGGAGTCTAATAAAGTCTAATAAAGTGCATCCATCCATAATAAAAAAGTGCCTCACACGGCTCCCGGGGGTCTCCTGTAACGAATCGTTGCTTTTTTGTAAGAAAAATATCCATATTTAAAACATAAGATTCACTATTAATCTAGCTTGCGCTAGCTGCTTTGACAAGGGGCGTGACAGTACTGAAACACCGTCTAAGCTGTTCGCCAATCGCAGCACACTGGGACAATTAACCAATCACAACACGTTTCCTTTTTTCAGAAGGCAGGCTTTCATTAAACCCAGAACTAATCGAGCCATTTGTACCAGGCTAGGAGAAAGATATTGTAATAATGTAAATGATGTGAAAAATAATGCGTTTTTTGAATCACCAAGCATGAAAGCATGTTCTAGTACACCTCCAAAACAAAATCAAGACTTTGAAAAAAAGCATAAAACGACCCCTTTAAGAATCAAGTTTTTTTTTTTTTTTTTTGGTATAAATTCAACTATTATTTTCTCTTGTGGACTATATGAAGACTTCAGATGCAAAAGCCTCTAAATCCATCTGACGTATTTCTTTAAAATTAGCATTTCTTTCTGGCTACTTTGTATAGGTTTCTATGTAAGTACTGGTACTTCTGATTGGGCTGAGGCTGGAATTTAGTGAGTTTGAAGTGAAAGTATTTGATGGACGTATAATATGTGTCAGGAGCATTCACTTAGTATCATTATTTCATTTTTGACTGAGATGGCTGGTTTTGCATCTGAATTCTTCATATGTGAACATATTTTATGTGAAATATCATATTCAGGTCAGCACTAAATAAAAAATAAACATGCATTTTGTATGATCCCTTTTTTGGTAAAATAATTAACATTTGCAGATTTTGCAAAGTGTATGTAAACTTTTGACCTCAACTGTACATATAGTACTGTAAGACTTTTGTGAAATTCTGAATTATTTGTCCTCCAAAAAGGACCATCACAACAGCATAAACAATAGTGAGCAGAAATGGTTTTGATGAATTTTTGTGGTATTAGTCGGTTTGCATCACTATAAAACATTGCATCATGTTTAATAAAAAATGTATTTCCATCCTGTTTATTTTGCTTAAGTTGAAGTGAAGAGCAGATAGCAGATTTATGAAAGTCTGCGAAACCCTTTTACTTAAATATTTCTTTAAATGATGGCACAAACATGTTTGCTTTAAAAAAGGTCGCGTTAAAAGGTACTGCATAACATGAATGGCCTAATGTTCCTATTGCAAGGCTATTTTAATTCACAGTTTCCACAATACAAGAATGTGTGATACCTTAATGGTGGCTTGCAGGAGACAAAATGCCATTGCAATCTATTTTCAGCATGTGACAAACTTTAAAACTTAAACCTAATTGGGATGTAAACACCCAAATGTACCGCAATCGTGTAGCATGTATGAGGTAAATCAATACAGCCAAGACAATAGCTCACAAACTCAGTTTCTTTGTGGAAATTTAGCTCTGGTTCTTTAGACTTTAAACTTTTAGTCAATGTTTGCATGTTTTTGAGTGTGTCAACATGCCTGTCAGCTTGAAGGAGACATTAGAGAAAAGATGTAATGTTGAGTTACTTTCAGACCTGAAATATATGGTGTTAGGCTTCAGTCGCAGACAGGATCAGTCACTTTTATCAGATTCTGCATTGAATTTCTTGAAGATTTAATACATCTCAGTTCCACCTCTCACTCTATTTCCATGTCTCTCCATCTTTTAAATTCAAAACAGCTTTATTGGTATGAGCGTAATGTTATGAAGAATTGCGTTATGATGATGAAGAGGTATAGAAAGGTTAATAACATTCATATATTGCATGACTGTGACTTTCAGCCGTTGCCATGCGAAATGCCTGGCTTTGAACAATTTTTGCATACATCATCATATAAGACAGCAGCTTCTTCATGACTTTAGAGTTCACACACCCTCTTGAGAATTCACACTAAGTTCTTTGGTGGGGTTGTGTCTTCATCTACAAAGCAAACCATTGCTGACAGTGCTGCTTTCATTTGATTTGTTCAATAGAAGGAAAGGTAATGGAACTGGAAGGCAAATTAACATGACATACATATTCATTTCAAATTAGCATAGCCACATTACTGGGCCAACAGCATTGTGAAGACTCTCTGAGATTAAAACAGGACGTCCGTATCTGTTAGCAAGGTTTGCAATATGCCGCAAAATTAACTTTTTCAGTTTAACACTAATGCTATATCCAAGTTTTTGTGCACTAAAATTGTCCATAGACGCAAATGTGGAATTTTCATGTTCATTGAGTTGAACTGATCAGATGCAATTTTTAAAAGATGTATTCCAATAAAAATTCAATGTGAAATTAAAAAAGCAGCGATTACCAGATTTAAAGTGCTTTAATGCATTTATATGAAAAAAGACATTATGTAGGAAGCCTTTTTGCTTTGCAAATACAGAAATATTATGTTTTGTAACGTTTATGACTGTTATAGCACCAGCTATGGTCTGATCTCCTTAAAACTTTGCATGCTTGTTTAGAATCACCAGTCACATGTGCTCACCAGGTTTTGTGATGTTTTGAATTTTTCATTAGGTTTTATAGGATATCGGGTCAATTCAGACAGGCCCATTTTCTAAAGGACCCTGTTACAGCTTCCCAAAGGGTAAATTTCAACATTTTTTTTGATAATTTTTGAACTAGAGAGTGCAGAGTAGAGCTGAAGATCTTTGATCTTAATTTATATCATTTTACACAGGCTCGGACCGGGCTCGGGCTTGCGCTCCAGCTTGCGTGATTACGTTTTGGTAATTTACAAAACTTGCAAAATTAGCCAGATCAGTACTATGCATCCCGACCAGTAGCAGCAGCAGTGAAAGGGTGTTCACCGCTGCTGGACGCACCATCAGTGAGCGCAGGACCACACTGAAGCCATCCACCGTGGATTCAATAAATTTCCTCTGCAAAAACATGTAGCCTAATCTTGGTGAGTAAAGGTTTTTCAAATTATAACTAAATATTAATTGAGTCTTAAATGCATAATGTAGACAGAGTATATAGGCTAATGTTGGCATTATTCTTTTATTAAATTTCACCTGCCTTTTCACCGTCGTGTTGAGGCCGGATTGTGGAGAGAAGTAGCGAAGCAAATCCCGCGAATTATCTTAATTTCGTTATTGCCAAATACCCATCTTAATTTAGAATTTATCTTAATTTGTTAAGAAAGACTAATTTTTATTGGCGCATTGGCCTAGTGTATGCCTAGGCCTATTTAGAGTGCTGAGATGTTACGATGTTACCGTGGACTTATTTTATTTATTTGTTCCAACTTCCAAGTGGTCTATAGCCTAAATTAGTCATGAATAAATTATGTTAAAACATGTATAAATGACTCATTCTTGACAAAAGGCAAAAGAGCTGTGTGCTTGCGCACATTTGAATAATGTCGGGCTGTAAACAGGTTCGGGCTTTTAAAAAGCCGTCAATCAAAATGTACTTGTCGGACTCGGGCCGAATTCTGTCGGGCTCAGGCACTGTCGGGCCTAACTTTTAAGGCCCGATTACAGCTCTAGTGCAGAGTATTGTACTGCAGTGTTTTTTTTGTTTTTGTTTTAGACTGAGTGAAAAACCTAGGACTAGTCCTAGGACTAGTTCGCAAAAGTAGGTTTTTTACATTTTTTAATCATTTAACAAACAATTTGTTTGACAGCAGTAGTTCTAGAGGCAAAGTCATCCAGAATGAGAAGTTCTGTCATATGATATGAATTTGAAAAATGTGATATCGTCCCCCCCCAGTGATGATTAACCATGTCTAATAGGTGCTAAATTTCATCGACTAATGTTTTTTTTTTGAGATACACAAATATCCCTATAGACACTTATGGCACTTTTCATGTCCATAATCCATAATGGATTTTCATGTTGACAGGACAAATGGTTGCATAGGTATAGCCATTTTTATGTTTTTTTTCCTCTTATAGTGCCACCAAGTGGTTAAGCTCTGCGATTTTTGTCCTGTGACCTCAGATTGAGCTCTTCCATAAGTGTTCTGAGTTTGGAGAGGATATCTTATTGTGTAGGTTTTGCAAAAAATGCAGAATACCCGAAAATTTCTCATGATCAAATCTGAGGCATGCGCTTTGTCCGACTTGAGCCAAGGATTCCAATGATATAAGACTCTTGAGCCTGCGACTGACGATTTAGGAGTTATGAGGGATTCCGTACTTTTGATCACTGTAGCACCCCTGTCAGGCCGATTGGGGTGAGCCTTGGTGACATTGTTGGCGGTGTGAGTAAACAAATAATTTACTCACCTCCTTGTCATCCACAATGTTCATGTCTTTGTTTCTTCAGTCGTAAAGAAATCATGTTTTTTGAGGAAAACATTTCAGCATTTTTCTCCATATAATGGACTGCTATGGTGCCCCAATTTTGAACTTCCAAAATGCCGTTTAAATGCGGCTTCAAACGATCCCAAATGCGGTTGTAAATGATTCCAGCCGAGAAGGGAGGGTCTTATCTAGCAAAACAATCGGTTATTAATAAAATTAATACAATTTATATACTTTTTAATGCCAAACGCTCGTCTTGTCTTACTCGGCCTGGACTGTTTTTGTTTCCGGTTCATGACAGTTAGGATATGTCGACAAACATCTCATGTTCTCCCTCAACTTCAAAATCATCCTATATCACTGTTTTACCTTTTTTGTTAAGGGTGTTTGATCTTCTTTGCATGTTCACTTTGCAAAGACTGGGTCGGTACTTCTGCAGCGATGTAGGATGATTTTGAAGTTGAGGGAGAAAATACGTCCGGAGTTTTTCGACATAACTGTCTTGAGTCAGAATGCACAGAGTTCAGGGAGAGAAAGGCAAGACGAGCGTTTGAGATTAAAACATTTTTAAATTGTATTTTTTAAATGAAAATAACATTTACAACTGCATTTGGGATTGTCCGAAGCTGCATTTAAGCTGCCTTTTGGAAGTTCAAAATCGGAGCACCATATCAGTCCATTATATGGAGAAAGATCCTGAAATGTTTTCCTCAAAAAACATAATTTCTTTAGGACTAAAGAAAGAAAGACATGAACATCCTGGATGACAAAGGGGGGTGAGTACATTATATGTGAATCTTTGTGTTTGGAAGTGGACTTCTTCTTTAAGGCCACCTAATATAAAGTGTGACAGAAATTTGCATTCATCAAGACATTTCATGGGATCTATGAACTTGAAGAAGCATAACTGGGGTTACTTTGCTTACTGTTGTCAACATACTGATTTGGGACACACTAATTCCCATTTCACATATTATTAAGCATGAATAGTTCGTAATTTGAGACGTGCAATGTAACCATATAATGCAGAATTCAGTAACACTGATAACATTTCATAAATCCACATGAGATGATGAATCAAGTGTTTAGTGGCATAAGGGAAATATCATGTTGTAAATACTCAGAAATACTACTTACTTATTACAAATTCCCAATTATTAGACATGGAATAGATGAATCATGCAGTAGATGAAAACATGACTGCAAACAGGGTATTTCTAATGGTGCAACACAAAATCCTGAAACTGAAATTTACTTAAATTAGCCACGATAATCACACATGTATTCTTGATATGTTTTTAAGCAGCTAAAACACGAGGAATCTGATTCAGTTGCAGACTGCATAAATATTTGGATTTTCCTGAGGTTAAACTGACAGCTCCAGTCAAAATAAGAAAATGTGTCAAGCTCATATTACTCAGCATTTGTCCTACATCTGAACACTCTTACAAAAGTAAAACTTTCACTTAACCCTGACTTGTTTCCCCCTGATAATCATGTTGTGCTCGGAGGTGCCCTGTAGGTAGATCTGTGTGTGGGAGAGCGAGAGATCGAAAGCAAGACTAGGGAAAAGCGAGAGAAATAGCGTATTGTTGTTGTGATGTGGCTCCTCCCTGTCCTGTGATCTTTAGCCTAAACTGCCGCCTCTGGCCTCGCTCACTCTTTTGAGCCCACTTCGTCTTTTCTTCTGCTTCTGCTCTTACTGTGCCTCTCCTGTTATCTGTGATCCCACGGTGGGATAGAAATGGATTGAGAGAGTGCATTTCTACTTATGTTATTGATCAGATGCTGCTTTTCGGAAGAAGCTAGCTTTGAAGACTTAAAGGAGATCTCAGCCATAATTCACTGTGTGTTTCTTCTGAAATAACACAAATGAGACAATTGTTGACACAATATGACAGCCTGTTTCTGTCAAGGAGTGAAAAAATAAAGGTAGCTGCAACTTTTCATCTCACAATTCTAACATTTTTCTTGCAATTCTAAAAAAGAATCTCAGAACTGTATATTTATATCTTGCAGTTCTGAGATTCTTGCAATTCTGAGATTCAAAAAAGTCTGAACTGTAAGATATATAAGTTTTTGTGGGATAAAAACGTACAATTAGCCTTTTTGTATTCGGTAACAAGAAAAAAAAGAACTGTGGGATGTGAATTAATAATTAACAATTTTCTCAGAATTCTGAAAAAAGTCAGAATTGTAAAACAAGTTTTAAAAGCTTTGTCAACATAGCTATAACATTGTTTGGTCATCTTAAGATGTTTGACACATCTTGGCAAATCTGAGTACAGTTTGAGACATTGTTGAGATGAATGGGTCTTTTCACTCAAGACAAACATCTGAAAAGAGAAATATCCACAAAAATATATTTCAGTTGATCCTCACTGCAAGTGATGACATCAAGTGTGGAAAGAAAATAGAGGCTTGTGCTTAACTCTCTTAAGCAAAACCCTTCATTTTCTCTTCATTTGAAGTTATTGATGTTGAGAAGAAACAAATTAGATATTAAATTCTGATTTGTGGTCTTTCTTTTCTATGTGCATTTACTAGTTCAATCACTCCACATAACTTGCAATGATGTGTTTTTTTATCACAGTTTTTTTTTTAATGACTTTAGCTTGTGATCATACTAACTATTAAATCTCATAAAACAGGTGAAAATGGTTCACAATTCATTATAATTTGCATACAATGGTACCTAGATTTTTTGCATTGTTTCATGGCAATTAGGCAGATTTTTAATAATTATTGATTAGAGTGATCCAAAGTGACAGGAAAAACACCATTAAAGCAGATTTCTATTTCAAATAAATGCTTTCTGTTTAACAAAAACCTCAAAAACAAATGCATCACAGTTTCAACATTTATAATAATAAGAAATGAAGAGTTCAGATGCGAAAGCCTCAAAGTGCCATCTGACATTTTCATCTAAAATGAGCATTTTTGTTAGACTCGTAAGTTTAGGTTCAGGAATTTTACTCTAATGGCAAGGTCCTATTATATGCATTTAAAGTGAAATAACTAAACAAAAATGTAAGAGCTTGACAAAATGCTCATTTTTAGAAAAGCATTTCAGACAGCACTTAGAGGCTTTTGCATCTGAACTCTTCAAATGTTTCTTGAACAGCAAATCAGCATATTAAAATGATTTCTGAAGGATCATGTGACACTGAAGACTGGAGTAATGATCCTGAAAATTCAGCTTTGCATCACAGGAATAAATTACACTTAAAAAATATTTAAAAAATATTTAAAATGCAATAATATCTTGCAATGTTATTGTATTTTTACTGTATTTTTAATCAAATAAATGTAGCCTTGATGAGCATAAGAGACTTCTTCAAAAATATATTTAAAAAAAAAAAAATCATACCAATCCAATCCCATTTTGAACAGTAGTGTGTGTAAATTGTTATTATTTTTAAAAATAAAAATATAATTAGAAAAATAGTGTAAGACTTGTTTCCAGAGAATGTGCCTTGAATCAAACATTTTTTCTACCACAGCAGCAAACAGTTTATGCCTTTAAGCATAAATCTCACTAAATTTGTGTTGTTCAGCATTATTCTTAAGAAGTTACACTTAGTTTAAAAGAGGAAAACAACTTTCCCAAGGGAAAGTAAATAAACCTAACTTCAATGAAGTGTAGACGTTTTAACTGTAAAATAAGACAAAAATACTGATTAAGAAAAAGAGTGCTGCAGTGAATTTTGGGGTGAAATGTTACTAGGACGTGAATAAATCCTCTCCAGGAAGTCAAGTGTGGCGGTGGTAATAAACCACCCCAAACACCCCATTTACACACAGCAGACCTCATCAGTACTGGTGAAATGAAAATACTAAACTATCCATATGGGCTATGACTCATCACAGAGTACATACACGGCCGGCCAATCCGTAGCTGTATGTTTGCACCTGGAAAAACTAATTAATGGCAAAATAAGGCAGTCTGCTCCTTTATCAGCAGCATCTGCACTGGAGGAAGAGACACAAATTAATTTGTCGTCAAGTTCACACTATTTCTTCAGACTCAAAACACAATTATGACTAACCCCTCGCCCACGTTATTACCAGCGAACTTTCTATTATACCAAAACTCTGTGTGTCACCGAATATAAAGGATAAACAAAAAAAATAGCCCTAGAAAGACTTAAATAATTCACTAGCACGCCCCCTATGTGCTGTAGCTGAGACTCCACTGCCATCTTAAGGATGAGGACAGAATTACGTCACTTTTGAGGGCTGTAGATCACGGGAATGCAGTTTTGATGGCTCTGATGGGCTGAAGCCTAACAGAATTTCCATGTCAGAGTGGCAGGGAAGAGCAAGCTGAGCCACAGTGGAGCGTGATGATGGTGGCGTTGCCCTCGGGCCAGCGCTGGCCCCATGCGTTGGCAGCTGTGGGGGGACCAGATGGTTCCCAGAATAATAAGAAGACACGGTGGACTTGCAGCTTTGCAGGCTGGTCGACGTGTGAAGTCAAGCATGCCGTTTTATCAGCTTGTTGACACGGGCAGAGTCATTATCCCGTTGCAGTTCGGATGTCGGTGACGATTGATTTTTTTTTATTCCCTCTTTTCAACACATCTGCAGCACGACTGACTGCTCACGCCTTTCCTGATCCATGTGTGGCAGGCTGAAACATTAGCACACACACGACTACACACATTTCACTCAGGCTGATCCACACGTGAACACGTATTCACTCAAAGAATGAGTCAGATGCCTGAGCTGAATTGCTAATTGGCAAGTTTCATTTATCACCAACGAGAGCCTTGTCTGCACTTGCAACCTATTGTTTTGTACAAACGAACCAAACCAGCTGATGTTCTGAAACTTGTTTTGCTGCTCATTTTGTCATGTACCATCAAGCACACAAATGCTTGTGTGTCTCTCCATGCTGATGACTTTATAGTTTGTCTTTACATTCGACTACAGTATCCAGGCGGCGAATCATTATCTGCACTTCCATTGCTCATTTAGATTTATACACCCATTTAATCACTCCCATGGGCCACAAAAAAGCAAATCTAATTATAATTTTACATTTTTAAGAGAATGTGAGTGCAAAACTCAACACAGTTATATTGAGTGGTTGTCAGGGTGTTGCTATGCAGTTGATAAGTGGCTGTTAGCACATTAGTACAGCTGGTAAGTCATTCTATTAATATAGTATTGCTATGGCATTCTGAGTGGCTGTAGGCAAAGTAATAGCTGCTAAGACATTCTGAGTGTTTGTAGGCAAATTAATACATTTACAGTGTTACTAAGGCATTGTGTGTTACTGCTTTATGCTTTATGCAAATTTATAGTTTCTAGGGTGTTGCTAAGGCATTCTGAGAGGCTATATGCAATTAATATAGTAGATAGTGTTGCTACGGCACTCCTAGTGGCTGTAGGCAAAGTAATTCACACTCTAAAAACTGTTGGGTTAAAAACAACCTAACAACCTGGACATACCCAGCGATTGGGTTATTTTGACCCAGCAGTTGGGTTAAACGTTTAACCCAACCTTCTGGGTAGTAACCAAACCGCTGGGTCAAAACAACCATATTTTTGTAGTTGTATTAACCTAGCAGTCTTTAGAGTGCACTAGCTAGGGTGTTGCTATGGCATTCCAAGTGGCTGTAGGCAAATTAATACAGTTGCTAGGGTGTTACTAAGGCATTCTGAGTTAATTTAGACAAATTAATAGTTATTACGGTGTTGCTAAGACATTCCAAATGGCCGTAGGCAAGTTAATACAGTAGCCAGGGTGTTACTAAGGCATTCTGAGTAGCTGTAAGCAAATTAATATAGCTGCTAAGGTGTTACTAAGGCATTGTGAGTGTCTGTAGGTAACAATACAGTTTTTAGGGTGTTACTAAGGCATTCTGAGTTGCTTTAGGCAAATTGGTAGTTGCTAGAGTGTTGCTAAGGCATTCCGAATGGCTGTAAACAATTAATAGTTGCTAGGGTGTTGCTAAGGCTTTTCAAGTGGCTGTAGACAAATGAATAGAGTTGTTATGGGGTTACTAAGGCATTCTGAGTAGCTTTAGGTAAATAATACAGTCGCTAGGGTGTTGCTAAGGCATTCAGAGTGGCTGTAGACAATTAATAGTTGCTAGGGTATTCCTAAGGAATTCCGACTGGCTGTAGGCAAATTAATACAGTTGCAATGGTGTTGCTAGGACATTACGAGTGGCTGTAAGCAAACAATACAGTTGCTAGAGTGTTACGAAGTCATTCTGAGTAGCTGTTGATAAAATACAGCTGTTAGGGTGTTACTAAAGCATTCTAAATTGCTTTAGGCAAATATATAGATATAATTCAAAATGCAAACGAAAAACTATATATCAGTAGTACTACAATAACGCTGTAACAAACATTGCAGTAAGAGTTATGTACTAAAATTTATTACATAGGATCAGGAGTTCAAAATCTACCTAAATGTCAGTTTACAAAATGATTCTGGGATATTGCTACAGGTTGTGTTAATAGTTATCGTTAGGCAAATCACCAAAACATTAGAAAAACACCCACCTTATGCTTAACAGCCCCCATGACATACTGTACCACAGCAAAATACATTCACCTCACTAGAACAAAAGCACTTTGATTTCACTCCCAGACTTTCTGAAGAACCAAGAAACAAGTCAATAAGCCAAGAAATAACTTGACTAGAACTAAAGATATTTTTCAGATCCCTATCTTTTTTTCCACACTTTTTGTCTCGCTCTATTTTTTATTTATTCATTCATTTCTTAGATTACAGTGTTGCTTACGTAATTTAGATGTGAGAGGTCCAGACTGATCAAATCAGACGCAGTCATTCACTTTCTAAAGCAGTCTGACTCTTGCTTAAGATTCCTTTTCAGATCAGACATTGAGTCGTGATGCTCCTCACCGTCTGTCTCTCTGTCTCGCTCTTATTTGAACCCTTAATTCAGCAAACACTGAAACACAGTGTGTGGGAGAGACAGCGAATGAATCCATCAGTCTAGTTTCTCGGTGTGCATTTATGAGATTTCAGTGCTGAGAAAGTGAGCAAGACACATTTTAAAGTCAACCAAACGCATTAAATTCAAATGAGACTTTCTGGCATGTCGACCCACTCTTTGGGTGAAAGGGTCACGGCTCTGACGCTTACTACATTGAGTTTTATTTAAAACATTTTCAGTGTCTTTAACCTTTGTCTTTACTTCTTAGTTTCAGGAACCAAGATGGCTTTTTTAAAACTTTCATTTAATTTTAGATCCTCTGTGAATTAGCCACTGAAATGGAATAAGCGAGCAGAATGGCAATTAGCATGATAGATTTGTATTTTCAAATGGGCCCCAAACATTTGCGCTAATTAGTCAGGGTCTAAAAAATAATTTCAGAACTCCCTAGCAATTGTATCAATGCACTAATTACCCCTGCATAGCATTGCAACCACCCAGAAAACATCAGTCTGTATACTTTTGCCTACAACAGGAATCTGCAGGGGGTTTGTGAGCTGATAAATAAATACAATAATTCAAATAAAAACAATAAAAAAATATTAAAAATGTAACTGGATTACATAATCAGATTACCAAAAATTAAATACTTGTAGTCAGATTACAGTTACTTTTTATGGATTACAAGATTATTCACAATAATTTATTGATTCTCCCCATTTCTTCTTTTTTCTCTTTTAAACTTTCTTTTCTAAAAAATGCTACTGTTTCAAACCAGTTCTGCTGATATATACAGTCATGGCCAAAATACTGACACCCTTGCAATTCTGTCAGAAAATGCAACACTTCTCTCAGAAAATTGTTGCAGTTGCAAATGTTTTGGTGCTCACGTTTATTTATTTATTTATTTATTTATTTATTTTTATTTATTTTTTTTTTTTTTGCATCGGAACAACACAAAAAACAGAGAAGAACAGTCAAATCTGATACAACTCCACACAGAACCCAAAAAATAACTTAATATTTGGTAGCACCCCCTTTGGAAAAAATAGCTGAAATCAATTGCTCCCTGTAACCATGAATAAGTTTCTTACACCTCTCTACTGGAATTTTGGACCACTCTTCTTTTGCAGATTGCTCCAGGTCATTCAGATTTGAAGGATGCCTTCTCTCAACTGCTGTTTTGAGATCTCTCTACAGGTGTTCTATGGGATTCAGATCTGGACTCATTGCTGGCCATTTCAGAACTCTCCAGCGCTTGGTTTGTAACCATTTCTGAATGCTTTTCTGAAGTGTGTTTCGGATCATTGTCCTGCTGGAAGACCCATGACCTCTGGTGGAAACGCAGCTCACTGGCCACTACGTTGCGCCCCAAAATTCTTTGGTAATTATCAGATTTCATGATACCGTTCACACAGTCAAGGGATCCAGTGCCAGAAGCAGCAAAGCAACCCCAAAACATCTTTGAACCTCCACCATGTTTGACTGTAGGGACTGTGTTCTTTTCTTTGAAGGCCTCATTTCTTTTTCTGTAAACAGTGCCACGATGCCCTTTACCAAAAAGCTCTACTTTTGTTTCATCTGTCCACAGTACGTTCTCCCAGAAGGATTGTAGTTTTGGCTCTAGTCTTGCTTTTTATGCCTATGTGTGTATGCTAGTGGTGTCCTCCTGAGTCTCCTACCATAGCGTCCCTTTTCATTCGGATGGCGATGGATAGTGTGAGCTGACACTGTTGTACCCTGTGTCTGCAGATCAGCTTGAATTTGTTTGCAAGTTAATCAGAGTTCTTTATCCACCATTCAAACAATTCTTCACTGTAATTTTTCCATGTTGTTCCATTGTCCATGTTTTTCCACAAATTTTTTTTTTCTCTCAAATCCACAAATAACTCTTTACACTTCTTTCTTCTCCCCATGCTCAGTGTGACACACAACACAAAGGTTGAGTCAACTTTTCCTTTAACTGGTTTCAAGTGTGATTACTATATTGCCCGCACCTGTTACTTGCCACAGGTGTGTCTAAATACAAATTACAGGAGCATCACATGCTTGAAAAGCAATTATTTCTTACAATGTTGACAAGGTGCCAATAATTTTGTCCAGTCCATTTTTGAGTTTTGTGTGAAATTTTATCAAGTTTGACTTGTCTTCTCTGTTTTTTTGTGTGCAAACAAAACCAATAAGCATGTGAATACCAAAACATTTGCAATTGGAACAGTTTTCTGAGAGAAGTGTTGCATTTTCTGACAGAATTGCAAGGGTGCTGATATTTTTGGCCATGACTGTAACTGATATAAAAAGTGTATAAAAAGAACTAAGCACTCTGAATAGGCATCAAATCTTTAAGAGGCACTAAGTAGCAATAAAGCTAAAAATCCTCAAGCACTACTGTACACTGTAGATAAACCTATTTCTACAGCACAAGTTAATCACAGAGTCTCTTCCTGTCAAAATAAGCTGCAGAGTGGACCAGACGTTATGCCGATAGTCAAAAGTCTGGATTTGTGAGAGAAGGAGCGAGACAACTTCATATCCCAGAAGAAACAGTTATCAGTTCGTACCATTTGACGCCCAGCGGATCAGGCCAAGGTTTTCCACAAAGTTCTCTGTAAGTATAGATATGAATAAATCAGCAGCTCTGTGATGCAGCAGCAAGCTGCACAAAGTATAAGAAAGAGCCATAAAAGCATAAATGAGAAAGCATAGAGAAACACAAGAGTGTATAATGGTTTCAACACTCCCAGTTCAAAAAGAACCTCTCGTGTGTTCAATTGTACAAGCGTGCAGAACGTTTGAGCAGAGTTCAGAGCGTTATAGGCCGCTTAGCGTTTCAGATGCTGTACTGTTACAGACTGCTGTAAAACGCTACATGAGCCTAACATGAGCTGTTAGGGCTTCGGCTGGTAAAACTAGCCGTCTGTGACATTGAAATATTAAGTGAAATGAAGCAGTCTTTATGAGTCCTAGTAAAATGACTGACTATCCCACTAAAAAAACATTGGCTGAGAAAACATGAACAAGGATGTCTATTATGCTCTCGAGACCAGTGGAAACCAGGAGAAAATGTATTATTGCAAGCTAACAGACTGAACTAAATTTTTTGCATGCTCTAAACAAATGTGGGGTGATTGCCTATACAAAACTTACCACTATGATGTTAGCATACCGCTAATGTGTATTTTCAGCAGTTCGCAATGGTTGGTCGTTGGTCGGTAATTGCTTACGCCAAAGTCAAATGAGTTTCTGTGACATTCTGGTCCCTATAAATAGGAGATCTTGTTTAGTTAAAATACAAACTTTCAAAAGTATAGCCACAAGACATAAACATAATACAGCACAGAACACAACTCATTAAACACTGATAATGAGACAGAATGTTTTTTGAGCACCAAATCAGCATATTAGAATGCTTTCTGAAGGATCAGGTGCCTCTGAAGAGTGGAGTAACGATGCTGAAAATGCAGTTTTGCATCACAGGAATAAATTACATTTTAAAGTTTTTTTAAAGGAGAAGTCCACTTCCAGAACAACAATTCACAGATAATGTGCTCACCCCCTTGTCATCCAAGATGTTCATGTCTTTCTTTTTTCAGTCATAAAGAAATTGTTTTTTGAGGAAAACATTTCAGGATTTTTCTCCATATAATGGACTGATATGGTGCCCCGAGTTTGAACTTCCAAAATGCAGTTTAAATGCGGCTTCAAACAATCCCAAATGCGGTTGTAAACGATCCCAGCAGAGAAAGAAGGGTCTTATCTAGCGAAACGATTGGTTATTTTCATTTTAAAATCTAATTTAAATACTTTTTAATGTCAAACACTCGTCTTGTCTTATTCTTCCCAACCTCTGTTTTTTTCCGGTTCATGACAGTTATGCCGAAAACTCCCATCCCATGTTCTCCCTCAACTTCAAAATCACCCTATATCGCTGTTTATGTACCTTTTTTGTTAAGGGTGTTTGATCTTCTTTGTATGGTCACTTTGCAAACACTGGGTCGGTACTTCTGCAGCGATGTAGGATGATTTTGAAATGATTTTTGAAGTTGAGGGAGAAAATATGATTGGAGTCTTTCGACATACCCTACAGGCAGAACAAGACAAGACGAACGTTTGAGATTAAAAAGTATTAATTTTTTTTTTTTTTTTATGTAAATAACCAATCATTTAGAGGTGAGTACATTATCCGTAAATTTTTGTTCTGGAAGTGGACTTCTCCTTTAATTGAAAAATAATATAAAAATATTGGAAAAAAATATATTTTCAATGGAAAAAAAATTATCGTAATGATTGTATAAATATTCATTAGTACCACAAAATTCTCTCAAAATACAAAGTGAAAAAGACAAAAATATTATTGAACAAAAATATATTACATTGATTCTACTGAGAGGAAAACAGTTAAATTTCAGGTGCCCGGTCACTTTTGAGTGCGAACACCACAAGTGTGACTCCCAAATAAGGAGCACCAGAGGGTTCAAACTGAAATCAGTTATTTTAAATTTTATTAACTCACAATATTACAGCTTTTTTCTGTATTTTTAATCTAATCAAGCCTTGGTGAGCATAAAAGACTCCTTTCAAAGGCATTTACAAAACTTTACCAGATGCTATTTAGCAGTGTTTATCTTTGAGAAAATGCTCATGTACTGTAAATATCAGAGTAATTTCATGCCATTTTGACAATCCGCTCTGCCATAGCTAATGGCTAATTCTGGCACATTTCTTGTCCAAACTACATTATCCGCGCTGATTTTATCTCCTTGCCAATAAAACTCTCTATGTGTCATTTAATCCTCATATCCTGAGGACTCAGTCATGTAAATCATTATTATGCTACCATAGGACAGTCTGGGAGAGCAGCGAGTATGTAGCGGCTGCTGTTAATTCGGTTTGGATGAAGATGACGAGCAAAGGGGGCACAGAGGCGTGTCGCAGTTAATTCGTCTAATAACAACACAGAAGGTCAAGAGGGCACGATACGCTCGGCTGTAATCACGCACAGCCGCTAACAACAGAATGTGGGAATTAACATTAGAGTTGGATTTTCTCACCGCCCCTTTTTCATATTCTTATCTGGCTAATGAAAGATTTACGTGAACGGAGTGTAAATGAAATTTGGAGTTAGATGGGTTGTGCATTTTTGCTTTTCATTTGCTGGGATTAAAGTATATGTACGTTTCTTTACCTTCAAAAACATTCTGATGGTACACTGAATTGTAACAAGGTGAATGGCTTGTTGACCTGTTACAAAATTCACTGAAAATATTGCTTTTCGGCAGCAACATATGCACGTTAAACACTGTATTACCAAGTCCACGGTTTTCACGCTATTTTTAATGCAGTTGGTTTAATTCAGGGTTGCCAGGTTTTCACAACAAAACCAACCAATTCCTTCTCAAAACTAGCCCAATTGTGCTATATATAGATTCCATTCACAAACAAATGTAATCCACTGCAGCGGCTCAGATGTCGGGAGTAAGTGACGACCACTATGTTCATTGTTACATCCAGCAACACAACACCTCAACCACTCAATCAGAGATATTCTTGTATAATTTACATCTCTGCTTCGGCATTGAAACAAGGAGAGTTACTGGACTGTGACAGCTGGTCTGAGGTAAGAGCTAATGTCAATCAACTATCGTGGGAGCGGCCTCTGTGGGTGTGACGGCACACCGACAGGCATCTGAGAACTGCTCGATTTGAAAAAGGGGAAATTATTTTTACAGATTAATTAAAAACCACTGCATGGATTTTTATCATTATAGAGTATATTTGTACATACACTGCCAACACACATTAATGTTCAAACAACATGAAAAAGTGAAGTTTGCATCCGATGAACCCTTTAAAGTAGCCCAAACTGCGGACTTGGCAACACTGGTCTTACAGAGTTTAGTAAGAGCTTAACTGGCTGATTCAGGTGTGTCTAACTGGGATTGGAGCTGAACTCTGCAGGACCCCAGACCTCCTGAACCGAGTTTGGGCACCCCGGTCTAGTTTTACAAATTGGACTGGATTTGTTTCGCAAACCTGGCAACCCTGCTTACCACAGACATTTCACAGATTCCTCAGCTGTAAACATTTCAAGTGATATTTCTCGCACAAATTTGTATGATCCTGTTTGTTATGACACTATGCTGAAAGTTTAGTTTATCATTTTCTGTCTAAACAGTAATTAATACAAACAATAATTAATACAAAGGTCCACAGAAGTGTCAAAACAGTACACAACATTTGTAAGACTGGAGAAAGGCACACATGAGAAACTAAAATTCAGATGAAATGAAAATTTAAGTGTCTCTTGAAAACTTAACTGAGAGAGAAAAACAGAAGTTAAAGTAGGCTATAAATAAGCTATTTGTTAATTTAGCATTTTTGAAGGCTATTGCATGTAAAACTAATTATTCTAAAATAATTAGCGTATTGAGTAAAGACTATTGTTTATTAGTGTATTCTAAAACTAATTAAAATGTCCTTATTGTAGCTCAGTGGTGAATATTTCAAGTATTAACTTGAAATAGGAACATTATTAATTGTGCTATTAATTATAGAAAATGACAAAGAAAAAAAATACCTTAAAAGTGTGACTTGTGTTGCATTCCAAGACTTTTAAACTCACATGAACCTCTGTGAAATACAAGTACATGAAGTGTTAGTAAATGATCTCAGAATTTTAATTCTTTTAAACTATTTAAACCCAAATGATTTTTAACTTACCAGGATCAAGAACATCTCACCAAGCCATTGTTCTCCCATCTTAGGAAACAAGAGATTCAGGATTCACCTTGATGAATATTTCACTAGGCAATTTCAAGATGATAGAATAATTCAACTTGTCATTGTGAGCTGAGGTCTGTGAGATACACACATAAATTCTTCTAAATCTAAAGAAAATTTGTAACAGGAACACATTCTGTAACAAACTGATCTACACATGACCACATATCATGTTATTACATAGTCTAGCTCAAGACTGACATATATGACAAACTATACATTCAAGAAAAATATCACTTACTGAATGAATGTGCTTTCAGATCCATCCATCAAATGTCAAAGTTGTTTCTAGGAATCCATAAGGATGTTTTGTCTCCTCTAAAATAACTGTACCACTATACTTTACATTTGAAAGCATAGTCTTTCACAGTAGGAAAGGCCAATATGCATTACGAAAAACAAGCTTTATGCATAATTAATACATATTTACAATTGGATTTCTGCAATGCTATAGATCAGTAACAGACAAAAATATCAGATTGCATTAGTACACAGACCAACGCTTTAAAAAATCGTCAGCATCGTTTTTATCTGCAGTGCTATTTTAGTTTTTTTTTTTATATATATATATATATTATTATTATTCAGTTTCCATTTTAATTTAGTTTAATGACAGTAATTTTGTCATGCTTTTGTTGCATTTTTATTAGTTTTATTTTTTTATATTTCTTAAAGTATTATTATTTTCATTTCTTATTTATTTATTTATGTTTTTTTGTATTAGTTTTAGTAACAATAATAGCACCAACACAATAATATAATATCTTTCTCAGCAAATATTAATTAATGCAATTAATTTTAACTCCTAATTGGTAGATCATAGGGCTGGGCGGTATGGGCAAAAAAATTATCCTAAAATTTTTTTTTCATATCAGTCGATATCGATAATTATCACGATAAATGTCAAATCTTTATTTCTTTCAAGTTTAAAGTCAGATTTTTGTTCCAGAGTGAAAGTTGTAGAAACGAAACCATTAATTTTCCTTAACAAAATAAATATCTAAATAGAAAAATTAATGTCTGCATGTTCTAATGAGCTATATTGTTTCAAATTAAGAAACTGTTGGGTTGTCTGATAATGATAATGATAATAATAATAATATCAAACAGTAGTCTAAAAACATTCAGTATAAATGCACACATGCTATAGCTTAATCACAAATACATACATACTATAATTATATACCATTACCCCTGTAATAAAATTCAATGTGAATGTCCCACATTTCTGCCACAATACTATGGTGCAGTGAGTGTTACTACAGTAAATCCAAGGTAAATGATGGAAATGTGTAGACTGAAAAGCCTTTCTTGTTGCACACAGCTTTAAACTATTTTGAATCACAGAGTCATTTGTGTTCATCGATGAATTCAAGTATTTGTTTCACACTCTTCATATCGTTTTATCGAGGAAAATTATATTGCAATAATTATCGTTATCGAATTATCCCCCAGCCCTAGTAGATCAATTAACATTTCTCATAGATTGACAATCCTGAAAAAAAAAAATGCATAGGATTCAATTTAACCATTTTCCCTAAGAAATTACCAGGAAATTTCACAAACAAAACACATTGAGTCAAATGTCAAATGTGAAGTAGAAAGACTGAAATAGTATTTTCTTGTAAAACTTACTCTAATAATAACTTTACAGTGTACAAAAATTTACAGTGTAAAAATATATTAAAATACACTCTTCTGAACTTTTTTGTCACACTACTATCTGCATAACGCATGTAATATGGTCTAATCCAAGCATGAAGTCCTAGTAAACCGAAATTCAGATTCCTGATCACGTTCACAGCAAAATCAGAGCAAAACCAGCTGCATCTTCAACCTGGTATTTCCACTCCCGCTCAGAAGTGCAGCGTGCAGAAAATGCGCTTGGCCAAGAAGCCATAGCCGTCCCCTAATGAGGCCCTTGACAACTTCAAGCCTCCAGTTAACCAAGTAAAATTATTCCACCTCTATCAGACTGCCATGTTGTCAGCGTCTGGGCTCCACAGCTGCTTCTGCTAGCAGTTTGCAAATCCCTGGCTCACACAGGAAGCGGAGGGAGAAATGAAGAGGAGAGGACATGTTCTAATTATTCCGGCAGCTGCCCGCAGGTAGAGCTCAACTCCGGCAACACTCTGCTATACTGGCAGATATTGATGGAAGGAGGTGTTCAGAATTGCGCTGACAAACAAAGAAAAAAGGTACGCTTTTTTTTTTTTTTTTTTCAAACTCCCAAATGTTTGCAATGCTCAATAAAAGAGAAACCAAAGGACATTTTCCACAACATTACCCTCTTTTGGGCTCCAAGCGACACAGACATGCTGTCGTTCCATATTGCGTTCAACTGGTCCTTTCACAGCACAAAATGTTCTGTTTCAGACATGCCACTTTTTCAATCCAATGAGTTCCCGGATTTCTTTCACCGTAATTGTCTAAGTTATCAGTGCAAACTATAAGTTATAAATCATTGGAGCCCAACTCCACAAAAATATCAGTAAGCTTTACTACTGGAAAAAATAGACCAAGTGGAGTAAAGTTCTAGTGACAGGACCTGAATATTAATGTAAAATCTTACAAACAAGCATTTCCACTCCCAGTGAAATTAATGACTTGCTCCTCAGTTTGAAAGGTTATGTGTTTCCTTTTGTCACTTTTGTTTCAGTCGTGACTGTTACGGTAGTGACAGTTTTATGGGATAACAGCGGTTTGCACCAGTTCTGTAAAATGGGGCATAAAGGTGTGTTGTTTTATCTGTAAACCTTCTAGACAGGTGAGTTTTTGGTTATCAATTACAGACATAATTCATAGAGGATTTTTCTCAGTATGTTAAACAGACGTTTTTGGTTTTTTTTTTTTTTTTGGGGGTATTCTTGTGTGCATTACGTGAAAATCATTGGACATGGCTTTACATAGAAACATATAGCAACCAATTTTTCACACTAGTATCATGTTAACAGAAATCACGTTTAAGTATTGTAGCTATACGTCAGAAACAGTGTTTATTTTAACATTTTAATGTCTTACTACACTTCCGTCATAAGTGCACAAATTTGCATGTTTTTACAAACTGATGGATGAGTTGGAATCATTTTTGTGGTTTGTTTGAATTATATGTTCACTAAGTATTTTAAGTGAGTTGATGTTTGGCTAACAATTTTGAATTGCATGAGACAAACCTCAAAAGATTACATCCTGAAAATAACAGAAAATCCATTCAAAAAGTAGACCAGCCCTGAAAATCACTGTATAATTCACACACTGATGGACATCTGTGGGACAAGGATTTCCAAGTGGTTTAAAAGCAGATACCCAATGCTCATGTTTGTCTGTTAAAGTGCTTATTTTAATTCTTTATCACAAAAATTATTTAAGATGTACATTTTCTAAACAAATGAACCTACTATTACCCGTCATTTTAATTTTCATATTTTAATTATAATAACACAATTATAATCTCATTTTAATTAACCAATATTGATTCTTAAATCTCAATCAATCTTTTGGTCTATGCGGTTTTCAGTTGATGAGTACATGGTGCACCTTCCTTCCAGTAAATAAATAGCAATAGGCTAGGCTTTGTGTTGCTTTTGATATGAAACAAAGTCTCAGATTTCAAATTCTGTCCATTTCATTAGGAAATTCAAGCAATAAATACCATTTTGGTGCTCTTTAATGTGGTGTGATAGATCGTTGTAGCTTCAGTGTACTCACCTGTGCATAATCAAACGCATAGGAAAACATTCGTGACAGTTTTGTTTTTGTTCTGTATCTCGTGCTCTGCTGTTACACTGGAGCGCACTCGTCACCAACTGGACAGGGTTGGGAATTACAGCTACAATTTACAATAGATCACCCTCAGTGTAATCTGTCAAAATGACGGACGGGCTTCAGATTTTTCCGCCACTGATAAAAAAAAAAAAAAAAAAAAAAAAAAAAAAAAAAAACCTCTGCCTTACACACATAATGTGAGTCTACATTTGCCTGTGAAAATATCTTGTGCCTATTTTGTAAAATTATTGGGTTTACTGGTTTTAAATGGTCATTACAGAAGTAGATTTTGAATTTATTTTCATATAGAAAGATGCAGTAACCAATTTGTTACACTAGCATCACGTTACCATAAGTCATGATTGAGTTCTTTTAATTGTGTATATCTGGAACTTTGTGTATTTTAACAGTGTGATGTCTTAACCCCATAGACTTCCAATGTAAGTGCACAAATTTGCATGTTTTTACAAACTAATGGACAATTTGAATAACTTTGTGGTCTATTTGAATTATAAGTTTACTTTAAGTATATACGTGAGATAAGTGGTGGTCAGTTTGAATTGCATGAGAGAAACCTCAACAGATTGCATGCTAAAATGACAGAAAATCAGACCAAAAAGTAGACCAGCCTTGAAAAATCAGTGTATATTTCACATACTGATGCAAGTCTGTGGAACAAGGATTTCCGAAACGTTTAAAAGCAGCAAAGCTCATATTTTTTTTGTGGTAAAATACTTCACCTGGAAAAAGCCATTTTTCATTTCTCAAAAACATAATTAAAAATAATCAAATTACAGAACTCAAAGCTATATGTATCTTAGAAATCATGGCCTATGTACAGATTTTAACCCACTGCATGTGTCATCTGCTTGCAATAAATTGTGTTTTTGTAAAAAATGAAGGTATTCCTCAGACTGACGTGACGCCAGAAAGACTAATGGGAGTAAACAACACAGAGGTTCCTCTCGCAGCAAACTGGACCATCTGGTAGAGAAAATTACATTCCCAGAACGCCTCTTCCTTGAGATTCTGCTCACATACTCACACGGGACAAACCACACAGACCAATTCACTCTTGAGAGCTGAGTCCGCAAAATGAACCATTCCCATTCATGCCAACTTTTCATACGGCCAACACAGAACTAATAATGCCACTTTAACATGAGAGGTTGGTCCCAGAAATTTTTTTCGTCGAGTCAACTTGCTGAAAATGATAGCGCTGATAGCTTTTGTGCTGAATCTGCTGATGGTGGCATCTAAGCGACAGAAGGCACTTTAATGTCATTAACCCCAAGTCTATTGCATCAGATTTGATATGGAAATTTCCTTTAACCCTTGTGCGACCTTTTGGACATTTTTGTCTGTTTGAGTTTTTTTTTTTTTTTCCCTTGTTATTGCCAGCTGCATAAATTTTGGCACAGGTGTGTACTTTTATTGGAATTTTACTAATTCAGTCCCATTTCCTTTAATAAACTTATTTTGCACTAGATACCAAAATAGTTCCTTTCAGGACCTTAAGAACAAAAATGTCCCCATTGAAACCCATTAAAACTGCAATTTTCAAGTTTTCAAATCACAAATCCAACCACTGTGTGAGGAGTTTTGCTGGCATCTAATGGGGGAAATCTGGTACTGCGCCCAAACAAAATCAAACAGAAAGCTCTTTTTTTTTTTTTTTTTTTTTTTTTTTAAATATCAACCTCAAATTTGGAACATGACTTATTTAGATTTATGGCTTTGATTTTCTAGCAAGTTTTGAGATCAACATGTTTCATAAAATTTATATTTTATACAACATATTGTTCATAAAGCATTTTCATAAACTTAAACCTCTATAACTTTTTTTTTTTTTGTTTCACTTTTTAAACTTTTTCTGCTTCAACAATAATCTCCCAAGTCGGTGCTCCCAAGCTTCAAATTTTTAAGAAAATTTTTTGACATGGACATTTTTGTCCACTCA
The DNA here is from genome assembly GCF_022985175.1 of Labeo rohita. Classification (NCBI taxonomy): domain Eukaryota; kingdom Metazoa; phylum Chordata; class Actinopteri; order Cypriniformes; family Cyprinidae; genus Labeo; species Labeo rohita. Next base: position 41,078,366 of record NC_066873.1, read on the forward strand.
GGACCTATGTGTAACTTTTTTTATTGACGCACAAGGGTTAAATGATCAACATGATCAAACTTGAAAACCTGTTGTATACAAGCTGCTACATGCTTTCTGTCATCTAATTGATAGTTTATACTTTATTTGAAAGTAAAAGGTATTTTAGTATTGCAAAAATGTCTACCTTCAGGCAGTGGTTTACATGCCTTTTCGCTTTGAAATCTTGAGTGATATTTATAAAGTAAACACAAGAATAACTTTTATATTGTTAGTAATACTGGACTTAAGCAACTTAAAACATGTTAAAATGTATTAAATATGATCCATCAGGCTTTTGGGGAGCATTTAGATTTCTCAATAATCATGGCATTGCATTGCATTATGTTTTGCCCCACAATAAAAAACTACAGCGCTTTGATCATAAATCTAAGCATTTAAATATCATCTTACTAAGAAATAATATACTGTAAAAAACAATTTGTTGAGTCAACTTAAAATAATTTGTTACCCAGCTTCTTTAAAATTTTAATTTCAGTCAACTCAAAAAAAAAAAAAAAAAACTTGAAATTTTAAGTTTTGCTAACTAACAACTTAGATATTTGAGTTGACTTAAAATTTTAAGTTTAACAAGCCATTTTTTTGTTTAGTTAGCTCAAATATCTAAGTTGTCATTTAGTACAAAACATTTCAAATTGGCTAAATTTATTTGAAAATTTTTGAGGAAGCAGGGTAACAAATTATTTGACAAAAGTTGTTAAGGTGACAATTTTTTTTTTTTTTTACAGTGATAGTGGACTGAGGACTGATATTTTATGCATTTTATGTAAGCAGTCTGGTGTAAAGATGTTACTGATTTACATTAAAAGCTATCAGAATTTCATGTTACTTTTCAGCCGTATGAATATCAGCAACTGCACCAAATTGCATGTGTATGCTCAGTTTGTTTATTTTTTCCCTCATTGAGTAAATAAGCTCTATATTCTTACTTTACCATAAAATATAAGCCATAAATGCCTGATATATCAAATACTTCTTTTTAGAATTTGTCTAAAGTTTCAATAAACTCTTTCATTTTTAAAAAATCTGATTATTATTTCACATGACAGGCTTTACAGGGTTCATGTTTATTTACTTCAAAAGCCTTTCCTCTCAAACATCTGAAATTTTATCTGTCTCAATCAACAAGTGATATTCTCTGTGAAACCTTCTGAACATTGTACACTAAGCAAAGGAAATCTAAGCGTTGAGAGCATTTAGATGTGATATTACCCTCAAAGCTACTATCTTGTTGATGGTGCAAAATTCTCAAGACAGGTTTTGTTCTCACTCTTTTGCAACAGAAAAAAGAAGCCCCTTTGGCTTAAAGGAAATCTCCCACTGTGCTGCTGAGAAATCATCAACTTTAAAGTCTCACCAGGACAGCGTATCCTCTACGCAAACTCAAATATGACATTTATATAACTTATGATGTGAGCTTATGAACTTAGGCGTTGGTTTCTCAAAGGTCTGATGTTTATAAAAGCGTGCACGAACCTGCTTAAAAATATGTACTCAAATGGTCTATTGAGGATTGCATCCATTTTCAGTGGTCTCTTGTAATGAATATGTAGCTTATACTTGCCAAATGCAAAATATAAGGCAGGATCAATGCAAACAGATTCATACTGTGTTTGTTTAACCCCACTTTTAGCCCCAGGTGAAGGTACATTTCACACATGTAATTTAGTAGCAAGGTCAGCACCATATTTTACCCAAGGTATTACAGTATCATTATAGTATTATTATATTATTGCTCTTTTGCTCGTTTTGACTGCTTCTATTGTCCTTATACTGTGTAGAATATAAAACTATTTTATATAAAACAATAGTGGATTTAACATCTAATGTTGAAACGTATGTTTTTAATGTAGCCTTCTCTCTTTGGCTCTTTGGTCAGTCCAAGAATTATTTATTAAATTTTATATTATTTATTTGAAAGAATTAAAAGTGCAGTTTCATGTCTTTGAAAGTGCATTGTTCGACTGGTTGAGGATGACATGGGATTTAGAAAAAACTAATTAGTAATAAGCAATGTAACACTTTTTAGAGAGATTAATTAGTATAATAACCTAATTGCACTGTTCTAATTACACTGAAGATGTAATTAGCAGCTAATAATTAATTATTTTTGTAGAGTAACCAAACACTGGTTACAGCTACGATGCTTGGCAAAATACAACCAATTGCGTGCGTCGTATTTACATTCTTTGGCCAGTAACAAAAACAAAGGGTGTTGTATAAACAGTAGCACAACGTTTGAGGGAAAATGTCAAATGATGATGGTAAACACTTAATTGTAGTGAAGAAGAGACTGTTATTCTTACCTTTATAGTCCCCTGATAAGTACATTCGGGAAAAACTGCGGTGGTGGAGCCGTTATGTAAACGGGTCACATGCTGCCTTCATCCAATTAGTGACATTGACACCACTAATATGCAAATAAAAACTTTAAAGCATAGCCCACTTACAGAATAAAAAAATCCTGATAATTTACTCACCCCCATGTCATCCAAGATGTTCATGTCTTTCTTTCTTCAGTTAAAAAGAAAGGTTTTTGAGGAAAACGTTCTAGGATTTTTCTCCATATAGTACTGATGGGAGAAACGAACCTTAACAAACCTTAACGAAGCTTTGAATGAAGTGAACCTTCATAAAATGACTCACTGTTTTGAAGCGCTTGAAACACCACACGCTAGCGACGCCAAAATTTCAGGCAAAAACAGCTTTTAAAAACCCATTGCAAATGTTTAATTGAAAGTATAATATGTTAAATGCAATACAAATAACAAAATACCATTAAATATTAAGTGCCTGTATAATATGTGGTTTTTAAAATATTTTATATTAATTTTTGCTTGCTTGCTTTGTTTCACAGACAACGTCTATATAAAGGCCAGCAAGAGACTATTAACTACTTCTCATTCTTTTAATTACACAAATGTCTCATTAAAATGTCTACAAATTGATGAAACTGATCTGAGATCAGATGAAAACCATAGACACTGGCTCAGTGGTTCACCGCTGGGAGGCAATCTCAATGAACCCGCATGATAGTAAAGGCCTCCTTTACTAAAATGACATGACTTTGGCAGTTTGATACACGCTGAACCACTGTTTCGAACTTGGTTCAGTTCATGGATCTTTCTCCTAACAATCTGAATCAGGTGTGTTAAAGGGGTGCTATTATGCTTTTTCACTTTTTGAACTTTAGTCAGTGTGTGGTGTGTATCTTTGGGCATAAAAAAGATCTTCAAAGTTACAAATGTCAAAGTCCACTCCCAAGGGAGAATTTTTTTTTTTTTAAAAATCCCTTTTCAAGAACTACAACAAACGGCTCCTTTGGACTACAATGTTTGTTTTCTGCAGAATATCATTAAATTAAATCCCGCCCACAGAAATTCAATGGTCGATGTGTAGGGACGAGGTGGGGGGATTAGCCAAACTTTAGTGATGCAGCGTAGAGAACCGCTTCAACGAGCCGCAGCGCAGCGGGTATAAACACAAGCATTGACTAGAGTGGACGCTTCAGAGCGAAATGATGCATTTTTGTAAGAAAAATATCCACATTTAAAACGTAAGAATCACTTTAATCTAGCTTGCGCTAACAGTTGTACAGGAACTTGCTTCTTTGACAAGGGGCGTGGCGGTACTGAAACACCGTCTAAGCTGTTCACCAATCGCAGCGCAGTGGGAGAGCTAACCAATCACAACACATTTAGTTTTTCAGAATGCGGGTCTTCATTAAACCCGGAACTAATCGAGCCATTTGTGCCAGGCTGGGAGACATGTTTTGTAATAATGTAAATTATGTTAAAAAAAATGCGTTTTTCAAACCACCAAGCATGAAAGCATGTTCTAGTACACCCCCAAAACAAAATCAAGACTTTGTAAAAGAGCATAATAGGTCCCCTTTAAATGAGGGAGACATACAAAATGAGCAGAGCAGTGGGCCTCGAGGACTCGAGTTGAGAACCACTGCTCTACACTATCCAAGCTGAGGAATAAGGTTTTTATCTAGCAAAATGATCAGTCATTTTCTAAAAAAAAAAAAAAAACCCACCGACGTCATTGTTTTACCTTTTATTTTTGTAAAAACCATTTGTGATTATATAATGCGTGAGGTCAAGACCGGCATTTGAGGTTACAAAGTATATAAATTGTAATGTTTTTTTAGGAAATGACCCATTGTTTCACTACATAAGAGCCTTAATACTTGTCTGGAAGCCCTTTGAAGCTGCACCGAAACTGCAATTTGCAATTTTATCTCATCTATCCCCATTGAAGTCCACTATATGGATGAAAAAAAAAAACTAAACAAAAAAAAAAACTTTCATTTCTTTTCGACTGAAGAAAGAAAGACATGAACATCTTGGATGACATAGGAGTGAATAAATTATCAGGAAATTTTTATTCTTAAAGTATGAATCTAAATCTGAAATTTTTATTCTGGAAGTGAACTAATCCCTTAACCCAGGGTTTTAGCTATGTACACTTTTAATTGTGGCAAAAGACAGAGAAAACAGAGAATATGTAACACCACACTGCTGGATTACTGACACACATTAAGGTGATACAACATTATTTGAGCGTCATTCATTTTTTTTTTTAATCTTAAAGGGATAGCTCACCCAAAAATGAGAACTCATTTGCTTAGCCATGTGACATGTCCTTAAACCAGTATGACAAATGCAAAATGTTCGCCATTTCTAGGTTACGGATCCTCTCCCATTTTGCACCTAAAAATGTCACCATTCAAGAGTTTCTTACCATTAATAAAGCTGTGAATTCAAAAGACAGACAAACAAGTGCATGCATGCCTAACAGTACTTAACATGTTGTACTTTGATTATATTTACTAAGATTGTAATCACGTTACCATTAATCACAGTATTCTGTTTATGTACTGTAAGTTCCAACTTAATTACAGTACAGTAAGGGTGCAATTATACACAACCAGTGATGCTGAGAGATTGGGGCAGGACTTTCTCTTTGTCTGACCAATGAAAGAAGTAGTTACTTATGCTTACCAAGGCTGCAAATATTTTTTGAAAAATACAGAAAAAAAAAAAACAGTAATATTTTGAAATGTTATGACAATTTGAAATAGCTGTTTTCTATTTTAATATATTTTAAAATGTAATTTATTTCTGTGATGCAAAACTGAATTTTCAGCATCATTACTCAAGTGTCACATGATCAATCATTCTAATATGCTGATTTGATGCTTAAGAAACATTAATTGTTATCAACATTGAAAACAGTTGTGCTGCTTCATATTTTTGCAAAAGCAATGATATATTTTTTCAGGATTATTTGATAAATACAAAGTTCAAAAGACCAGCATTATAACTAAATATAGTTTTTGTTATTATAAATGTTTTACTGTCACTTTTGATTCATTTAAATGCACGCTTTCTTTCTTTCTTACCTTTTCATTCTGCACAATTAATCTTGTAAATCACCCATATATGCTTACAGGAAAGCACACAGGCAGTTTGTTACAGTAGATTGAACAAGCAAATTTACACTTAACTTTATTCATTTAGCAGATGTTTGATGCAAAGCAACTTTAAAACTTAGTAAATGAGATCTTAAGTATGTCAAGCAGTGTTGAGTAAACCAGCCAGACGCATTAAATCACAGTACAGCTACTAATTTGAAAAGTACAATTATCTGTACACGACTAAAAGTAATAAGTAAGTAATAAATGGGTTTGTGGTTCTACAATTCACTGAACCTGCCTGACCCTTCATCTGAATAGCTCTTTCTTGACTGGGCTGCTCTGATCCGTCCGTGGTAGACAATGTCAAAGAACTTGAAAACACTAATCTGGGAGAGCCTTTGTCCCCGAAGGCTAATTTCATTCTCAAGAGTTTGTCACAGAAGTGCAGAAAGGAAGGTGTTCAGAAGGGACACGGTGTTCTGTGAAGCAGCTCTCTCTCTCTCTGAGGGGTTACTGGGCCACGTCTATTTAGTCTAGCAGCTGCGGTTGCCAGGTGTTCTGACAGCATGTTGAAACAGCATACGAAGCCTGGTTTCAAAAACTCTAACATCCCTTTAGCACCACGTTTGGCGAACGATGTTTGAGGGGATTCCTCCTAGCAATCCAATTATTGCGAAGTTAAAAGCGTTAGTTCACTGGAAAATGAACATTTTGTCAGCATTTACTCATCCTAATGTTATTTTCTCTCCTCTATGAAACACAAAATGAATTGTGAGGGAGCAGCTATTTTCAACACAACCAAACTGGATGATGATTCGTACTTACAAGCAGTGTTATTACAGTTGAGGCTAAATAAAAAACTTTTCATTAACTGAAATAAAAATACGATTGTTCCTCCATTAAACATGAAAATGCCACTAGATAGCAATAACAGACCGTGCTGGGAAATTTAATGCTGCTAAACATTTTTAAATGATACTTGGCAGCACATTAACTTCGGCAGCACTAAAACTGAAATAAAGACTAAATAAACTGAAACAAAAAAGCTCTGAAAAAAGAAACTAACAATATCGAATGCAACAATGCTCATCATTTTCTCACTGTAGTGTTTTTCCAATTCCTTTTTTAAGAATTACAAACCAAAATATTACAAACTTTGATATTAAGCAAAAAAAGGATCTGAGAAGTGGACAAAATGCAACAATAAGTGGCTTCAATGAGGGAAACTACAATCCTGTGATGTCTTCCAAATGACAATCAAAATAAAATCATTTAAAATATGAGTATATACAGTTAAGGTCAAAAGTTTACATCCCACTTTCAGACTCTGCAAAATGATAATTATTTAAGCATCGCTGAGCATTTGAACCTTCTGTAATAGCTGCATATGAGTCCCTCAGTTGTGTGAAAATATGGATCTCAAAATTGTTTGGAAAGGGTTCAAATACACACAAATGATGAAAAACCTATGAATTTTTGTGACCTTTCAGGTAACAGCACAGTATTAAGAATGAAGTGTGTGTAAACTTCTGAACGGGGTCGTTTTTATAAATTCAACTATTATTTTCTCTTGTGGACTATATGTAAATGTATTTTATATTTTAATATATTATTTAGGTCTGGACTAAATAAAAAATAACATGTATTTTGTATGATCCCTCTAATTTTGATCAAATAATTTACAGTTTGCAGATTCTGCAAGGTGTATGTAAACTGTACACTGTGTGCAGAATTATTAGGCATGTTGATATTCTGGTCATATTTTTTTTCCAAACACATTTTACCAATTCCAAACCACATCAGTCTTAGTAACTACTGTTAATTTTGTATTTAATCATTTATATGTGATGTATAATTGTCCGTGAAGGCTGGAAGTGAAAAACTCCTTTCAGGTGTGATATTCAGGTGTGCAGAATTATTAGGCATGTTTTCGTTTACAGCTAAAATGAGCCAAAAAAGATATTTAACCCAGACTGAAAAGTCCAAATTATTAAATGCCCATGAGAAGAATGCAATACTAATGCATTACAAGAATTTGCAAAGTTAAGGCTTGACCATTGGACAGTGAAATGCTTGTTGAGTCTGCATGGTCAGAAAAAACAGGTGGAGAAGAAAAGATGCATGTTAACTGCAAAAGAACTAGGAATTAAGGTGAAGAATTAGGTGTGACACCATCAGGAACCGTTTCCAGTTCTCCAGCGCCACCATTTTCCAGAACTGCAACCTACCTGGAGTCTTCAGAAGTACAATGTGTCAGGTTCTCAGAGACTTTGCTTGGTAAAAAATCCTAAAAAATGCCCCTGACTTAATAAGAATAACAAGCTGACGTCTTGTGAAATACATGAAGACAGTTTTTTTATATGCTTTAGAGACAGATAAGTTGAGAGTGACTCTTGAAGGACAAGCATCACATCCTCTTGTGCCTCTGATTCAAGAATTTATCTTCCAAAATCTGGCAGTAAGTTTTGGGAGTTCATGTTTAGTCTCTTATCCTGAAAAGTCTGACTTGCAGAGATGGACTAAAATGAACTCCCAAAACTTACTGCCAGATTTTAGAAGATAAATTCTTGAATCAGAGGCACAAGAGGATGTGATGCTTGTCCTTCAAGAGTCACTCTCAACTTATCTGTCTCTAAAGCATATAAAAAAACTGTCTTCATGTATTTCACAAGACGTCAGCTTGTTATTCTTATTAAGTCAGGGGCATTTTTTAGGATTTTTTACCAAGCAAAGTCTCTGAGAACCTGACACATTGTACTTCTGAAGACTCCAGGTAGGTTGCAGTTCTGGAAAATGGTGGCGCTGGAGAACTGGAAACGGTTCCTGATGGTGTCACACCTAATTCTTCACCTTAATTCCTAATTCTTTTGCAGTTAACATGCATCTTTTCTTCTCCACCTGTTTTTTCTGACCATGCAGACTCAACAAGCATTTCACTGTCCAATGGTCAAGCCTTAACTTTGCAAATTCTTGTAATGCATTAGTATTGCATTCTTCTCATGGGCATTTAATAATTTGGACTTTTCAGTCTGGGTTAAATCTCTTTTTTGGCTCATTTTAGCTGTAAACGAAAACATGCCTAATAATTCTGCACACCTGAATATAAGGAGTTTTTCACTTCCAGCCTTCACGGACAATTATATATCACATATAAATGATTAAACACAAAATTAACAGTAGTTATTAAGACTGATGTGGTTTGGAATTGGTAAAATGTGTTTGGAAAAAAAATATGACCAGAATATCAACATGCCTAATAATTCTGCACACAGTGTATATAGTATGTATATATTGTACATTTATTGCAAAATATGCATATTATAACTACAGTAAAAAAAAAAAAAAAAAAAAAAAAGTGAAATAGAAATATTTTTCTAAAATATAGCTATTTTTCTAAAATAAAAATATAGCTGCAAGCAGCGATTACCGGGGTTTAAGCACTTTAAGTATTTAAGCACATAAGGAAAAAGACATTACATATTATTTAGCAAGCCTTTAACCACCTAAATTAATTATTTAAAAAAGCATTTTTGTAAAATCCAGGTGCGATTTACCATAAAAATATGATGTTTTTATAACATTTATGACTGTTGTAGCACCTGCTGTGGTCTGATCTCCACGAAACTTTGCATGCTTGTTTAGAATAACCTGTGGCATGTACTCAGCGAGTTGTGTGAAGTGATGAGTTTTTGTTTACGCTTTGGGTATAATTGCACAGTCCTCTTTTCTAAAGGACCCCGTTATAGCAAAGGGTAAATTTCAACATGTTTTTGATCATTATTGATCTAGAGAGTCCAAAGTATTGCACTACAGTGTTTTTTTCCAGACTGAGCAAAAAACCAAAAGCTAATTCGCAAAAGTAGGTTTTTCTTCTCAATCTTCTCAATCATTAAAAAACGGTTTGATTGACAGCAGTGGTTCTAGAGGAAAAGTTGTTTGGAACAAGGAGGTCTATCATACTTTATAAATATCACGTGTATGTTATAGCGCCACCAAGTGACCAATCTCCATGTTTTCTTTCCTGTTACAAGTTTGGCGAAGATATCTCATTCCGTTCAGGACTTATAGACATTTTACTAAAAGTGGACCTGGCCCTTCGAACATTTTGGCGTCCCTTTGCCACGATAATTATTGATATTCACTCTCTAGAGAATCTTTCTGCACAGGTGTGGTTCCGATCAGGCAAAAAACCTAGGACTAGCTCACAAAAGTAGGTTTTCCAAAAAATACCCAAATACCTGACAACTTTTCATGAGCCAAGGATTCCAACAACATAAGACACTTGAGCCTTCAACTGACGGTTTAGGAGTTATGAGCGTTTTCGCACTTTTGATCGCTGTAGCGCCCCCGTCAGGCCGTTTGGGGCGAGCCTTGGTCACGTTGTAGATGGTGTGAGTACCACCATCCCTCCAAGATTCAAGTCTCTACGACTTACGGTTTGGTCTGCACGATCAGTTTTATGTGGAAATTGCTCATCCATGATCATTTTAACAATTACAACAGGGTTTCAGCACTATGCGCTTGAACCCCTAATTTCAAAAGCACATAACGATGTTGCTAAAAATATTAAAGGAGAAGTCCACTTCCAGAACAAAAATTTACAGATAATGTACTCACCCCCTTGTCATCCAAATGTGGTTGTAAACAATCCCAGCCAAGGAAGAAGGGTCTTATCTAGCAAAACAATAGGTTATTTTCATTTAAAAAAAATACAATTGATATACTTTTTAATGTCAAATGCTCGTCATGTCTTGCGCTGCCTGAACTCTGTGTATTCTAGCTCAAGACAGTTAGGGTATGTCGAAATACTCCAATCGTATTTTTTCCCTCAATTTCAAAAATCATTTCAAAATCATCCTACATCGCTGCAGAAGTTCCAACCCAGTCTTTGCAAAGTGAACATGCAAAGAAGATCAAACACCCTTAACAAAAAAGGTAAAAAAGCCATATAGGATGATTTTAAAGTTGAGGGAGAACATGAGATGGGAGTTTTTCGACATACCCTAACTGTCATGAATCGGAAAAAAACTGAGTTCAGGCAGAGTAAGACAAGATGAGCGTTTGACATTGAAAAGTATATCAATTGTATTACTTTTATGAAATTAACAGATTGTTTAGTTAGATAAGACCCTTCTTCTTCGGCTGGGATTGTTTACAACCACATTTGGGATCGTTTGAAGCCACATTTAAATTGTATTTTTGAAGTTCAAACTCAGGGCTCCCTATCAGTCTATTATATGGAGAATTATATAGAAAGAACAATTTCTTTACAACTGAAAATAGACATGAACATCTTGGATGACAAGGGGGTGAGTACATTATCTGTAAATCTTTGTTCTGAATGTGCACTTCTCCTTTAATAAAAACTATAATAGCATTTAAGTATTACTACAATAATAATACTGGTTTCTTCTTTGCATAAATTTACTGAATAGATTAAGACCTTTTGAAATATAGTGCACAGGTCATATTTGCTGATACCATACCTTTATGGTGTTTAATGTCGTTTTTGAGCTTGACAAAATAAATCATTATCCATTTTCCAGATCTTCACTTAAGCTGCATGGAAGAAAAAACATTAAAAAGGACAGAAACAAAGCAGAGGTGTGTAAATGACTAAACTTTCCCTTTTAGGTGAACTAGGTAATGAGAGGCCGTCTCAATCTGTGCGGGTCAGATCTTTCCTCTCATTCAATGCTCTCAGGCATCAAACTAATCAAAAGGCTCTCTCTCGCCGCATCACAGATGCAGACGATCAAAGACGGATGGGCCTTTTCTGACACGCACATAATGAGAGATCAAATTTGCACATCAGTAACGATTAGCGTGACTCTGCGAAACCCAGGATCGTATAGCGTAAAGGTCCGCATCCGTCTACGGATTCGATCGGGCGCCGAAGGAGGAATAAACTTCTGAAGCGTGCAATCCGTGCCTTCGGGTTGGACTTGTACCATTTCATAAGTCAGAAGCCACGGAGAACACAGGTCAATAGCACACATACTCCTTCAGGGCCTTCAATTTGAGTGTTGACAAGATTGAGTTATGTGGTCACTGTCCTGTCAAACGCAATAACTGCAATAAGGCTGAAGGAAAGCCGAAGGTTTTATTTCTTTTCGTACCATGCCTTCTCCTCTCAACCGTGTAATGCTTCCGCTCAATACTAACCAGAGGCCCTGACACAATAGGCAGGTCTGATATGATCATATTCTCTAGGTCTCTGTGAGTATGTGTGTGTGTGAACAAGGAAAAATCGAGAGAGCGGAGACATAAAGAGAGAGGGCTTCACAAAGGAAAGCAAATGTATTACCTCCTGTTAATGACTCGATCAATGCGCCGGTCACTACGGCTGTCAGGATCTCGTATCAAAGCTTCAATAGGACACCTCCATCACGGACACAACGGCTCAGGCGGAGGACGCGCTGTCCGATTCACCGTACATTATCATCTTCCATCACTTCAAAAAGACAAACAGGATCAATACAGGTGTGATGACTACGAAATCCATAATCAGCCTTTTTTGTGTTTATTGTTCGGCGGAGTTGCAGGCAGGCGGATGGAGGATGCGGTTGGCATGGAAACAGGGATTGCCGGAGAGGTTGCAGCGCTGTTGAACTACAAGGAAATGGCACAAAAACTCGGGGCGTCATTATCGCGCCATCATTGTCCAGAAAGACCGTGGAGGCCGCGCTTCGGTAATTGTTTATTCAAAGGCTAATGCTCACGGTTAAAGTCTGGACCCCCCGGAGTCGTTTGGCTGATTTTAGGATTTTGAAGAGATGCTCGGAGATGAGATGCGGTGGGTGGCCGGGGTACAGGTAGTTTGGCATAAGCATCTGGATGTCATTACAGGCGCAGTTGCTCACTAAGAATCACTAGATGTGCCAGACTTGTGCGACAGCGTGTGGTACAAAGTAACACTTCATATAATGAGGATTTTAATTTCAAAAAACTTTTACATTTCAAAAATTTTATACATTTTGTTGTATTCCTTATTTGTAAGTGGCTTTGGGTAAAAGCATCTGCTAAATCAATAAACATAAAATTAGTTAGCAGCCTGTTTTGACACCTTTGCAGTTGATCCTTTTCTAAACCTGCCTTAAAAACATTACTGATCAAGCCTAATTTAGGAACTAGGGTTGCACAATTTGGGAAGAAAATCTAATTGTGATTTTTCTGGTAAAAAAAAAAAAAATTAAATTTAAAATTAGATTTTAAAAATCTTGTTTGTAGGGCTGCACAGTTTGGCCAACGTATTAAGTTTGACCGAAGTATTTATTTTAATTAATTATATAGTATTTATTAATAAATAATTATTCTTCTACTTTTATTTTTATCAGATAAAAAATAAATAAAATGACAATTAAAATACAAATAATATTTCACTTTAAATATAAAAGCAAATATTTAATAATAATAATAATAATAATAATAATTATTACAAAAAAAATGATCATAATTAGAAATATTACCACTGTATGATTTAACTTTAAATATAAAAAACAAGTACACTACCAGTCAAAAGTTTTTGAACAGTAAGATTTTGAATGTTTTTACTATTTAAAAAAAACTGCTTTATAACTTCATATTGTAAAATGTAATTTATTCCTGCAATTTCAAAGCTGAATTTTCAGCATTGTTATTCCAGTCTTCAGTGTCACATGAATCTTTAGAAATCATTCTAATGTTCTGATTTGCTGCTCAAAAACATATATATATATATATATATATATATATATATATATATATATATATACACACACACACACACACACACACACACATATATATACATATATATATATATATATATATATATATATATGTATATATTTATATACTGACTACAAGGTTTAGAATGGTACAGTGTATAATGTCACAAAAGCTTTTTTATTTTAGATAAATGCTGATATTTGGATCTTTCTATTCATCAAAGAATCCTAAAAAATGTACTCAACTGTTTTAAATATTGAAAAGAATAAGAATAAGAATAAGAATAAGAATAAGAATAAGAATAATAAGAAATGTTTATTGAACAGCAAATCAGCGTATTAGAATGCTTTCTGAAGGATCATGTGACACTGAAGACTGGAGTAATGATGCTGAAAAATTCAGCTTTGTTCACAGGAACAAATTACATTTTAAAATATATTCAAATAGAAAACATTTAATTTAAATAGTAAAAATATTTCAAAATTTTACTGTTTTTGCTGTACTTTAGGTCAAATAAATGCAGGCTTGGTGAGCAGAAGAGACTTCTTTAAAAAAAAGAAATATTAAAAATCTTACTGTTCAAAAACTTTTGACTGGTAGTGCATGTAGTAACAATAATAATAACAACAACAACAACTATAATTGTATTTTACATTACTACTGTAAAATTACAATACTAATAGTTATGGCTGCCTTATTTATTTATTTTTTTTTTAATTTTCAAACAATTACGTTAATTTTGATAGAAAAACCATAATGAACACATAAAAGGTTGTCTTTTGTTGATAAGTGAATGTCATTGCAAGTATGGGAAGATGGGTGGTGCATATTCCAAATAATCATGTAGCCCTACTAGCAATTGTTGCCATCTGCCATTTTCTCAAGCTTCTGCTTCTGTCTAATGCAGGTCTATGAAGGATCTGTCCGTTTAGCTAGTTTTAATCACAGTTTTACTGAAATTAAGGTAATTTCAATATTGTTCCTCCTGTACTGTTGTTTTATAGTTGTGGTATGAACTATGCTGTTCTTTTACATTTAGGGGGCGTTTACCATTTTCATTTTCAACCAAAAAAAAAAAAAACAACAATGGCATTTTGGGGGCCTAAAAATACAGACTTAGAAAAAATGCAAGTTTTTGAAAAACAGGGTCAACTACAAAAACATGAATTTGTGAAAAATTCTGTCATTAATTACTCACCTTCATGTCATATTCAGAACACAAATTAAGATTTTTGATGAAATCCGAGAGCTTTCTGACCCTGCAGCAATGCAACTACCATGTTCAAGGCGTAGAAAGGTAGTAAGGACATTTCAGGATTTTTCTCCATATAATGGACTGCTATGGTGCCCCAAGTTTTGAACTTCCAAAATGCAGCTAAAATGTGGCTTCATACAATCCCAAATGAGGTTGTAAACCATCCCAGCCAAGGAAGAAGGGTCTTATCTAGTGAAACAGTTAGTTATTTTCATAAAAATAGTACGGTTTATGTACTTTTTAATGTCAAACGCTCGTCTTGTCTTACTCTGCTGAACTCTTTGTTCTGGTTCATGACAGTTAGGGTATGTCATAAAACTCCCATCTCATGTTCTCTCTCAATTTCAAAATCGTCCTATATCGCTGTTTTACCTTTTTTGTTAAGGGTGTTTGATCTTCTTTGCATGTTCACTTTGCAAAGACTGGGTCAGTACTTCTGCAACGATGTAGGATGACTTTGAAATGATTTTTGAAATTGAGGGAGAAAATACGATTGGAGTTTTTCAACATGCCCTAACTGTCTTGAGTCAGAATAAACAGAGTTCAGGTATTTAAATTGCATTTTTTAATGAAAATAACCGATCGTTTCGCTAGATAACACCCTTCTTCCTTGGCTGGGATGGTTTACAATCACATTTGGGATCATTTGAAGCTGCATTTAAACTGCATTTTGGAAGTTCAAAATTGGGGCACCATATCAGTCCATTATATGGAGAAAAATCCTGAAATGTTTTCCTCTAAAAACATAATTTCTTTGCGACTGAAGAAAGGAAAACACAAACATCTTGGACGACAAGGGGGTGAGTACATTATCTGTAAATTTTTGTTCTGGAATTGCACTTCTTTAATTTTATGAAGCTACGAGTATACTTTTTTGTGCACAAAGAAAAAAACATCTTTATTCAACAATTTCTTCTCTTCTGTATTAATCTTTGATGCATATTCACAAGAGCATCAAGATGCACAGATATCTTAGTTTGTGTTCCTTTAACAAAAACACAAAGGAAAAACGTTTCCGTTTTAGCGCATCATTATCATGTAAACGCACCCTTAGAACGATTTTAAAACTGTATCTTTATCCTTATAGTTATCGCCACTGGAGTGAACAGGCCTCAAGACTCAGATTTACCCAAAACATGATTGTTTTCAGTTTTAAAAATCTCTGAGATTCAGAAACAGCAATCCAGATGTACTATTTATTGTAAAATCAGCCTTAGTGCAACAGAGGAGAAGAGTTCATTTTAAAAAGCAGCAGCTGCTGCTGTTGTGCACTTTTATTTAACTCTGATCTCAAAATGAATGCATGTACCATGCTCTTAAACCACTAAAGCTTGGTGTAATACACACAAAAATGAAACTTGCTTTTTTTCAGGGCCATAATACTGTTATTGCAGGCTATAGAGTTACTCAAAGTTTTAAAAAGCTTGAATAAAACTCTAGTGTACTGATAAGAACATCACAAGGCAATATACTCAGAGTTTACGGGTGGATTTCCTCAAAGCCTGGTCTCACGGTCTGAGCAGAATGCTCAATGAGATCGCCACAAAAGATATTTCAACTATTACACTGGTTAAATAGAATTAGATGACTTAATTTACTCAGCGAACGTAATGTGAATATGTCTTATCAGTGAGTCGCCTATCACTGCTCGATAACATCAGAGACTCGAGGGAATCGTATTCCGGGCTTTTTTTTTTTTCCTAAACCTGACTGCTGGCCTTCAAAGATTTCTCCTCAAAACCTGCGCTCTGAGATCGGGGTACAATATCTCCTATATTTTCAAAAGAATAACTAATCATCTCCATTCTCTCTGATCCTTCCAATACTCCTTGAGGTTTGATGCCCTGCCAACCTTTAATTAAAATCTAGAGCAGCGTCCCCTCGGGCCACGGTCTCCGCAGAGAGGAAGAGCTTTTCTGTCGCACTTTCAGCTATCTGATTCTTCGCCTGAAAATATTACAGATATTACAGATAACGTAAACCTCTTTTTGGAGGTTGATTTGGTGGACGTTGAAACGGCTCTGACTCGTGGCATCAGTTACAAGAAAACTTCAAGGGCTCCAAAGAAAACTCCATGATTAAAATGTTCCATAGATTTGCGTAATCATCTGTGTCGTCTAGTAAAAACATCAAAACATCCTTAAATAGATTTACCCAAGACACATAATCGTATGTGATATAAAGAGAATATTACAGATATGTATACACCAACAATTTTAAGGATTTTCTAAATCTTTTTACAATCTTTTACAAAAAAATAAAACACATTTTAGTGAAAAAAAAAAAAATACTGTCTAAAATTAGTAGATACATATTTTTACACATACTCATTCCACTTAACCCATTACTACACTACATTATATAATATAATATATTACTATTTTTGTGTCACAGTGTTTAAAAATCAGGGTCCTCATTTTTAAATATGTAGAATGATCCTAAATATGAACATTCTCTGTAAAAAAAAAAAAAATACTGGGTTGTTTTAACCCAACTTTGGTTCAGATATGGAGTAACCTAACTGTTGGGTTAAATTTTTCAATTACATTTTGAACCCAAAAAGTTAGGTTAGTCCATATTTAACCCAAAGTTAACTCTGCTATGAACAATTTATTTTAAAAAAAAAATCTTATTTTTTAACAGATTAAAAAAAAAACATATTTTAGTAAAGAAAAAAAAAAAAAGAACCGTCTAAAATTAGTAGATATACTGTTTATATTTTTACACATACTCATTCCACTTAACCCATCTTATATTACTACACTATTTTATATAATATAAATATATTTTTGTGTGTGTGAACACAATGTTTAAAAATTAGGCTCCAGGGTACTCATTTATAAATATGTAGAATGACCCAAAATATGAACGTTTGTGAACATTTAGTAATTTAATTGTATGTGTTTGTCATTTTTCTTTTTTTTGTTAAATGTCTATATAGTTTGCATAATTTTTTTTATTTCAGTTTCAGTTTTAGTTAAAATAAATGATTTTTTAAATATTTTTTATTTTCGTTATAGTTTAAGTAAACTATTTTTGTTACTTAGAAAATGTATTTCCAAAAAAAAAAAAAAAAAAAAAAAAAAAAAAAAAGAACGTTTGTGGACATTTTGTGCTTTGTCTTTTTTCTTTCTTTTTTTTTTTTTAATAGTTTGCATTATTATTTTTTATTTCAGTTTTAGTTATTCTAGTACATTAAGATAATAAATAAAAATGTTTAAATATTTTATAAGTAAACTAGTTTTACCATAACTAAAATAAATTATAAAACAAACTTAATTTGATAATAAAAAAAAAAAAAAACCCTGCTATGAACAATTAATAAAATGTTTATGTGCACATACACGGCACCATTCAAAAGTTTGGGATTAGTAAGATAATAATTGTAATGTTTTATAAATAAGTTTCTTATGCTCATCAAGGCATTTATTTGACCAAAAATACAGCAATATTGTGAAATTATATTGTAATTTAAATGACTGGTTTTCTATTTTAATACACTTTAAAATATAATTTATTTTTGTGATGCAAAGCTGAATTTTCATCAGCCATGTCTTCAGTGTGACATGATCCTTCAGAAACCATTCTAATATGCTGATTTATTATCAATGTTGAAAACAGTTGTGCTGCTTGATATTTTTTCAGGATCCTTTGATGACTAAAAGGTTAAAAAGGACAGCATTTATTTAAAATAGAAATGAATACATTCACACAGCAGCAAAAGAGAACCATCAGTCTTGTTTAAATAAGTCTCAGTTCGTACAGCATTGGGAAAGAGAGCCAGAACCAACTAAAATTAATGCCAGTAATTCATGATCATAATTGCTGTCGTAAATTGCCATCATACTTTAAAACATAAAATTAAAACATCCAATTCTTTGATCATGTGGCTTTGGAACGACATGAGAGCGAGTAAATGAAGACAATGACACGGCTGCCAGTCCCAAACACTGACTATGTAAACATAGCCAATAAGACAGCAGGAAATACCTCTGTAGAATGAAAGGATCTATATATCTATTCATTGTGGAGTTTACGAAGCATGAAATCTGGTAGACGGGCTCAGTCATAAGCAAGTAAGTCTTGCGTTTACTCTTTCTCCTTCCTGGTGGCGCTCCATAAGCAAGCAGTAATCCGCAGTGATTTAGTGTTTACAAACGAGACATGTTGCGTCCAGGTAAGTAATTGGCAGGCGTCTTAATGACGCATGTTCTTGAGAGATTACACACTGCTGGAGAACTGAATTGGAATGTCAAATAGGAAACGATCTTCCTGAGTCACGTCGTCTATAAGAACTAACCTACCCACCCACCGGCTCTCTAACCCTCACCAGACGTTGCTTAAGCAACGTTTCCCCTCAAATCCTCCCCGCGATTCTCATATCAAAAGCTCAGAGATGTGCCGCAGTGACGTGAGGGAGCAGCAGGAATATTATTCACAAAGATTGAGCAGCTCCGAGCCTCCAATTTCTCAGCTTGAGCAATTCTGGGTGTGATTATATTTCAATTTTAAAGACAAAAAAAAATTGCTCCTCATGAGATGACTCTGAACGCAGGGGTTACAGTCTTTTGAAGTTAATGAGTGCAACAGTATTCAGACTATTTAAAACTGTACTGTTAGTATTCTATTCCATTCTGTTCTTATACATAAAAATGGTCTAATTCTCATCTTCTAACATTTGACTTTTCAACCCCAGACTTTACATGTTTCAACTCTATTATTTCCATGACAGGCACATGTTCCCCCAAAATTCTGTTTTGTTTTTCCTCTCCATTTGTTTGTAAAATAGGGATTATCATTATTCTCATTACAGAAAACCAGTATTTTTTTAATGTAAGACAATTTAGTTAGTCATTTAAACGTGTTTTATAAGAAATGTCATTGTTTTTCATTACTGTGTTACATATTTTTTAAATCTCAATTATTACTATTTATTTATTTATTTTGTAATTTCCATGTTTTTTAAGAAATGTCATTAGATCATGTCATTAGATATCATTACTGTAATACAGCATTTTTTTAAAAACTAAAACATTTATTTATTCATTCATTTAGCAATTTTCATATTTTTTTATAGGGACCATCATTAGATTTCCGTTACTGTAATACAATGTAATATGAATACTGTAAAACCGTATTTTTTTAATCTAAAACAATTATTATTATTTATTTATTTATTTATTTAGCAGTTTTTTTCCCAATATGGACCGTCATTAGATTCTCATTACTGTAATACATTTTCTTTAATTTTATTTTATTTCTGCATTGATTTAAGTTCTTTTTTAATGTAAAAGAATTTTATTTTTGTAATTTTCACTTTTTTAAACAGGGTTGTCACTGGATTCTTAGTATTTTTAATATGTTTTTTATTTATTTATTTATTTTTTTTGGTAATTTCCATGTTTTGTCAGAGGTTGTCATTCGATTCTCACTACTGTAATACAGTATTTTTACTACGAAAAAAAAAGGTTATTTTTACTTTTTATTTAGGTAATCTATAATGTGAAACTATTTTCCTTTTAGTAATACAAAACTAATTTATTTGTATATTTTTTCCTCAGTTTAAATCAACCAAGGCAATACATCAAATATTCAATACATTCTTTCTTTCTTTCTTTCTTCCTTCCTTTCTATCTATTTTTAACATTTCAGGCATAATGACATATAACTGATATGCATTTTTAAAAAAAGTGTAAAGTTGTTGAAAAAAAGGCATTATAATGTGACCTAGACATGTTTTGAACAGGTTTTGTGGGATTTACCCTAGTATGCGAAGCAGAATATCATATGTTGTTGTTTTTTATAGATTCATCCTGAGTTCTACAGTTGTGGGAAGGATTAAAATATCAGACCTGCATACAGTATTAATGACTTAATGAAGAGCATCAAACAGTACGAGTTCAACACTGCT
Source organism: Labeo rohita (assembly GCF_022985175.1). Lineage (NCBI taxonomy): Eukaryota > Metazoa > Chordata > Actinopteri > Cypriniformes > Cyprinidae > Labeo > Labeo rohita. The sequence goes on from NC_066873.1 coordinate 41,098,706, forward strand.
GAGGGTAAATATCTCATTAGCATTTGTAAGGTTACACAAGGAGGATCCTTCATAGACTAGTAATCATGCAGCAGTGCATATGCTCTATTAGAACACTGCACACAAACAATCCGTGCTGATCTTGCTTTATAATCTAAACTCGCATCTGCTTGTCTGAACACTGGTATATTCGGGTTATGCGCTTTAGCGAACGCAAGCCACACAAAGCTCAATCACAAAAAAAGAACTTGATCAAAAGTGACACTGTGAGCTAACAATGATATATGAGCAGGCCCACAGGGAATCCACACAATAGACCACATTTTCTGCACTGATTGAGAGAGAAAACCTAGGGAATGGATTTAGATGTGGTAAAATGTGTTAAACGCTCCTGAGAGTAATACTCTCTGAGGTAGGAACCATTAATGCATCTGTGAATACTTGGTCCAGCTGTGCTACATTTTTAACAAGATGTTACCTCCAAATGTGCCATCAAACCAGATGCATTTTCGGCAGCTGCCATGTGATTTGATGAACTAACCTTGTGTAGGTACAGTAAACAAACAATTGTGATTGCACCACCATGATCGTAGATGACCTGAAACAAAAAGAGTTTACACAAAAGAGAGCAAATCTACAGCAATGCTCAGAATTCAACATGCACTTAAAGGGATAGTTCACCCAAAAAAGATACATTCTGTCATCTACTATACAATGGAAGTCAATGGGTACCGTCAACTGTTTGGATACCAATAATCTTCAAAATAACTTCTTTTGTGTTCAACAGAAGAAACGAGGTTTGGAACAACTTTGAAGATGAATTAATAATGACAGAATGTTCATTTTGTGTGAACTATCCTGTTAAATTTCACTCAGAATGTTGTCCCAACACTTTTGGGAAAACATAAAACTCTGTATAGTTTTAAGTAATTGCCTTTATGTATTTGCATACGCTAAGTTTGAGGTCTTTTTGGTAACTGCATTTTTACATTGATTGAAGTATTTGGGGTTTTTTTTTTTTGTTATGTAAAAAAAAAATATATATTCTTTGCAATTTTCACATTTTTTTAATAGGGATTGTCATTGGATTCTTAGTATTTTTAAGTATTTTATTTATATACTTAGTATTTTATTTTTAATTAATTTATTTATTTTTGTAATTTTCAGAGGTTGCATTAGATTCTCACTACTGTAATACAGTATGTTTAATATAAAAAATATATCTGTAATATGAAACTATTTTTCTTTTTAGTAATACAGAACTAGTATGTTTTATTATGTATTTATTTTTTATTTTTTTTTAATTTTCATATTTTTTTAATAGGGATTGTCATTGGATTCTTAGTATAATTTGTTTTTACATGTTTCCTCATTTTATATCAACCAAGGCAATACATCAAATACAACCTTTTTTTCTTTCTTTTCTTTCTTTCTATTTTTAACACTTCAGGTATATATAACTGATATGCATAAAAAAAATGTAAAGTTCTTAACAAATAGGCTTCATAATGTGACCTGGACATGTTGTGAACTTGAAGGTGAATAAATAATGACAGAAATTAAATTTTGTGTGAATTATAACTTTAAATTGCACTCAAAACGAAATGTTGGCCTGACACTTTCGAGAAAGCATGAAACACTGCATTCATTTATTTAATTTATTTTTTTTAATGTAAAACTATTTTTTTTTTCCACTAGGGGTTGTCAATGGATTCTTAGTATTTTTTTATATGTTGTTTTTTTAATTTCCATATTTTTTCAAAGGTTAAAATTAGATTTTCACTACTGTAATACAGCATTTATAATATGAAAAGATATATATCTGTAATGTCAAACTCATTTTCTTTTTTAGTAATACAGAACTAATTTATTTTTACATTTTTTCCTTGTTTTAAATCAACCAAGGCAATACATCAAATACATCTTTCTTTCTTTCAGGTATTATGAATTACTGATATGCATAAAAAATGTAAAGTTCTTAAAAAATAGGCTTCATAATGTGACCTTGACATGTTCTGTGAACTTGAAGGTAAATTAATAATGACAAATTTTTAATTTTGTGTGAACTTTCCCTTTAAATTGCACTCAAAATGTGGGAAAGCATGAAACTTTTGTAGCTTCAAGTAATTGCCTTCATGTACTTGCATTCAGTAAGTTTGAGGTATTTTTGGTAACTACATTTTCCATTGTGTGAACTACTTTTTACGTAAAACAATTTTTGGAATTTTCACATTTTTAAATAGGGATTGTCAATGGATTCTTAGTATTTTTAATATGATTTTTATTTTTTATTTTTCGTAATTTCCATATTTTTTCAAAGGCTGACATTAGATGGTCACTACTATAATGCAGTATTTTTAATATGAAAAAAATATATCTGTAATGTGAAACTATTTTCCTTTTTTAGTAATACAGAAGTAATTACTTTTACATTTTTTCCTCAGTTTTAAATCAACCATGGCAATACATCAAATATAACCACTTTCTTTCTTTCTTTCTTTCTTTCTTTCACATTTCAGGTATTATGCATAAATTATATGCATAAAAAATGTTCTTAACAAATAGGCTTCATAATGTGATCTGGACATGTTCTGTTAACCTGAAGGTGAATTAATAATGACAGAATTTAAATTTTGTGTGAACTATCCTTTTAAATTGCACTCAAAGTGTTGGTCCAACTCTTTTGGGAAAGCATTAAACTCCATAGCTTCAAGTAATTGCCTTCATGTACCTGCATACAGTAAATCTGAGGTCTTTTTGGTAACTGAATTTTTGTATTGATTGAATGTTTTGTTTTTTGTAATGTAAAACAATTTTATTTTTGTAATTTTCACTTTTTTTTAAGTTATATTTTTGGGCTTTTTGTTATTTTATTATTGAGACAGGACAGTTGGAGAGATGACAGGAAAGTATTGGGTAGAGAGAGGGGAACAAGATCGGCACAGGACCTCGAGACGGGAATCGAACTCGGGTCGCCATGAGCGCAGTTGCACCGTATATGTCGGCACACTAACCACAAGGCTATTGGTGCCAACGTTTTCATATTTTTTTCAACAGGGATTATCATTGGATTCTTTTTTGTTGTTGTTGTTTGTTTTTTGTAATTTCCTTTTTTTTTTTTTTTTCAGAGGTTGACATCTCACTACTGTAATACAGTATTTTTATTATGAAAAAATCTGTAATGTGAAACACTTCACTCAAAATTTTGGCCCAACACTTTTGAGAAAGCATGAAACATTGCATTGATTGAAGTATTTTTTTTAAATGCAAAACTATTTAATTTTTAGAATTTTCACATTTTTTTCAATAGGGATTGTCAATGGATTCTTAGTATTTTTTTTTTTTCATATTTTTTTCATATTTTTTCAAAGATTGAAATTAGATTGCTACTATTGTGATACAGTATATGGGTACCATCAACTGTTTTTGTGTTCAAAAGAAGAAACAAGCTCAGAGGTTTGGAACAACTTGAAAGCAAATTAATAATGACAGAAATTTTAATTTTGTGTGAAGTATCCCATTAAATTGCACTCAAAATGGCCTGACACTATTCCTTGCTGCTGTCACCTCTGGCTTGCTTAGTTGGGGACACTTTTTCTTCCAACGATATCGGTAACTGAAAGCTAACAAATATTTAACAAAAAAAAAAAAAAAAAAAAAAAAAAAAAAAAATAGGATGTGTAGAGTTTCTGTAGAAATAATTCAGTTAATGAGCTATGCTTTTTACTAAAAATTTTTGATCGAGATAACTACTAGTTTTTGAATCATTTTTTTATTTATATTTTTCATTTTAATTTCAGTTAAATTTTTAGTTTTTGTTTATGTGTGTGTGTGTGTGTATGTGTTTATACATTTTTATTTTAGCTTTAGTTTAAGTTATTTTAGTACATCAAGTTAAACTAAATTAAAACAAGAATTTTGTTCTGGCTAACATTTAAGGGTTTAAACACTACAAAAAGGTTAATTAGTTAAGTACATTTAATGTGAACAAAAAATTAACAATACCTTCTACAGCATTTATTATTCTCAGTGAATGTTAATTTCAGCATGTACTAATGCATAATTAAAATCACAAGCTGTGTTTGTTAACATTAGGTAATGCATTGTGAACTAACATGAACAATGAACAACTGTATTTTTATTAATATTAACAAAGATTGATAAATAGTGTAATAAATGTATTGTTAATTGTTCATTCATGTTAGTTAATACATTAACTAATGTTAACAAATGACACCTTATTGTAAAGTGTTACCATTAATAAATAATAAAAATAATAATAATAAAATAATAATAAAGATTGTTTTAGTTTCAGGTTAAATTAACCATAACCAGGTTTTCCATTCATGTCCGATTACTTAAAATAACCTGAATCTAAAATTAAGTCTGTACTCTGTGCATTAAATATTATTTATTTATTTATCCAGTTTTAAAATACTTTTTGCATAAAAGATGAAAATCATAAATATTACAACTTTGTAGCACTATAACACATCCTGGTCAACCCGAAACAGGAATTTTGACTCAACCAACAGTGTGCATTTGGGGCAGGACAATCTTTTTGGTGGACCAATTACAGAAGGAAAGCATTCAGAAAACCTGCTATTAATTTTAATTATGCAATTCTATTTGTTGACACTACACTCTTAAAAATAAAGGTTCTTTATGTCATCAGTGGTTCCAAAAAGAACCTTTGACATCAATGGAACTAAGAAAAATGGTTCTTTAAAGAACTATTCACCTGAAGGTTCCCCTTCTGGAACCATTATTTTTATTTAGCTGAGCACAAATATATTTACCTTCAAACCTTTTAAACTCACCCTCATTCAAAAACATGCATTTATGCCATTTTGCTTCACACCTAATTTCCCCACCAGTGAAGGTTTATCTTATTTTCCTCTTCTCTGCCCACCCTCCATTTTTCACACATTCTCTTTTTTCTCTTTCAAACCCAATTTCAGACAGTATGTGGAGACATCAGTGGCTTTAGAACTGGTCGATCATGTTTTCCCATTAATTTGCCAGTGCTGGAGATACCTTCCGATTACGGGATGAATAATAATCAGATTGCCACATTTCCCCTCCCTCCCTCTCTCCGTCCCTCGTCTGTGGTTTAATTCACATGTATTAAGGAAACAGCATCTCCCGCGAGGAAGACTTAGAAACGTGACGCTGTCGTTCTCGACTTAATAAACAAGCGAGTCAAGTCCTGTATTCAGCGGGACGTCCACAGGGCAATGCTCCAGTGGCGTTACATGGATTTAAACTGAAGATTAAATGCAAACTGGCATGTCTAAGCTGTTTTTCTAACCTCCAATGAATTTTCTGTCCTTGTTTCTTTGCCTTTGAGTTGAGATGATGCAGCTGAACTTTCACTTTAAATTACGGTCATTTCTACAGTGGCAGCTTAGACCAAGCTGGGTTCAAAACTGCAAAGTCACCGTGATCTTTGTTTGCTAAATGGGCTTTGCTTTGACACCAAAAAAAGCGAAGGGTTCCAGCATTTGCAAATTATGCCGCCACTTTGCTAAGGTGGTTGCTAGGGCATTTCTATGCAGTTGCTAAGGAGTTGTGACTAACTGGTAGATGGCATCTTTCTCAAAGTCATAACAACCTATTTTCCAGAAATTCTCAGTAAAAATAAATAAATATGGTGACAACAGATCTGGTATTACAGGATGGCTTATCGGTACCTATATTTGGGATTTGAACTTTTGACTTAGTAATGAAATTTTTAAAAATAAAGTATTAAAATGTAGTGCATAACAACACCATTTGTGTATCAGCCTAGGGTTAATGTTGTTAACATTTTTTAAATCTGAAATAAAATATAAATAGTAGACCACAAAATTAAAACTAAAAGCTTTACAGTATTAAAAACATTTCTGTTAACTTAAAGAAAGCTACATTTATAAATAAATAAATAAATAAATAAATAAATAAATCAAAACTAACTGAAATGAGTTAAAATTGAAATTACTAACTGTAAATAAACAAACTAAAACTGAAATAAAAATAAATTAAGTATGTTATACAAATATTAAAATAAGTTACTTATAACTATATATAAATAAACAGTAAAACTAAATTATATGGTACTTCATAGTTTTTACTTGCAAAAGACTGTATTTAGAATTTAAGACTGTTAAAATAAATAAATAAATAAACGATATATGCAAAAATACTGTATATATTTTACTGTACTATATATTTTTTCTTTTTTTTACAAATTAAAAAAAATATATAAATTATCTTATATAAAACTTTTTAAACATTTAAAATAAATAATATGGTAATTCATCGTTTTTATACAGTCAAAAAGACTATTTAACTGTAAAAAAGATTAATAAAAAATATTAATAATAATATATATAGACACAACAGGTTTTAAACAGTATAAAAAGTTAAGGTAAATTATAAGGTAATTTTACTTGCACAAAAGACTTTCACTTAAATTAATTAATTAATTAATCAACCATTAACAGTTTTTCACTGTATATGGTAAGGTGGCTTATTTGCATTTTATAGACTTTTTCTGTAAAAATTACATTTACAGTATAGATAAGGCTTAATGAATCTACAAGATTTATTTTTCACCTCAACTAGTCTCAGTGATTTGAGGTATCATTCATATCCACGCCACAAAAAAGTGTGAGCAATAGTGATATGCGCCTTTGCGAACACAGCTCATGAAATATGTGCAATCACTGATCTGTGAAGTCAAAGAAAAAGCACAAAATTGAAGATTTGTGACTGATTTTCCATCTCAAGGCAATTAAAATTCATGCACTCCTATACAAAATTAAATCAAAGTGTCAGAACACAGTAATTTAAAATCTACTCAAATGATGCTCTTCATTACAAAAGGAACATGCACACTTAAGAACAAGCATAAACACAACAGCTGTCGAGAGTTTCCTGCCCACCTACAGCCTCCGTAGTGAGGTGACATGCTTCCCCCTACAGCTCAGCGGAGGCATTTTCCGCTCCAACAACACACCTTGATTCTCCCTGCCTGACGCTGCCTTTCACACAAACACACACAGTCATAAATGCGGGATCGATAAGTGTGTTATGATGTAATTGAATTCATACCACACTATAAGCGACTGTACAAACTTGTGCAATAAAGAAATTTTGTCAAAGCGCTATCTAATAAGAGACTAATGTCAGACTGCGTGTCCAGAGTAATGCCATCATCTAGAACAAATCCAGCTCCAATTACAATTTAATGAATCAGCCCACATTAGAGAGAAATAAGACGCATTTATCACAAAGCGCACCGCAGAGATTGCCAGTCGAGTAGTGGCATTAAAGATTCAAACAGGGATCAGGCTAAATGAATCTTGTTGTCTTGCACGGTTTTGTTTTATAACTGTAGAGTTTCATCATTTTGCGGGTTTCCTGTTTTCTCTGTTCTCCCAATAGGCCAGACCTGAATAAATGTGGAATCAGCCAATCACAACTTAATGCTGAATGCGGAAGTATTGTCTTGGGAAAGTCGCACATACTTTATGAAACGGCATCTAAAAGATTGTTTGCATGTGTTATTAGGAGCGTTTGCTAATGCAAACATAAATTATTATTGCTTACAGAGGGTTGGGATCTGAATTAACTTCTAACCCAATAATTTATTAATTATTCAAATTAAAGTATTAAAATTTAGTGCATAATAGTATAGTTTGTGTGACAGCCTAGGTTTATCGTTTAAATATAGGTTTAAATAAAGCTGAAATAAAATAAATTGTAATTATTAGATGCAAAAAGTTAAACTAAAAAGTTTACAGTATTAAAACATTTTAGCGATTTCAAATAAAGCTGAAATAAAATAAAATATCAATATTATGCATTAAAAATTAAACTAGACAGAACTTAACAACTGTACTTTTAGGTTCAACCTAAATAAGTTTACTAACTGGAACTGAAATAAAACTGAAATAAAAATAAAATCTAAACAGTAATAAAATAACAACACAGAAATACTAAAAGACAAAATTATACTACACAAAACCTTACAGAATTTTATAGTATTTTAACTTTACAGTATTTTGGTCATTGAAACAAAGCTGAAATAAAATAAAATATAAATTTTCTATGTATTTATTTAATTATTTGTTTGTTAGCTTTGCTGCAAATGTGCTGTTAAGTTTAACTAAGTAACTGAACTAAGCTTATATAAGTTTAAGTTCAAAATTACTAACTGGAAATAAATAAACTGAACTAAAACTAAAACTGAAATAAAAATCAATTTAATCAAAATAGTAATAAAATAATGAATTATAAATATTACATGACAAAACTTATCCATATTAAATCTATTTTTGTTAAATAAATCTGGAAAAAAAATATTATTTAAAAATAATAATAATTATATGTATAACAGAAATAAGTTAAAATAACTGAAAATAAATTAAATCTAATATTAATAAAATAATGAAATAAATATTAAATGACAAAATTATACTAAGCAAAACCTTACAGAAATGTATAGTATTTAAACTTTATGGTATTTTGGTAATTGAAACAAAGCCTAAATAAAACATCAATTTTATATGGAAAAAAAGTATTAGTATTAGTATTATTATTATTATTATTATTTTTTTTTTTTTTTTTTTTTTTTTTAGCTTTGTTGAATTTTAAGTTTAACTTACTTAAATAAGTTTAAGTTGAATCATCAAAATTACTTACTAAAACTAAACCTAAACTAAATGAAAGCTAAAAGTGAAATAAAAATAAATTATATCAAAATAAAACAATTAAATAAAGTAACAATGAAATATAAATATTACATGACAAAATTCAACTAAACAAATCTTAATGATATTAAATGTATTTTTGTTAATTGAATCAAAGCTGAAATAAACTACAATAAAATATTATAAATAAAATAACTTTAAGTTTAAGCTGAAGGATCACTAACTGAAACAAAAATAAATAAATAAAATAAAAAAAATAAAAGTGAATAAAAAAAAAGACACAAAACAAAATAAAGATTAAAAAAATACAAAAATTAATTCTAAATATTAAAAATTAATTCTAAATCATGCATCTTGGTGGGAAAGTGTGCTGTTACTTATATAAAAATTTGCAAATTTACAATGTAAGATAGACCATACAGTGTCAACAGACCATAAAATGTGGACTCTTTTGAATTACTCCAGTAAGAACCCAAAACACCATAGAAATGCATGGCAACCAATTGTAGCATCTGTAGCATCACAGCATTGAGTTTTGCATATGCAAAATCCACTAATACAAAAAAGCATTGCTTTTGACAAAAGATTAAAATAAATGTACTTTATTTAGACATCAAAAGTAATCCAACAAATATACACCATTAACAATAAATACTACTATAAAAACTTCTGAGCACAAGCGTGAAATCTTTCGCTGAGCTGGATTACAATTGCAAATTGCTTACAATTTTCCCTCAGCAACCCTCTGTAATTCTGTCTTTTACCTTCTCCTCTATATTTGTGAAGTACTTCATTTGGGCCAGAAGCTCTTTGGCGGTCAGCAGATCCCCTGTGAAAAGAGAGACTCGTGAGGCAAACACAAAAACAGCTATTTTCCACTCGCACGCCATGGAAATGTGCGTGCAGCCGGCCTTGGCGCAGAATTTCTGTCAAATTCGGGAGGTCGTGAGGAGGAGAAAGAGAGAAAAATACCTTTGTTCAGGGATGAATTCATCTGTTCAGTCAAGTCTTTTAGTTTCTCTGGTGAAAGGAAGTAAAATACAGTATATAACTGTACAACCACACTGACTTAGAAGCGAAAACATAAAACCACAGGACCTTGAACTTTCTGATGGAATGAAACTAGGGCCGCAAACGGTCACATAAATAAGCTGCGAGCGACGTGAGTGGGCGCAGAGCAATATTTCAACCATCACTACCGGTTGGTGCTTTTCTTTCAGGCCTACACACCTCGCACAGACCGGCCGATAGCGCTGACCTCGTCTTGGCTCCGCGTCTCTGCCAGGCTCTCGTTGATCTCCATGACCTCTAGGAGAAACGCTGGGTCCGCGGTGGCGTCCGTACCTTCCTCCAGCGAAACCCCCACAGCTCCAGCTACAGGAGGACACGCAGGTTAAGCAGGGTAAAGCGCTACTGAAACAGCACTGCAGCCTCTTGGCAGCAGTTATAACAGACTAGTGCCCACAGATAAACTGAACCTATTTTTCTGTACATGTCAAAGTGTAAAAATACAGAAAATAGCCAGAGCTGGTATATAAAGTGGTCGCAAAATATATTTGGGCACTTGTTATGTATTTGATACTAGATTGCTGAATCATTTTCACTGCAGGAGCTCACTTTTCTTCAAACATTTTCCTTCATGTATTTTAATCAATTGGTCTGAAGGTGATTTTTAGTGGATGTATAAAGTCAGTTTTCCTCAAGCGCACACAGGTATCAATAAACCCTTAAAAGGAGTCTCTTATACTAACCCTGGCTGCATTTATTTGATTTTTGATTCGATTTGAAAAATACAGTAAATGTGAAATATTATTGCAATTCAAAATAAGTTTTCTATTTTAATATATTTTAAAATGTAATTTATATCTGTAATGAAAAGCTGAATTTTCAGCAGTCATTATTTCATTTTTAGTGTCACATGATACTTCAGAAATCATTTGAATATGCTGATTTGTTTCTTTATTATTACATTTCCTATTATTATCAAGGTTGAAAACTGTTTTGCTGCTTAACATTTTTGTGGAAACACTACCTTTTAAAAGTTTGGGGTAAGTAATATTTAAAAAACAAATCAAAATAAAATTAGTAATAATGAAAAAATTAATTAACACTTATTTAGCAAGGATGCATTAACCTGATCAAAAATAACAGTAAACACATTTATAATGTTACATATTTCAAATAACTACTACTTCAAAGAATTGTCTTCTGCTCACCAAGCCTGCATTTATTTGATCCAAAGTACAGCAAAAACGGTAAAATTTTAAAATATTTTTACTGTTTAACTGCTTTCTGTTTGAATAATGAAAAATGTAATTTATTCTTGTGATTTCATAGCTGAATTTTTAGCATCATTACTCTCATCACATGATCCCTCAGAAATCATTCTAATATTCTGATTTGCTGCTCAAAAAACATTTATTATTATTATTATTATTATTATTATTATTATTATGTTGAAAACAGCCGAGTAGAATTTTTTCAGGTTTCTTTAAACAGTTTTAAATATTGCTAATAATTATAAAACAGCAGTTTTTTTAAACAGCAAATCAACATATTAGAATGAGTTCTGAAGAATCATGTGACACTAAAGACTGGAGTAATGTTGCTGAAAATTTAGCTTTGATCACAGGAATAAATTACAATTTAAAATATATTCAAACAGAAAGGAGTTATTTCAAATAGTAAAAGTATTTAACAATATTACTGCTTTTGCTGTATTTTGTATCAAATAAATGCAGGCTTGGTGAGCAGAAGAGACTTCTTTTAAAAAAAAACATAAAAAATCTTGCAAACTTTTGACTGATAGCGTATCTTGTAATTTACAGATTTTACTTGCAGCAACACTTCATAGTAAAATAGTAAAATTAAGCTTTTTACTAATTTTAACTGTATATGGCAAATTAAGGTTTTTATTTTTTTCTGTTTTGTTTTTTTCCTGACATTTTTAGTCTTTTGTGACATTCATGCCGTGGTACTCTCAAGGACATGTGTCAAAGACTGACACATTGTAGAATAAAGCTGTTATTTCTGTTTTCTTTGCGCACAAAAAGTATTCTCATAGCTTCTTAAAATTACGACTGAACCACTGATGTCACATGGACTATTTTAACCATGTCCTTACGGCCTTTCTCGGCTTTGAATGTGTCAGTTGCGTTGCTGTCTATCAAGGTTCAAAAACCTCTCGGATTCAATCAAAAATATCTTAATTTGTGTTCCGAAGATGAACAAAGGTCTTACAGGTTTGGAACGACACGAGGATGAGTAATTAATAACAGAATGTTCATATTTGGTGAACTAGCCCTTTAAAAACATCTTTTTGTGAAATGTACTTCTTCCTTTAAAAATACACAGTACTTCATTTGACATTCTGTTTGATATATAATGCACATACTGTGCATTTAATTTTAGTGCAGCTTATGTGTCCAAATGTTTTCTGTGCAACAAATATTTACTAAACAAATAATTACCATGTAGACGGCCCGACTCAGAGGTTTCTGCAGTGTTCTGTAGGCTTTGTTCACCAGTGCTGATTGTTCTTCTGAATATTCCTGCTCTTTCTGTAAACAGGATCAGACAACAAAGTCATTCCAAATTAAAGTCATTCTTCTTACAGGCTACAAAAACAATTTCAACAGCCCTAAAGGCACAAATCGCACAAAGCTCCAAAGTATAAAGCAACCTGAAGAACACTGTGATTGTGATTTTATGAAGTAACAAAAGAAGCCAGATACAAAAAGATTCACACTCTGCCCAAGTTTTCTAACTTTTCCAAATGTTATATAATTATGTACTGTCGTCACATTTATTTTAAGATATCATGACATGTTCTTTGTTTGTGGTAAGAATTTCCTCTTGGGAATGAGGAGAATTGTCAAAAAACGAAACCCCAGCAATGCTGATAATTGTGCAGGGTTTTTTGTCCCCCCCTGAAGGATCTGGCTGTGTGGGTGGACGCAGAGGGTCGGAGCTGTGATGGGATTCGTCAGGGAGGTGTCAGGTGGAATAAGAGGTGAGAAACCAAAGAAATGACTTGCAGAGGAGAAACATTTTCAGCTGTCAGAGTTGCCAAAGCCTAGAGAATCAACATCCGGCTTGCTGTTGCTGTCAGGAAACCCAATTGGGCTCGCAAAGCATGAACCAATCACCAAAGAACTGTCTGCTGCCTTATAGGAGCGATGATGTGCTGTATATCTTTTACCTGGGCATCTAAATAGATACGGACAAGGGATACTGGGAGTGTGCTAGTACAAAGTTTGACAAATAATGCAAAGAAAAAGAGTTAAAAGGTGAAGGTGAAGGTGAAAAAAAAAACAAAAAAAAAAAAAAAAAACATCAAGAGTATCACTGAATCACATCACAACAAAATTAAAAATAATGAAAATAAATAAATAAATATATAATAAAATATATATATATAATAATCATAATAATACATTAGTATGAATTGCAAAAGTTATTCTATGCTAATTTAAATAAAAATTAACCTAAAAATATTACAAATAATGGAAATTACAAAAACGTGTGTGTACAAACAAATGCAGTAAACGGAAACAAAATGTTATAACTATTAGAAATAACTTTTCTATTTAAATATATTTTTAATGTAATTTATTTCTGGGATTACAAAGTTTCAGTTTCATTAAAAATATTTTAATTATCATTAATGTTGAAAACAGCTGTGCTGTTAAAAATGTTTGTGTAAATTATGAAAAATTTTTTCAAGGTTCAAAAAAAAGTTTAAAAGAACAGTATTTATTTGTAATAGAAATCTTTTGTAACATCATAAATATCTTTACTGTAACTTTTGTTTAGCCAAATGTGTCCTTAAATACATAAATATAAATACATAAATAAAAATTTAAAAAATGAAATAAAATACATAAATAAATAAGTTAGTTAGTATAGTATTAATAAATACATAAATAAAATAACAAAGAGTATCACTAAATCACATGACAAAATAGTTAAAAATAATAAAAAAAAATATATATATATTATATATATATATATATATATATATATATATATATAGAACAAATATTATAAAATATTCTAAAAGAAATTGAAGCCTTATTTTAGACTACGATTTTTATATAATATTAAAAAATAATGGAAATTACAAAAAAAAATATGTGTGTACAAACAAATGTAGTAAACAGAAGTAAAATATTATAACTATTAAAAATGATTTTTCTATTTTAATATATTTTTAATGTAATTTATTTCTGGGATTACAAAGTTTCAATTTCATTAAAAAATATTTTAATTATCATTAATGTTGAAAACAGCTATGCTGTTTAAAATGTTTGTGTAAATTGCGATACATTTCATAAATATCTTTACTGTAACTTTTGTTTTGCCAAATGTGTCCTTAAATACATAAATATAAATATACATAAATAAAAATTTAAAAAATGAAATAAAATACATAAATAAATAAATTATTAAATTATGAGTTATTAGTTAGTGTATTATTAATAAATAAATTTAAAAAAAAAAAAGAAAAAAAAAGAAAACACACTTTGGGTTACAAACCTATCTTTAGTCTTCTGTATATTGTTGGTAACTAACATTTAAAAAATAAATAAATAATAATAATAATAATAATAACATACATTTTATATATTATTAATATATTCTATAGAAAAAAGTGTAAAAGACGGATATAAATGAATTAGTGCTCTTGAAGACTTACAATTTAGCCATAATCCTTCACTATCCATTTAATGTACATTTTGAACTCATAGTTGAAAAGTCCACCTAGTAAATCACTTTTTTATTTTTTAAACACATATGGCCACCATACATTTTGCAGTATCTCTCAGCACTGTTATGAGATACAAAACCATACCAATAAACTACATCTCAAAATAAATCCTCATCCACTTAACATCGGGCACTGTTAATAAACATATGTGAAGTGTGAACATGAATGAAGTATAGAATATACTGTAACAATTATGTATAATATAGTCCATTACCGATGACTTCTGGCTGAAGTTGTCAGGATGAAGAACTCTTTGCAGCTCCAAGTATCTTTTCTGAAGTTTCTGGGTGTCCAAAGAAAATGTTTGTTCACTGAGGAAAGACAAACATATTCAGTTACATATATGTTATGATGTGATTATGAATTACTATGGAAGATTAGTATAGTGAAACTGTATCTGTGATCATGTAACAACTACTGTATCATCTTTATTGTATGATAACAATGTTATGGCTTTTAAGTAATGAAAGTAAGTAAAGAATACAACTTTTTGGAAGCTCAAAACCAAGAAGCCAGAGAATATTATCCGTGAATCCATAAGTGATTCATTCATAACTATAACTCACCAGTTCAAGATGTCAAAATAATTCGTCTTGTCATCAGGACGTTGGATCACATTACAGGATGAACAGAAAAATAGTTCAGCAGAAGATCCGCATTTCCAGCAGAGTTTGTTGACTGTGGCAGTGCTGAAAGAGTTCAGAGTTAAGTGTCCTTTAACTGCATTACAATGAGAAACACCAGGAATGTCTTTCCTGTAACAACTGACAGCTCTTCCTGAAGGGAAACACGGAAGTACGACGAGGTTAAGAAGTTGTCCGTTTGATATAAATGTCTTTGCATGTTTAAATCCGTGTGATGATAACAAAAATCGGAGTCTGTACAGCGTTAACATGACTACCCACAGAATAAAATCGAGCTTATAGAATGTTAGCACGCTACTTCCTGTCATGCACATCAGAGATTTTTTCAAAATAAAAGTTTGTACTTTTAAAACAGTTCAACGTATTTATTCGACTTTATTGTGTTTTTATTGATTCAGTGTTATCTGTGAATAATGACTGTAATTACTAGAATAAAACAGTCTATTATTGTTTGATCGCGAGTAACTGTATGACAACAACAACAAAAAATGCCTTAAATAAGCAAACCTCAATATTAACTCAAAGCTACAGTTGTAGTGAAAAATGTATTTCCCTCCCACATTAAAATATAGTCAATAAAATAAATATATATTTTGCAGAAGTTGGTAAAGCTTTTTGTAACCCGTTTGTTTTGCAACGGAGGCTATTGCGTTTAGTTACTTGTTAAATTTGCATTTATTTTCTTGATTTATATCTATTTACTACACTTGTATGCGTTCTTTGTGTTATATTGTGTCATTATTTCATACACCTCGAGAAGTAGTATCCAACTAATATAACAACAACAGCACCACCAATGAATAATAATAATAGTAATAATTATAATGCTTAAAATAACTTACAAAGCAAAAAATCTATAATGTATAACTAAATATATAGTTAAGTTTTACAAACTTCATTTCCCGTGAGCCTCTACTCTGGCTTCTGATTGGCTGAATGATGTTATGGGAAGTTCATTGATGGAAATGTATGGTTTTTCCCGGCAGATTTGATGCGCGGCTCATGCGGCCTGATAAACCACTTCTGCAAGTTTGCTCCTTTTAAAAACGGGACTTGATTAAGGTATGCATTAGGATAGGAGATTGAAAATCACCATTAGATGATCTGATGGACATGTGGATGTTCTATCAATGAGTATTTTTTATGAAAAAAGCAGCAGCATGTGGCATCGGTCGCTAAAAGTAAATCTGTTCACATTTGACCCAGCAGAAGTAACCAAAGTGACTTTATTTGCAAAATAGACAAGTCTTATTTAATCTGCTTGCTTCTTTGGACTGTTTTCTTATCAAGTGTCGTTTGATTGCATTGGTGTCGGTGGTGCATGAAATTAGTCCGACCTAAATGCTCTCAGAAAATGAACTTGGCAAAGGTCATTGGATGTAAAAACAATTAATTTTCTTCCAAAGCACATAATTGATGCACATCTGTCAACCCCAGTTTGCCCCCAGTATGACTGGATCTAATAAGATCATATAAGAACATCTGTTGCTTTAATTTAAATATAAAGAAAAGGTTTTCACGTGAATGTATAAGTTTTGGCATGGTTGATCTTTTTTTATACGCCCATGAAAAATCTTTTTTCAAAAGGGGATTTGTTGTATGCATCTTCTCTTATTTAGTCTTCTTTCACTTTATTCATGTACATTATTTCTGATTGAGGCTAAGCATTATTTTATTGTCAAAAATTATAAATATATTTTTCCATGCCCAAATGACTAGAAATCACATGCAACATGATGAAGACAACAATGTAACATGCATAATTCTTATCATTATAGTGTATCTGTGAGTTTTTAGATAAGTTATATTTACATTTTAATGCATGCAAATTCATTTGAATTAACAAAAAAGATGTTTAAAGTTTTGTTTAACAAAAACAGTACTAAATATGACTCCTTTTCTATAAAGCATGATAAAATTTTGCAGTGAGCAGGTTTGAAATCTAAATATTTAATTGGCAGAAATTATAAATATATTTTTCCATGCACAAATGACTAAAAATCACACGCAACATGTTGAAGACAACGAAATGCATACTTTTTAAAACATTTAAACCTTTATCATTATAGTGTATACTCTGCAGGATTATGTTTTAAGCTAATATTCCATTTCAAACAAGTTTTGGACTTTAATCATACTCTTCATATGAGTTAACTACTGTTGTTGACATTTTCTTCATTTTTCAGTGTGTACTTCCCAGAGTTTAAACATCATGTCTGAGGAACCTGGACCCAGTGGTCAATCACAATCCCACAGTCAATCCCAAACCCAGTCCCAAACACAATCACAGCCTGGATCCAGCTCCTCATCCGCCCCAACATCATCAAGCCAGGGCTCTTCCTCAGGCTCAGGGACTCTAAGTTCTGTAGATACAGTACCGGTCCAGGAACTACAGTCTATTCCTGAAGACGAGGAGGAAGTTCAGCGTCAGGTGTGGGGCCGTGTCATTCCCTTGGTACATGGATTCAGCGTGCTCAGTTAAGTGTGTTGTCTAATTTGATTTACAGAAATGAGTAATGTGAGAGCTTTAGTGGATTTAAATTGTTCTGCTGGCTATTCCTGCATATGAAGCATTATATTTAGTTTCCCAAGGGTTTTTGAACAGGAGTGGTATCAATTACAGACCAAATGGATTGCATTTTTGAGCTCTTACCGTATGTATAGTAAGGGCGATCATATTAAAAGCAGTCAAATAGATGTTATTAATGGACTGTTCCGGGTTCAGCCCGGTTCAGTTAAGTGCAATTGACAACATTTGTAATGTAATTTTGATACCATTGAAGGTAATTTTATTGTTTGTCATGTAAAACTAGTAACTGACAAAATATGTGCAAGAACTGCCAATTAAGGACATGATATAACTATTCATAAAACACTGTTTACCTGGTACAAACTACATCAGGATTTTAAGCATTTCAAGCCAAACAGCTTTAGTGCTTTAAACTTAATTTTAGCCTCCCATTTCTGATTATAAACACCCTTAAACACTGGTCACATTCCATCAGTGTTGGGCATGTTACTTTAAAAAAAGTAAGTAGTTATAGTTACTAGTTTCTTCTCACAAATTGTAACTGAGTTACACCATTATAAAAGTAACTAATTACCAGGGAAAGTAACTGTTGTGTTACGTTTTAAAAAAAAATGTTTAGATATGTCAAATAACTTAGATGCCTCCAATATTAAATATGTTAAGTGAATGAAAATTAAATGAAATGAATACAATTTTTCCAGACTTTCGATGATGAAGCAGGGATGTAAGTTAGACAAGAATATCTCCAGTTGAGAGATTGAGGTGTTGTGTTGCTGGATGTAATAATGAACATAGTGGTCGTCATTTACTCCCGACATCTGAGCCGCTGAAGATGCAGTGGGTTACGTTTGTTTGTGAAGGGAATGCGCTTCCTAATCTACATAAATGTGTCTATGTTTGCAGGAAGCGGAAGTGGGTATAAGGTTGTTTTTTTTTTTTTTATGAATTTCTGAAATCACCTTTCCTAATATTATGCTAGTTAACAAGTTTCACGGCTAAACGCGTTAAGTGTGGCTAAAGTAAACAATCTCTCAGAGCAGCAGAGAGTAGAGAGGGGAGGGGCAAGCAGAGCTCATTTGCATTTAAAGGAACAATCCCTCAGAATAGGATGATTTTTGCAGAGCTGATTTTGGAAAGGTAAAAAGGGTGTTGTTTTACACAACCATTGAGGATTTTTAACCAAAGTATATTATAAACTTTTCATTAAGACCCTAAAGAATCATATCAAATTGTGGAAAATGGGCATCTGATGACCCCTTTAACAGCAATGAGCTTGTTGAGCTATTACGGAATATATAACAGGAGTATGGCCAGTAATGTTTTAGTTTTATATACTCCTATGGTATCTATTAATATTTTGTTTTTTATTGTTATATTTTCAGTTTTAATTTTAGTAATGTTGTTATGTGCTAATATCATTTTATTTGAATTTATTTTGTTTTAATTTATTTTTTAGTTTTTTGGGGGTTTTTTTTCCTTCAGCTAGTTGTCAAAGCAATATTTCTCATTTTTATTAAGGTTTTGTAAGTTTAGGTTTTCGTCTAATATTTATATTTTAACTCACATTTATTTCAATTAACAAAAAAGGATTTTATTGAACAATAACAGTACTAAATATGGATCCTTTTTGTGTTTTCCAGATTGTGTAGAAAATCAGTACATCTTTGGAAGGGATAGCGCATGCGATTACTCCTTAACCAATGCCATTGTAAGACGGTCAGCACATTTCAGGACATACAGCAAGAAGCACTTTAGGATTTTTAGGGTAAGACCAACATTAAGGAGCTCTTTGTTAAATGTGTTTTTATCAACTCTCATTAGAGAGTCAAACCAAAATTACTAACTTTGATAGAAAGGTATGTAATGGATTACAATCAACCAAAAATTCAACTGTTAGTATGACAATATTTTCACAACTATCAATACTTTGTTGACCAATTACCAAGCGATGCTTAATTTTATTCAGTCTGTGGTGTAAAAAGTTCACATTAGCAATTAAAGAAAAAACACTTAAGTAAAACATGGTCAGGTCAAAGTTTCAAAAATATTTTTGGTCCCAAATTTGTATCAATTTTACTGGTAGTCCACTGTATGAAGAATTTTTGGGTATAATCATAGACTGTAAAAAAAATAAGGACTGTGACGTCACCCGTAGGTTTCTGAAGAGCATTTTTGAAGCTCTTAGTGGGCGGGAGTCGGCCGTCACCATCTTGGAATTGCTGGAATCACTGCACATCACTCCTGGATAATCAAAAATGGTCAAATAGGCGGGACGTGGGTGGAGCTGGTTGCTGAAGCCACGCCCGCATAGCGCAACGGTGGTGACAGCAGTGGCAATCCACCTGTCACTCAAGTGGCCACACCCTAAATTATGCAGAACTTTAAGGCTTAATATAAATTAAATGGATGAGTTCTAAAAAAAAATTCACCCCCCTCACAGTTTACTTTATTTTGCTATCCTCACTTACATAAATGAACTATAGTGTCCTGCACCTACTAGTAAAAAAAAAAAATTATATCTGGTGTCTGAATAATTTTTGGTTTGACTGTATTTCTATATGACAATAGTTTACTCAGTTTTACTATTCTAATTTCTAATTTTTTCCCTCATTAAGGTTTAAACAATGACATCAGGTCTCGCTTGACACAACATAAATACTTTCAGATTGCCCTTTTAAATTAAAACATAGGCTTTTTTACTTTTCTGCTGTTTCAGGATGAGAATCTCGTCTACGTCGAGGACCTCAGCGGTAACGGAACGTGGGTGGACGATGAGAAAATAGGAAATGGGAAGCAAAGACTTCTTAGCAATAACTCTGTTATTGCCCTAGCAGAACAAAAACATCAAGGTTAGTCATTTAAGTGAGGTTTCTACAGGACCTTATGAATTGTAAAATTCAATAAGTCACCTGAAAATGATCATTCTAATGTTATTTTTGCTTACAAATAAAAGTGTCCAGTGGCTTTCAAGGTCTAAAAAGGACAAAAAGCTATAGCTCTGAACTTTGGTTCTTTCTTTCCACAGTTTTTATGTTCATAGATAAGATGGGAGACGATCAGCCAAACCTTCCTTTAGAGTTCAGCAAAAAATACCACATAGCGCGAAAGATTGGAACGTAAGTGAACTTGATTTTCAAGAAACCTTTAAAATATCATGTAGTGAGTTACTCTTAGCTTCATTATGTTGTGTTTATGTTCCTAGCAGACATTTCTTACCATAGGAGCTTCCTGCACAATACTGTTTTATTTGACATATACATTTGTTTTGGCAGTTTACTGTACTTGGCTCGTAAACCTCTGTTTGTGTTTTCTGACAGAGGTGTCTGTGGTGAAGTGAAGCTCGCCATTGAAAAGGAAACCTGTAAAAAAGTTGCTCTGAAAACTATAAACAAACACGACTTTCCATCAATAGGGGTGAGAACAGGATGTGTTCACTTGACAGTGTGCACATTGTTTGTGTAGTGCTTTTCACAATGCACACTGATTCACAGAAATGCATACAGTTAGTGTGTATAATACTTTAATGCTTTATAGTCCACATTGAGCAGTATGACGATACTTGACAATAGTTTACATTTAGAAATGATATTAAACATAAACCAACTGAGATGCGAAGTTTGAGATGCCGGAATTTATTTGATCAAAAATACATTTAATTGGGTAGTTGACAAATAGGCAGTAAAAATGCTGTTTTTGTAAAAAAAAAAAAAAAAAAAAAAATATATATATATATATATATGCAATTAAGAACACTGAAAATTATCAAAAAATAATAAAAATGAGTTCAAACATCTTATTTAATTATTTTAAATGCCTCTTAAAAAGACCTTAACCTGTGGTGTGAAAGTACAGGCGTCACACCAGAGGACATTTTCTGTCACACCATAGGACGTTTCAGCTTTTTCTGTAATTTATTACCTTGCTATTCCAAACTAACCTGTCATCGTTAGTGGTTAGCAAGACACATTTGCATAATTGTCCATGATTATGTGGTTTAACATGCAGTTTTTAATTAAAAAATATGATTTAGTGGTGTCACACCAAAGGACAACAAAATGTAACACTTTTGTAGTGGTTCCAAAAAAGTTAAATATTTGAACAATTCTGAGACATAATTTTACCAAGTGCACATGTCATGGGCTTCACAAGGGGCTTCAGTAACATGATCATGAATGGTGTCCTTTAACTAATTAAAGTTTTCTCTGGAATTGGCCGATTTAAAATCAGTATATGGTGTCACAAAGAGGACATGGCTTTCCTACACTTTCAGAAATATATGGATGAAAAAAATAATTGCTATTTACTAAAACTCACACTTGTACAGTTATGCCGGAGGTATTTATTAACATTTTTATGTTTTTCTTTTTAATTTATAAAAGTTGTAATTTACTGAACCATGCTTGAGACAGTCACACCATAGGACAATTTTGACATTCGACATAAAAATCAAATAACACTGCAGTTTTTATAACCACAGGTCCATGTAGGACAAAGAAACGTTAAACAATTTACTGAATTTTAAATAACGACAATATTAATCTTTTTATCTTGTAGAACAGTGAAAATGGCATGTCACATCAACAACCCAATTACAGTACAAATGTGAAATATTATAAAATTTTAAAAAGCTGTTTTTTATTTAAATGTATTTTAAAATGTAATTTATTCCTGTGATGCAAAGCTTAATTTTCAGAATCAGTACTCCGGTCTTTAATGTCACCTGATCCTTCAGAAATCATTTTAATATAAGCTGATTTGCCGATTTGTGAAAACTGTGATATATTTTTAAGGATTCTTTGATAAATAGAAAGTTCAAAAGAACGGTGTTTATTTGAAGAATTTTTTTGTAGGATCATAATAGAGTATATTGTCACTTTTGATCAATTTAATAGACATTCCTTTAAAAAAAAAAAAAAAAATTCAGTTACTTTATGTAAGCACTCTATAAGTTGTGTCTGTATAAGTCTTGAAAAGTGATATTGAAAATTTCGAAATCTATGTGGTTTTGTTTTCAGTTTAGCACGTTTTGATGTTGTGAGAATTATTGGTGGTGCGAGGACCCTCTTTGGAATTGCTCTGTTTATTATTATTATTATTAGGCCCGAGCACCAGTGGTGCGAGGACCCTTATTCTGTTTATTATTATTATTATTTTTTTATTCTTCTTCTTCTTCTCCAAAATGAATCGCATTTTTGAGGGCCTAAACATGCATGAAAAGTCATGAAACTTTGCACACGCATCAGAACTGGCGAAAATTTACATCTGATACGTGTTTCAGAAGTGGGTGTGGCAAAATGGCTCGATAGCGCCACCTATACACATTCAGCGGAGTGCGCCTCGAGCTACGTTTCACATACGTGTACGCAAATTGGTACACACATGCAACACACCAATACCTACAAAAAAAGTCTCTTGGAGCAAAATCCAAAACCCAACAGGAAGTCAGTTATTTTTAATTTTCTCAGCAATTTTTGTGTCATTTTTGCCATTTCCAGGCGTCGTATTAAAACGAACTCCTCCTAGAGATTTATTCAGATCAACACCAAATTTGGTCAGTCTAATCTAAAGCCCTTTGTGATGTTAAATTGCGAAGATCTAGAGTTTTCACTGGAGGGTGTGTCCGTGGCGGCCTGTCAAATTTCGATGATTCGCCATGAAAAAGGAAGTTGTTATAACTCAGCCATACAAAGTCTGATCTGCCCCAAACTTCACATGTTTGATGAGAGTCTGGTCCTGAACACATACCCATAGTCATATTCAGTTTTAGTCATAGCGCCACCTACTGGCAACAGGAAGTGACATGTTGCACTCTGCAGTGAACTCCTCCTAGAGATTTATTCAGATCAATGCCATTTTTGATCAGTCTACTCTAAAGGCCTTTGCGATGTTAAATTGTGAAGATCTTGAGTTTTCGTTGAAGGGCGTGTCTGTGGTGGCCTGACAAAGTTCGATGTTTCGCCATTGGAATAGAAGCTGTTATAACTCAGCCATAAAATATCCGATCTGCACCAAACTTCACATGTTTGATAAGAGTCCTGGCCTGAACACATCTGAAGGCCAATATTCCATTATTATCATAGCGCCACCTGCTGACAACAGAAAATGACTTATTTTACATTAACTTAAACATGCAATGTCTGATCTGCACCAAATTTTACATGTTTGGTAGGAGTATTGGCCTGAAGACCCCTAAAGACCAATATTCAGATATAATCATAGCGCCACCTGATGGCAGCATGATATGTCATGTCTTACACTAGCTCAAGCATACTATGTTCAATCTGCACCAAACTTCATATGTTTGATAAAAGTGCTGGCCTGAACACATCTATGTTCCAATATTCAGTTATAGGCATAGCGCCACCAGCTGGCAGCAGGAAGTTTGGCACATATAAATGAGTTTGACACATTCCTCCTAAATTTATTATGTGAAAAGCATAGTGCCAACCTTTCACCACCGATCGGTGGTGAGCCCGGGTGCGAGGGCCCTTTCATCGCTGCTTGCAGCTTTAATTATTTTTATTCTTCTTCTTCTTCTTCTTATTATTTTTATTCTTCTTCTTCTTCTTCTCCAAATGAATCGCATTTTTGAGGGCCTAAACATGCATGAAAAGTCATGAAACTTTGCACACGCATCAGAACTGGCGAAAATTTACATCTGATATGTGTTTCAGAAGTGGATGTGGCAAAATGGCTCGATAGCGCCACCTATACACTTTCAGCGGAGTGCGCCTCGAGCTACGTTTCACATACGTGTACGCAAATTGGTACACACATGCAACACACCAATACCTACAAAAAAGTCTCTTGGAGCAAAACCCGAAACCCAACAGGAAGTCGGTTATTTTTAATTTTCTCAGCAATTTTTCTGTCATTTTTGCCATTTCCAGGCGTCGTATTAAAACGAACTCCTCCTAGAGATTTATTAAGATCAACACCAAATTTGGTCAGTCTAATCTAAAGCCCTTTGTGACGTTAAATTGCGAAAATCTTGAGTTTTCACTGGAGGGCGTGTCCGTGGCGGCCTGTCAAATTTCGATGTTTCGCCATGAAAAAGGAAGTTGTTATAACTCAGCCATAGAATGTCTGATCTGCCCCAAACTTCACATGTTTGATAAGAGTCCTAGCCTGAACACATGGCCATGCTCATATTCAATTATAGTCATAGCGCCACCTGCTGGCAACAGGAAGTGACATGTTTTACGCTGTAAGAAACTCCACCTAGAGATTTCATGAAATCAACATTATATTCAGTCAGTCAAATCTAAAGGCTTTTGCCATGTTAAATTGTGAAGATCTTGAGTTTTCGTTGAAGGGCGTGTCCGTGGCAGCCTGACAAAATTCGATGTTTCGCCATGGGAATAGAAGTTTCTATAACTCAGCCATACAAAGTCTGATCTGCCCCAAACTTCACATGTTCGATAAGAGTCCTGGCCTGAACACATCTAGAGGCCAATATTCCGTTATAATCATAGTGCCACCTGCTGGCGACAGGATATGACTTGTTTTACACTAACTTAAACATGCAATGTCCAATTTGCACCAAATTTCACATGTTTGGTAAGAGTCCTGACCTGAAGACATCTAAAGGCCAATATTCAGTTATAATCACAGCGCCACCTGTTGGCAGCAGGATATATCATGTCTTACACTAATTCAAGTGTGCCATGTTCAATCTACACCAAACTTCATATGTTTGACAAAAGCGCTGGCCTGAAGACATCCACATGCCAATATTCAGTTACAGGCATAGCGCCACCAGCTGGCAGTACGAAGTTTGGCACATCTAAATGACTTTGACATATTTCTCCTAAATTTACTATGTGAAAAGCATAGTGCCCACCATTTTCCACTGATCGGCGGTGAGCCCGGGTGCGAGGGCCCTTTCATCGCTGCTTGCAGCTTTAATTCTGTTTGTGTTCCAACAGACGGCCACACGAAATGCCGAACGGGAGATTGAAATTTTAAAGAAAATTGATCATGTGAGTTGTGAATGCATTTTTAAATGATACAGAGCTATAGATAAAACAGCTCATTCATATCTCTTTTTTTTTCTTTCCTGCAGCCGTGTCTGATCAAGACAGAAGACTTCTACCAGACAGAAGATTCGTACTACATTGTTTTGGAGTAGTAAGTCCCTCCCTGTGGTGTTTTATTAGGATATAGTTAAGAACATGAACTTACTGTCAGATTGTACTTGTTTACAAATCATTTCTACCTGTATTACTAGGGAAGCACTTTTTCAAAGCATTGATTATTCTTATCTGTTAAAGCAGGACCTTGAGGCAAATCTTTTTACTCCGTTTTATAGAGACATTTGTTTTCTCATTCTGTTTTCTCATGATTTGTTGAAAGATGATATGTTCTCAAACATAGCACATACACAGTTTCAGTTAGTTTTGAACATGCTTTTTGATGAATTTTGAATTTTCTCTGTGCTGTGAATAGTGTTGAAGGAGGAGAGCTGTTTGGCAGGATCAAGGCCAAGAAACAGCTGGAGGAAGAAATCGCCAAACTCTATTTTTATCAGATGCTCAAGGCTGTGGAGGTACGTCTTGATGAGAGAGTCTTCAAACAGCATCTTCTGTGTTTTTTATATCCATAGATAGTCAACTGACTATTTAGAACAGGTAAAGACAACGTTGTAGCACTATGTTCAAAGGGCAACTACATTAACATACAAAAAAAGAAGTCTTGTGTTCTGCATTTATTTGAATAAGTAGAATAAAATTAAGAATATTGTGAAATATTATTACAATTTAAAACCACTGTTTTCCATTTCAATATATTTAAAAAAAACATACACTACCAGTCAAGTTTTTGAACAGTAAGATTTTTAAAGAAGTTTAAAGAAGTCTCTTCTGCTCACCAAGCCTGCATTTTTTTATCTAAAGTACAGCAAAAACAGTAAAATATGTGAAATATTTTTACTATTTAAAATGACTCTTTTTCTATTTGAAATTTTTTTTTAAAATGTAATTTATTCCTGTGATTTCAAAGCTTTGCATCATTACTCCAGTCACATGATCCTTCACAAATCATTCTAATATTATGATTTGCTAAAAATATATATTATTATTATGTTGAAAACAGTAGAATTTTGTTCAGGTTTCTTTCATGAATAGAAATAGAAAATCTTTTGTAACATTATAAATGTGTATATTATCACTTGTGATCAATTTAAAGCACCCCCCCCCCCCTCAAAAAAAAAAAAAAAATATATATATGTATATATATATAAACTTTTTTTTTAGTATGTTTAATAGAAACTTGGTCTTCTGGTTGATAATGCTAATAACCAGTAAATGTCATTATAATCAATCTCTATATTTTTTGGTTTACAAAATCATATAAAACACTCTAAAAACTAAATTTTATAGTTGGTATGCTAAGTTAATGCAGGTGTCTCAATATGAGATGGATTCATCCTAAAAATATCATGTGCTTCCTCATAGTATATTCATTTTTATACTCTGTCATTACTTATGCATAGTATCTCATGCCAGTGTGCTTTTAAAGGCTAATCGCTTTTCAATAAAGAATGCGTTTAGCAGATGTATTTATCCAAAACCACTTAGAATTTGTCACAGAACCAATAATATTCATATGCAGGTTTAATGGCAGGTTTATAAGAAAGCTAGACTAGGAAACAAGCTATAGCAGAGGTAAAATGCAAATATAAACATAGAAAATGTTCTGTTTTATTCTCTCCAGTATCTCCACAATAACGGGATCATTCATCGAGATCTCAAGCCCGAGAATGTGCTGCTGGCTTCACATGATGACATCTGTTTGATTAAGGTGTGTTTACCTGAGCCAGCTTTTGCTGCAGTTCCTGACATCGTTCTCCTTTAATTGTAACAGTTCCAAAGTTCAGCGATCCAGCCAAGCCTTTGTCTTTGTGGTTGAAACGGGATGTTCAGAAATAATCCTGAACCTGAGATAACCTGCTTTGCCAACACATGTGAATTCTCAATGCTTTGTAGATTACGGATTTTAATCAGTCCAAGATTTTGGAGGAGTCCTCGCTGATGAAGACGCTCTGCGGGACGCCCACATATCTCGCCCCGGAGGTGTTCACACACGCTGCGACTGTAGGATATACAAAAGCGGTCGATTATTGGAGCCTGGGGGTCCTGCTGTTCATCTGGTTAGTGGATATTAAAGTTGAATGAGTAAATACGAAGCAGTTGGATCCAGCATTAGTTTAAAGGAGAAGCTCACCTGAAAATGAAATGAAATTGTGTAATTGTGCAATCACATGAGAAATATGTGAAACACTTGCATTTTCATGTGTAAAACCCATGTGATCATATATGTGACTCTGGACCACATCACTTAATCAACTAAAATGCATTCATTGACATCACCAAAACTACCTTTATATGGGTTAAATAGAGCACTGTGATTTCTGTGATGTGGAAAACACAGACGAAATCTTGAAATCCAATCATAAAAATGGAATTTACTGTATAACACTGAATGTCACGGAATTTACCGAATTTTGGGCGAACAAATCAGAAGTAGGTCATATACAAATATCATTTACAAGCTTAAACTTAAACTTCTTCACAGCAACCCGTCAAAATAAAGGTTTGGTATAACTTGGTTTAACGTAATGATGGTGCTTCTACTAATTATACAATTATTATTAAAACATTTTTTAAAGAATGTTTAGCTGAAAAATTATAATTATTCAATCATAAACACTGAATTTATTGACCAGTGTTTATTTACCAATGGAAAAAAAGGAGGAATAAATAAAATAATGATATATTGTATTTTAATACAATAAATTAATTAGAGGTGCTTTTGGCTATTAAATTTAATAAAAACCATTAAAATGGAATCCAGAAAATTTATGGAAAATAAATTTGCTGTTAAATTGTGTTAAAAACAAAATTTCATGATTTCTGTTAATTAGACATGCTTTTTGATTAATAAAATGTCATTTAATTATTAAAACCGAGTCTGGAGAAATTAAAACAGATAAAAAGATGAAAACAGAGTTAGGAAAAATAAACAGAATTTGGGAAAAAATAAAACTGATTTCATAGGGCCTTAAAAAAAAATTTGCTAAAATTTTAATAAATTGCTGTTAAATTGTGTAGGTTTTATGATTTCAATTAATTAGACTTGCTTTTTGATTAATAAAATGTAATTTAAAACAGAGTCTAGAAACAATAAAACAGAAAAAAAGGGAATCCAGAAAAATTTAAACAAAAAAAATAAACGGAATTTGGAAAAAATGAAACTGATTTCACAGGGCCTTAAAAATGTAGTTTTAGTTCAACTTTTAATAAATAAACAGAATTAGGAAAAAACTAAACAGAATTTGGAAAAAAATACAACTGATTTCATAGGCCTTAAAAAAATATTTTTGCTAAACTTTTAATAAATTGCTGTTAAATTGTGTAAGTTTCATGATTTCAATTAATTAGACATGCTTTTGATGAATAAAATTTAATTTAATTATTAAAAAAAAAGTCTAAAGACATTAAAATGGGAAAAAAACAGAATTTGGAAAAAAACTAAACAGAATTTGGGAAAAAATAAAATGGATTTCATAGGGCCCTAGTTAAATCAGGTAGAAATAGCTCTTTAAACTAGCAGTTTTTGCAGTGTAGTAATAAACCAGGAAATAACAGTATTAATGTTATTGAAACAAATGCAATTTCAGCTGTAAAGCAGCTCTAAAAAGACAATATTGTCATCATTCTTCTCAAGTTGATTTAGTTAATAATAGTGCAAAGTATAGTAAATTATGAAACGGCTTAACTCTGCTTTTGTCTAAGGAATAGACTAAAATTTGTGTTCTTCAGTGATAATCTTTATCTCTAGTGAACTTTTATTTGCTAAAACTGGATCATTGAGCGGGTTGAATTTAAGAACCAGATCAGTCTGACTTGTGAACAAATCATTCCGATCAGTTTTGTGTACTGCATCAAACAATTCACTGGAAAAATCAGATTTTTTCATGAATGTGTCAAGGGCTGATGTTAAGATTTTGACAAATGACAAATTTTGGTCAGAAACAAAACTTCTGTATAGTTTTAGAACACTTGAAATATAGCACACAGGTAGTATAGACTATTTTTTAATCATAATTTTAACATTGCATATAAATATTAATTAATTAATTAATAAATATTCATTTTAATGATGATAACTTGCATGCAAATAAAAATACCCTACAAGAATCTCTATGCTTGAATGACTGGAAAAAACAGTTTACATGTACAAACATGTAGATAATATGTATATTTTGGGCCCATAATCTAAACTCATGCAGACTGGGCTTGTATGAATATATGAATGTATGATATTTATTTCTAAAGCTGTGTGTGTATCTGTATTGTCAAAGTTTGGGTGGTTATCCTCCGTTTAACACTGAGTGCTCCACCATGTCGGTGCGTGAGCAGATCATTAACGGCCACTACCGCTTCATCCCATCTCAGTGGAAGAAGGTTTCTAATGAAGGTAATGTCTTTGCGTTCCATTAAGAAGTGGATAGTTAAATAGCATGAACTTAAAAGCATACAGTGCAAATTATATATGCACTTTCAGCCAAAGATTTGATCAAGAAGCTCCTGGTTGTGGATCCTGAAAAGCGCCTGAGTGTTGAAGACGCGCTGGCACATCCGTGGTTGAACGTACGTGTTAAAAACCCCACTAACTAGACATTATTCATCTCGTATTGAAGTTATTTAATGCATTTGAAATGTGGTCCCTTTAAGTAAAATGAAGAACAGAATTCCGCTAATTTAAAATGCCCTTCTTATGTTTGTGTAACAGGATGATGAGATGAGAAACACTGCAAACCAACTGATGCAACTTCAAACTTCCAAGGTACATCAACAAAAAACACTTTTTTATTCAGGATAAAGGTTTAAAATTTTTCAGAAGTAATTGTATTTTATTACGGAGTCTATGAAGTCATATGTTTGCTTTCAAAATGTATTACAACATTGACTAAATGCATGTGATCACAGAAACGTAAAGCAGAAGAGGGAGAGGGTGAACCATCATCCAAGAGGAAACCTGGGCCTTGACTTTCACACACTTTTATTTGTTTCCTGGTGACCTTTTAAAAGCTCTTTCCTGTTACTGGTTCATCCTGAACGTCTAACACTGTAGTGCTCTTGTAAATATGCATTTCTACCATATCCTGTGTCAAAAATAAAATGTTTTTAAATTTTCTACTGAATTTATTGCTTTTAACTCATCACAGATCTGTACAAGACATCTGTCTTACGTGAAATGTGAAACTTTGCACATTGTTTATATTGTGTGTTCATCTTTTTGCCTGTGGGTAATGTTTAATTGAAAAAGTTTATACTGAATTTTGTCTTTAAGTGTCACCGTCTTAATGCATTTAGCCACGTTAAGTGTTCATACCAGTTTTGTGGTGAAAACGCATAACGTAAAAATATTTTCTTACCACTTGGGATTATATGTACGTTATCTTAGTAAACAGACAAGTAAACAAAATGGACATGCCCTTGTTGCACCTGCAAACCATTTTTTTTCATGTTACACAAATTACATCCTTTACTTCAAAGCAAAATAAATCTGAGCAACCTCTATATTGTTTTATATTTTGTGTAAAACTCATGAGTCATGTATTTTTCTCGGGTCCTGGTGAAAAAAAACAGCATATGCTGGTAGCTATGTTTTGATGCTGGTTTAAGCTGGTCCTTGCATCAAAACATGCCTAACCAGCATCAAAACTTAGCTGCCAGCATGTGCTGTTTTTTTCACGAGGGCTGCACAGGCAATTCTAGCACAAACTACCACTAAAAGTGTGTGTTTGTGTATATATATGTATATATATACACAGTACTGTGCAAATGTTTTAGGCCACTAGTATTTTCACCAGCTAAAAAATGGTTTAAATTAAGTTATTTCTATCTTTTGCTGTAGTGTGTCAGTAAAAAATATCGGTTTACATTTCCAAACATTCTGTTTGCCATTAATTGTAATAATCTAGTGAGATTTTTGTTTGCACAAGGAGTCTGACAACAGCCAGTGCTCCGCACTGATCTAATCTCATCATCATCCAGTCTTCCTGGAATGTCATGAAGACACAGAACAAACTGAAACAGAGTAAATCCAGAAGAACTGTGGCAACGTCTTTAAGATGCTTCAAGAGACCTACATGCAAAGCTACCTGAAAAATTTTGCACAAGTGCACCTAGGGCAAAAGCTGCTGTAAACGCAAAGAATGGTCGCACCAAATGTTGATTTCATTTAGTTAATAGAAGGTAATTGATAAAGAAAATCTATTTATGACAGCATCCTCATTTTACAGCATTTTTACACAAGTGCCTAAAACTTTTAACAGTGCTGCAGCTTTGCAGGTAGGTTTCTTGAAGCATCCTGGAGACTTTGTCACAGTTCTAGATATTTAGTCTGTCTGAGTTTGTTCTGTTTCTTCATGTCATTCCAGACAGACTGGATGATGATGAGATCAGATCTCTGTGCAGAGCACTTGCTGTTGTCAGACTCCTTGTGCAAACAAAAATCTCACTGGATTATTACGATTAGTGGCAAAATGAATGTTTGGAAATGTAATCTGATATTTCCTACTGACACACTACAGCAAAAGTCTGACTTTAACTGACTTTAAACAATTTTTTAGCTGATGAAAATACTAGTGGCCTAAGACTTTTGCACAGTACTGTATATATATATATATATATATATATAAAGTAACACAATGCCTAGCCTATTGCTATTTATTGGAAGGAAGATATGTAGTGTTTAATCATCAACTGAAAATAGCATAGACCAAAAGATTGATTGTGATTTATGAGAATATATTAAAATCAAGAAATCTTTTTTTTTGTTTGTTTGTTTGTTTGTTTTTTTTTACCCACCCCTTAGCTTATTTTGTTGTTTTTAAACATTGCGCTGTCGTCCTGAAGGTTCATGATTAAAAATAAAAATGTGAAAACAAATAAAAGCAATTAAATGTGTTATTCTAATTAAAATATAAAAAGTAAAATGACAGGTAATAATAGATTATGATGGAATTTTTAGGACCCTGTCTGTCAAAATGACGGACAATGATAAAGCCTAGTGCAACCTCTGATATATATACACATACACTGTAGAAAAACAATTTGTTGAGTCAACTTAAAATAATTTGTTACCCTGCTGCCATAAAATTGTAACTTTAGTCAACTCAAAAAAAAAATGTTGGTCAACTTGAAGTTTTACTAAGTGACAACTTAGATATTTGAATTGATTCAGCTTACAATTTTAAAGCAGATGGGTAACAGACACAGCTTTTAAGTTTAATAAACCAATTTTTTGGTTTAGTTAACTTGAATATCTAAGTTGTCACTTAGATGGCAGCAGGGAAACTAATTATTTTAAGCTGGCTCAACAAATTGTGTTGTTTTATTTATTTATTTATTTACAGTATATGAGCCTCAAATATTGTGCATTTAACTTTTAATGACTGGTGTGATATCATTTATAATGCTCCAATACAGGGGTGTCAAACTCCGGTCCTGGAGGGCCGCAGCCCTGCAGAGTTTAGATGCAACCCTAATTAAACACACCTTCAGCACCTCCTTCAGGCTTAATTGAAAACTGCATAGTATGTGTGTTGGAGCAAGGTTGGAACAAAACTCTGCAGGGACTGAGTTTGACACCCCTGCTCTAATACAGTTAAAATAAAGATGAATAATGGTTATAGTTACCAGCATTTGCTGTCGGTCATGCACTCCATGAAGAGCTTATTGCACGTTGATCAAGACTTGAGAACAAATATTGTTGCGCAAAAATATCAGTACAAACAGCTATATTTCTAAATGTATTTATTTATACAAGAAATTAGACATTATTTAATTATATGCATTACATTTGTGTATTCACAGAGCAAAAAGTATGTTTTTGTGAGATGTTGGATCAGTAATGGTTTCTGTACAGATTTTCAGTTGAAATTTCAGTGTATCTAGACTAAGTTAATTTTCCTGAAGCAACTTGTTGGTCTGACATGCTGTTTTCGCACTGGCTATGTATTCCAGACATGAAAGTCAATGCTGCACAACTACAAACGCAAAAAGATTCTGTGTGGAACTGGCACAGATTTAGCGGGGTATTGAGTGGATAAAAGATAGAAATCCTCTTCATTCCTTTAAAAACATAATAAATTAGAACTGGAAATCTGTTCCCCGTCAAAATTCACATGGACTCAGTTTAGCTTTTTAAAGTATCTTTATTTCACAGTAATTCTGCATTACATCATGGTCTGCTTACAGTCATAGCGTCCTATTTATTTCTCCTGACATCCTGTAATTTGCTGGAACGCAAAACTGTGGTTCTGTATCAAAGTCCCCACTTTAAATCATTTCACACACTGTGCATACACACAGCTTTATCATCCATATCGATGCTTCTGTTATTGGATCTGTTTCTGGCACAGTGGATCAGTGGATTACCCCATCCTAGTTGAGCCAGAAGGCCTTTCTGTAAATGTACTGTGAATTGGAGACATCTGGGGCGTCTTGTGATTTGGTCAAATTTAAGCATGTGACAAATGGGACACCCTGGTCCTGTATCAAACAAGTTATGTTACAACCACACCCCGGCCCATCCCCTATTAAAGGACGAATCGATTGACGCATCCCAACAGGAATACTTGTTCTTTCTACAAAAGGACTCACACATCTGTTGGCTATGGCTGGCAGACAGGCAGTGAAAGTGTACTTAGATCTCGTGTCTCAGGCCTGCAGGGCTGTACTAATATTCCTCAAAGACAACAAAATACCACATATGGTTGAAAACGCTGCCATACAAAAAGGTAAGTAACACTGTTGTAAGTGTGTTGTTCTGTGGAGGCTCTGAGAGCTGTTTTGAATGCATTTGTAGAGTCCAGATGATTTGAATCCAAAAGTTATGCTGAATATAGTCTTTTTATATTTATTGTCAGAACTTTATTGTCTTCTAAGCTTTGGTTTTGTTTTAAAGTGGCACCATATTGAAAACTGGCAATTATAATGTCCCTCATTACTGGTACCCCAAACTGCAGTACACAGCCTGAAATCACGCCAACATGCACACATTTCCTCCATCTTCTTGCATGAGGTAGGGTTTGACGTGGCGACACTCTTAAAAATAAAGGCTTCAAATGGGTGTTTTTGCAGTGATGCCATAGAAGAACCATTTTTGGTTCAGCAAACAGTTCTTAAGAGAACCATTTTGAAGAACATTTTAAATATCTAAAGAACCTTTTCTACATTTGAAAGGTTCCATGGACGTTCAAGGTTCTTCATGGAGCCATCGATGCCAATAAAGAACCTTTATTTTTAAGCATGTAGTTGATGTTACATTTCAAGCAAAGTTGTTATTCATCTAAAACCATTGTAAACTGCATTTACTGTACCTGTTTCATTTTGGCAGACTTTACAGGTTTTGTATTTTTTCACAGGTTTTACTGCCACACACGGGACAGCCGACAATTCCAGAGAAGCTTGAAAAGGCGCCGATAGACCTGAATGGCACATTAGACAAGCTGGAAAACATGTTTCTGAAGAACCTTCTTCTTGTTCAGTGATGACATCTCATTTGCCTGACCTGTTAGCAGTTTGTGAGCTTATGCAGGTTAGAACTTGGAGTTGCTAAACATTCTGTGAAGTTGATTGCATTTAGAGGCTATTATGCATCATTCATTAGTACATAATTAAATATTAAATTGTGAATGTAAAAACATAAATAAACATATGAGCCTCTTTGATGTCGTTCGATTGTCTCTTTCAGCCCCTGTGGCGGGAGGGACATTCTGAAGGACAGACACGAACTGCTGAGCTGGAGGAGTCGAGTCCAGTCAGCGCTCTCAAACTCTTTTGATGAGTCTCACTCTGTTGTTTATAACTAAATTGTCTTCCTGTTCAAATCAAGCCATTCTGTAAAGATATGTTTCATGGCTATTTACAATTAACATGGCAAAGTGTTTCTGCAGTTTGCCTTATGGGATCAATGATGAATCTGTTTGACATGCGGCTTGCTCAGTTTACTCAACATTGTATTTACGGTACTTCACAATGTGTGCACAACATGTAAACTATGTTTTTTGGGCTGTTTTTTGGCGTTTTAAGACATTTTGAATGAATGTAATGGTTTACAATTATCTAAGTCACAAATCCTCAAAACAGAGGTGTAGATGATGTAAAAACGACACAAAATTATACAAATGTGTATATAGAAAGCTTGTACAGTGTCAGATATTCAGGAAGAATAGACATTTTAAGATTTTCTTAAATATTAAACATATACAGTAAATAAAAATCAGGCTGTTGTTGTGGGATTAACTTTCAGTGACTAGAGTGATATAAAATAGTGTAAAGTGTTAGTTGGAATGTTTGGAATCTTTCCTTATTCATTTCAGCATCAGTGAAAAGTTCAACCTGTTTGATTAACAGAAAGGGTTTTGTATATTCATATACTGTATTAATTTTATGTGTTCAGGTCTTGACAGTAACTTAAATGTTTTCCATTCCGAAGAAGCCATTTTTGAAGCACCAGATTTGTATTTGTAATATATAAAAGTAAATGCAAACATCATAAATGAAATCAAGATCAATTTAATCACTAGAAAAAATCCCTTGCAGCCTCAATGTTATATTTCCTGACTTTCATATTCTCACAAACAAACTAACCTTACCTCTTAGTGTGAACAAATTTATTGTCCTCCAATTGAGGTAACTAGAAACTTGAAATTCTGAGAAATAAAAATAGTTATTTTCATATTGCGCTATTAAAAAAAAAATGAAAACACTTAAAGGGGCAGTCCACTTCCAGAACAAAAATTACAGATAATGTACTCACCCCCTTGTCATCCAAGATGTTCATGTCTTTTTTTCTTCAGTCGTAAAGATATTATGTTTGTTGAGTTAGACATTTTAGGATTTTTCTTCATATAATGGACTGCTATGGTGGCCCGATTTTTAACTTCCAAAATGCAGTTTAAATGCAGCTTCAAACGATCCCAAATGCAGTGTTGTCTTATCTAGCAAAACGATTGGTTATTTTCATTAAAAAAAATACAATTTATATACTTTTTAATCTCAAACGCTCGTCTCGTCTTGCTCTTCCTTAACTCTGTGTATTCTGACTCAAGACAGTTAGGGTATGTCGAAAACTCCAATTGTATTTTCGATTTCCAATCGTAACTTCAAAAATAATTTCAAAATCATCCTACATCGCTGCAGAAGTACCGACCCAGTCTTTGCAAAGTGAACATACAAAGACCAAACACCCTTAAAAAAAAAAAAAAGCGATATAGGACGATTTTGAAGTGGAGGGAGAACATGAGATGGGAATTTTTTGAGAGTACATTATATGTAAATTTTTGTTCTGGAACTGGACTTTAATCAGTCAGTTTTTATTGATTTTTCAGAAATAATATTTTTGAAAAAAAAAAAGTTATTTGTTTCTTATTTTCTTAGAGAGTGGAGGTTCTTAAAAAAATAATAATTTCAAAAACATTTTTTTTAAAAGTCACTGTTTAGAATTCAGGAAAAATTACAACATTTTTAGAAGGATGTTTGTGTCATGCGTGTATAAGATATGAAACATTAAGTTTATTAACAGAAACCATTTTAATTGGACAATTTCATCAGAAATGTAAGGCACAAGAGTGAGAAGGCAAACATCATTCAAGAGCAAACCTGGGTCTTGATGTTCATACACTTTCACCAGTGCCTGTGCAGCAATAAAATGCGTTTACATTTTCTGCTCCTTCACTTATATTTAAATCATCACAAACCATTAGGTTTATTCATTTAGCAAACCACACTACCACATTGTGTAGATATTTGAAAAGGCAAAAACTATGGGAACAAAAATGTTCACTAAACTTTTCAAGCCATATATTAATCAAACATGATCTTGAGCAAACGTAGATGCATCCTTAATCCCACAAAGTAAATTACAACAGCTTTTCATGTTAGTCATATTAAATAAATAATTTGTGGCATATAATCTTATACAATTAACTGTTGTGAATAGAGAGTTGATTTTTTTACAGTTTAGCTGAGAGCTTCTGCTTTATTTGATAGACAACAGAGTGAGCTTCATCAAAGGAGTCTGACAGCGCTGACTGGACTCTGCTCCTCCAGCTCAGTAGTTTGGGTCTGTCCTTCAGAATGTCCCTCCCGCTGCACATCGGCTGAAAGAGACAATCAAATTGGCTCATGTGTGTTAATGTTGTGCATTAATATTCAGTTTTTGTCCTAATGAATGATGCATAACCGTCTCTAAATGCAGTCAACAGGCTCGTTTAGATGAGCAAATTCTGCGCAGAATCGATCACTGGTGATCACCGCAAGATGCATGCTGGTAATAAATGTGTCCGAGTTACGTCCGCCCTGCTCTGATGTCATGCTGACGTGTGCCAAAAAACTCTCGCGACGGCGAGGCGGCTGTGTCGGATTGAGCAGTCGAGTGCAGTAGCCCTCCACCGACTGCGCTGACCAAAAGCACGATGGGAAATGCCTGGATGACGACACAGCTTAATGCTCATTGGTTCAGACAACTGTGATGTTGCCGTTCTTTTCTAAAATGTTTTATTTTTTAGTCTAATATCATGTGGTTATGTGTTTAAATTGTGCATGAATATTCCCAAACACTATGCCACTGCGATCTCTGCGTGAGATATATGATTGTTGTCATATTTTTATAAACATGTAAAATACACGTTTGTATTAAAGTAAAATCGATGATAAATACGCCTTTCGTATGGAATTAAGTAGCAAGCACTTTGAGTGTCTTGTTCATCATATGTATTTTCATATAAAAACAACAGAGCTGAAATTATATCATGTTTATCAGCAACACATGACGTGAGTGTGATAACGCGATATCCGTCTTTGATCTCGTAGGTATCTGTTCCATTTCAAGAGGTCAGAACTGTCCGTCTTGACTGCGCTTATTTCACTCCTCCCCTCACTGCAGCCGCCTACTCTCGCCTACATTTCAGGCAAGGCGAGGCGCATCTCAAACAAGCCTAACTTCAGTTCTTACCTGCATGATCTCACAAACTGCTAACAGGTCAGCCAATGAGATGTCATCACCGCACAGGAAGGCCTGTCTCTTCAGAAACATGTTTTCCAGCATGTCCAGTGTGCCATCCAGGTCTCTCAGTGCCTTTTCAAACTTTGCGTCATTTTTCAGCTGTCCCATCATTGGAAATATAACCTGTACAATTTAAAACAGATAAACAAAATAGTATCAGATGAAGAATGACATCACTGCTTGAAAAGTCAACTAGCCGCATATCAAGCCCTGCCTCTTGCAGAAAGACTGTGGAAGCGTGCAAACGTGTGTTCACATGATGCCAGGCTGCGTACTCGTCCACTCGGGCTCTCTTCTCTGGCAGTTTGGGGTACCAGTGATCAGGGACATTGTAGGTTGTTGCCAGATACTTCAATATGGCATCACTGTCACAGAGGATGGTTAATAATAGAAATAACAATGCAAATAAAAATGCTACTACAGCTACTAATAGCAATAAAAAATTTAATTCCAGAGGTTAGTCTCTTCCTACCTCTCAGTAAGGACGAATCCATTGTCATCCAACACTGGCACTTTTTGCATTGGGTTGAGTTTGGTGAATTCAGGTGTTTTATGCTGCCCTAGAGATTCAAGGGCATTAAAGTATGATAAAGTTAAAAAATAATACAAAGCATGCAAAGTTCTTAAATATAGATGGGCTACGTACATCTGCAGGATCACCTTTGTACATGCTTGGATTCAAGCCACCTGGACTTTACAAATGCTCACTACGCTGTCTCCACTGTACAGCATACTCACACCAAAGTTGCTCACCTTTTCGTAACGCAATAAGTTCCACCGAATGAGGTATTTTGTTGTGTTTCAGGAATATTAGTAGAGCCCTGCATGGCTGCGATAGGAGATCCAAGTACGCTTTAACTGCCTGTCTGCCAGCCATAATCAACTGTTCAGTAAGTATGTTCCCCTTTAGACAACTTGAGCGTCACTGGTCGATAGTCCAATGACAAGCTGCTTAAAGGAATACGACACAAAGGATAGTCAAAATCAAAAACGCTTGTTGTATTTGAGACGTGTGAACACTAAATAGTATATTATTTTAAATATATTAATTTAAATGATTTTATAACTAAAAAACAATAGGTATTGTGCTTGTAATCGCTATAAGATGATATATTTGAAAAAAACTAAGTAATTATAAACGACGGTGATTGGTCGATCCGTACCAGCGTTGAGAAAAACAACACATACAACGTGACATCGCGTTATACGTAAGGCGCTGCGTAATTGACGTCTGAGGAATTTAAATATTTTAAAACCAGATTTAAGGTATAGATATTGATCATTTTGTTCATTAAACCAGAAAGTGTACCTCATATTTTCTGGTATTGTCAATATACAAAGAAGTTATGGTGGGATGTTTTTACATTTATAAATGACAAAGTGTTGTGCAACTTTATTTTACGATATGAACATATTAATGTTTGGCTTTTTGAACTATGACAAGAAGTGAGGCTTATATTATCATGTTTATTATATAATTGCATTACAGACGTCTTATATTATTTTTTTAATTACTCATTTATTTATTTATTTGATATTTGAGGTATTAATTATATAAGTACAGTTAAGGAAAGTACAAACTAAAAAGCTGTAAAAGCTCTTATTTAGTACATTTAAGTTATTGTGATTTAGCAAGGACTTTCATTATTTTATTTGTTTTATTTTTTCATATTTGTTGTTTTTATATATACATGTATAAAATTATTATTATTTTTTTTTTTGTATTTTTCAATGTATACCCTTGACACTTTTGTTGTGTATTTGTTCGAGCATCAATTAAAAAAAGAATAACTAAAATATATTTAAAAACCTGTGGAACTTAATCATTATTTAATAAAAAATAAATTAGAAAACCTTTAAAATATGTTAAGGATGGTAAGAATGCGAAAAGAACTGTGAAAACTATAATACACTGTGAAAAAAAAATGTTTATCATAATTTTTACAAAATGTTTGTTGACTTTAAAATGAAGTGAATTCATGCTTGATTCACCCTGTGTTTTTAGTGCTTGTAAAGTATTTGCAAACTGTAAGAATGTTAAGAATAAAAATACTGACTGTGAAAGATACAAACAAGCATATTGTGCAAACATTTCCTTTATTGCCAAAACTGTTGTTGACATGAAAATAAATTGAAGCATGATTCATTCAGTGATTTTATGACATGTTTCTTGCTTAAGATCATATGGATCCATTTTACAGAATTAGTGATAAAAAGAATGACAGAAACCAGATTCTGAATAGTTCTTTATAGTAGCCTATTTCTGCATAGTAGTTTAAACCATATTCATTTGTATAAAACTCATCCAAAGTCCCTCCCATCATGTGACTTTCCTTGATGTAAAAGGCAGTATTCATTTTGAAGGCACATGATGTAGTGCGGTGTCTGTGTCGCAAATTAGAAATTTTATATAGATCTTTTCTGGTTTTACATTTCCAGGTATTTTGGCACTTTGATACATAAGTACACAGACATTATAAAGCCCTTTAAAACACAGTGCTTTGTAAATGTATTGTGTGTTTTACATCGGTGTGGACAGTAGAGGGCCCTCGGTACCATTGGCAGCAACGAGCTTCTTTTTAGAGTGAAACTCGTTCTGAATCTCCAGAAAGGTCTTGTTCTTGGTCTCAGGGACCACAAAGAAGATGTAAGTGGCCACCAAGCAACAGATAACCAGGAAAACAAGGAAGCAGTACTGCTTTAGTCCATTCTGAGAGAAATTGAGAAAGAAAAGTTTGTTAAAAACAAAACACTTATATTCTACTTTGTTTTTAATAAAAAAAGAAATTAACAAATATCACCATTTGATTGTTTTTACATAATCTGCACGGTAAATAACGTCCTGTATCTTGGAGAAATTCAATTGCTGTAATAAAAAACTACATCTCAATAGAAGGGAAAGAAGATGCTCATACATACCACAATAAATGGAAAAATCATGCCGATGAAGAAGAAAGCCATCCAGTTGATAGAGCCGCCGATCATGTACGCAGCAGCTCGATCAGTTTGGGTAAACAGCTCTGTTGTTAAAATATTTGTCACACCACCTACAGCACAAAGCACATTTATATTACTGATCGAGCTAGTGTGTGTGCCAGTGCACCATGATATAATAATACAGGTGTGTATATGGATTTGGTGAAACCCTCAGGGTATCCAAAATGTAGATGGATCTTCATCAGAATAGATTTGGAGAAATTTAGCATTTCATCACTTTTCTCACCAGTGGATCCTCTGCAGTGAATGGGTATCGCCCATTCAGCTGATAAAAACATCACCAAAATTCACAAGAAACCCACACCACTCCATTCCACCAATTAACATCTTGTGAAGTGAAAAGATACATGATTGTAATAAAACAAATCCACCATTAAGGCGTTTTAATTTGGATCTGGCAAAAATATGACTCCATAACCCATATTAACACTTCCTCCAGTGAAAAAGTCCATCTGCTGTTATTCTCTCACATCAAAATCCACCAATATATTTATTTATAGCAGTTTTGGACTGTTTGGTCTTGTAAACAGTCCTTGATCTCTGCATATTTCTCTCCTGATTCCAATGAGATGACTTTTGGCGAAAGCAATTTTATTGATAGCAACTCTTTTAGTTGGAAGCAACATTTAAAATGCCTTAATGATGGATTTGTTTTTACAAACACACAGCTTTTCACTTCTCAAGATATTAATTGATGGACTGAAGTGGTGTGGATTACTTGTGAATTATTGTGATGTTTTTATCAGCTGTTTGGGCTCTCATTCTGATGGCACCCATTCACTCAAAAGGATTCATTGTTGACCAACTGATGTAATGCTAAATTTCTCCAAATCTATTCAGATGATTAAACAATCCCATCATGGCTGGCGTGAGAGTGAGTACATTTTCAACTAATATTTATTTATGGGTGAACTATTCCTTTAATGTTAAAACGTTTATAAAAACGTGTAATTTTCCTTCATTTCTTTCTTTTTTGCTCACTCATTTACCTGGTCCAAGGCCAAAACTGAGAATGAAGGCAAAAACACAGACCATACTAAGGTAGGGAACCCATGGGCTGGACTCCTGTGAGGCAGAAACACCAAATAAACATCAATAAATTTGCATTCATTCAAATGTTTGAAAATTAAGAACACTTTATGGCATTTTTATAAGCGACATACGTTAATGAAATATTGGCACAGTGCACAAAATAAATATATTGAGAAAAAACAGCAGGTATTGGGTCACTTGACCTGAAAAGTGAGGGTGATGGTGAAACAGACACAGCACACGCTCATGAGAGTGTATCCACCAATAATCAGAGCTCTTCTTCCCAAAGATTCGATGAGAAGACCCTAAACACAAACACACACACATCAGTTTGAATCAACTGTGAACTTACTCAAGCAGAATAATGATATTACTGTCTTCTGTAGAGCTGCTTACAATTGAAGTGAATTTGTTTCATAATTGATGAACTTTATGCAGCTATTTGAAGGAATCTGAACCAACACTGAACTGACTGGAGCTGAATAATGACACTATTGTCTTTTCAGAACTTTGAAGAATTTGAATTTGTCTCATATTTGAAAGAGTTTGCTACTTTGTTTCTGTTATTTTCCTGTTTATTACTATGAAGCTGCTTTGAAATACAAATAAGGAGACCTGACGTGACAAAAAAAACACCTTTCAAAATCTGATTCAGGATGTGATTTACTTTTATGTGATTAGCCAAGTGGGGCATGCTTTTTGGATCAACAGGCATTAGCTAAACAATTTTATGACAAATGCGCATAATATACAGTACCAAAAGCCTACCAATTAAATTGATTTCTATGCTCTGTGTCATGAATGGGATAAAAGAATTTTTGTGCAAGTATGATGACAAATTTCAGACTTACACACGTCAGTGCGGTGATGCACTCACAAGCTCCAGTTCCCACTGTAGCGTACGGAATCTTGTTAGCTGGAATCCCCGCCTGGTTGAACACGTAGTCTGCATAGAAATAAATCTAATGGGAGAAAAGACATAAATACAGTGGCATTGGTACACATTAGATCTGAAGATCTGAAGATCTCTTGTTAGATGCGGTCACATTAGCAACATTTCGGCTTAATTGCTCAGGAAAACAAGAGACATAAAGCACAACATGCTTAAGTATGTCAT
Organism: Labeo rohita; assembly: GCF_022985175.1. Classification (NCBI taxonomy): domain Eukaryota; kingdom Metazoa; phylum Chordata; class Actinopteri; order Cypriniformes; family Cyprinidae; genus Labeo; species Labeo rohita. The sequence continues at coordinate 41,142,555 of NC_066873.1, forward strand.
AATTTCGACTTTTTACGTCACAATTTCAACTTTTTATCTCGTAATTCTGACTTAAGTATGTCATAATTTTGACTTTTTACATCAAAATTTCGACTTTTTATCTCGTAATGACTTAAGTATGTCATAATTTCGACTTTTTATCTTGTAATGAATAAGATAAATCATAATTTCGACATTTTATCTCATAATTATGACTTTTAAAGTCCTAATTTTGATTTAGTAAGTCATAATTTCAACTTTTTATCCGTAATTCTGACTTAAGTATGTCATAATTTGGACTCTTTACATCATAATTTCGACTTTTTATCTCATAATGACTTAAGTAAATCGTAATTTTAACTTTTTATCTCATAATGACTTAAGTATGTCATAATTTCGACTTTTTATCTTGTAATGACTTAAATAACTCATAATTTCAAATTTTTATCTTATAATTATGACTTTTAAAGTCATATTTTTGACTTAGTAAGTAATAATTTCGACTTTTTATCTCGTAATGACTTGAGTAAATAATAACTTTGACTTACTAAGTCATAATTTTGACTTTTTATCTCATAATTATGACATAAGTATGTCATAATTTCGACTTTTACATCATAATTTCGACTTTTATCTTGTAATTGTGACTTAAGTATATCATAATTTCGACTTTTATGTCATAATTTCGACTTTTATCTCGTAATTGTGACTTAAGTATGTCATAATTTTGACTTTTTACGTCATAATTTCGACTTTTTATCTCATAATTATGAGATGGTTCACTATTGGTTTTGCAGTTCTAACGTTACTGTATCTCACATGTCTCTCTGTAAAAGCTTTTAAGTGTGCAAAATCATTTTCATACCAATTATGGGAGCTCAAGTAAATGTCACAGCTTCAAAGCTAAAATCTGAACATTTCTATTTTTTTTTCCCTTTTTTTTTCTCTTTAATATTCATTTGTTCTGAGAAAAGATCAGGGTTTAATCCACAGCAGGCCAATCACATGCCATTTTGGAGGGAGGTGTTTTTTTTGTTTTATCAGTGCACACATCAGCAGTCAAGACTAATCTTTTTACATTTCAAATCTCTAATGTGAAGTTGTTGTTTCTGTGTGTCTGGTTGTGATACACACCGCATTGATGCCATTGAGTTGCTGGAAAGTGTGAATCATGAAGAGGGTCAGGAGCTGCCAGCGAAGACTGGTATCCGTAAAAAGCTCCCAGGGCTTTTTGGGTTTAATTCCAAGGGCACTGATCCTCTCTGTCTCCATGTCCTCCTTTTCTCCGTGGTATTTATCCGGGCCATGGAACCACATTAGAGCTGAAAGAAAGTGGCAAAGGGCATAACATTCCTTTACTCACGAGATTCTCTTCTCCTCGCTTCTGTTGTTGGTTACGACTCAGCGGGTTGGATTTAGCTCCCGACAGAGTGCTCGCATCATGACATCCGTTCAAGTGTGATCATTTCAATGAGATTTTACGCTTCAGTCTTTTAAACACTCTGATTTTGTGGTTATATGCAGCTGAGATGACAACACCATCTTTCTTTCAATGGAATCATGGGTTTGAATGTGACTCGTGACCTTATACTTGCCAGACAAACAGCTAAAAACAAGCAGGGAACAATGAGCTTTTCTGCCTAGTCATTTTTAATGGTGGTTTGTATACCTGGGTTGTTGGTTAATTATTTTATCTTCTTCGATATATTTATTAAAATATGCCATTCAGACTAACCTGGCACTGTTTCTGAATTCATTACATAAAGCATATTGGTTTGTAGAAAATAGTTGATATTTAAATCTGTCATTTTCCATAAACTATTTAAATCATCATGTAACTTTAACAATAAAATTTAAAAACTCTTAATGCTCAACTCAGTTAAGTTTGTTTGTTAATTCAGTAAGATATTCTTTACAATAAATTAATACTTTTATTCAGCAAGGGCGCATTAAATGGATCAAAAGTTACTGTAAAGATTTATAGATTTCCAGATTTTAAATAAATGCTGTTTTTTTTTTTTTTATTTCAAATTTTACAGAAATATTAAATAAGCATTTTTAATGTATATTACAGTAAGAAATATTTATTGAACTGTAAATCAGCATATTAGAATGATTTCTGAAGGATCATGTGACATTGAAGACTGGAGTAATGATGCTGAAAATTCAGCTTTGCGTCACAAAAATAAATTATATTTTAAAATATATTCAAATATAAAACAGCTATTTTAAATTGTAATAATATTTCACAATATTACAGCTTTTACTGTAATTTTGATCAAATAATTTTACAAACTCTAAAAAATGCTGAGTTAAAAACAACCCAGTAAATGTTTAACCCAACCTTCTGGGTAGTTTAATTTAACTCAGCTATTGTTTAAAAAGTATTGTATTTCTTGCTTAAAATTAACCCAAAATAGGTTGGAAATTAATATAGTTGAGTTAAAGAAAACTACCCAGAAGGCTGGGTTAAGCATTTGTTTGAACAAGTTTGAACTTCCAAAATGCAGTTTAAATGCAGCTTCAAATGGCTCTAAACGATGACAGCTAAGGAAGAAGGGTCTTATCTAGCGAAACAATCAGCAAATTTCGAAACAAATTGATAATTTATGGACTTTTTGTCACGAATCTGGCCGGTGACCTTCGGTCCGCTCACCACCAGATGTCGCCCTCTCATTCCATTGACATTTACATTACACAGACTGTTGCACCACACCCCGGACTACATTTCCCATCATCCATTGCGCTGATCACCCGCATCCAATCAGAGACTCTATATAAGCCTTGGACTTCCTCTTGCATTTCGCCAAGTATTGTATTGTGTTAACTTTCGTACAGAGCCTTTGTTAGTTATCTAGTCGTTCGAGTCCTGTTTCTACGCTTTGTTCTCTCGTTTAGTCTTTCGCTGCCTGCCCTTTGGATCTCTAGCCTGTTTAATCGGATTACCCCTTTTTGCCTAGCCCCTTGGATTACGTTCGCCGTTGACCGACCCTCGCCTGTTCTGGATTACTCTTTTGTCTTGCTCTTACATACCTGTCTGCCGATGTCTGACCCTGCCTGTTTTTGACCATGTCTCTTCACAATAAAGTTATGCAGATGGATCCACCCGCTTCCCGTCTCCCTCACTTCGTAACACTCTTTAACCCCAAATGCTCATCTTGTCTTGTCTCTGCGATGCGCATGCATGTAATCCGGGTCAACAGAGTTAGGTTAGGTCGAAAAACTCCCATCTCGTTTTCATCTTCAACACTTTAAAATCATCATACATCGCTGTTTTACCTTTTTTTGTACCTTTTTTTTCTCTGCATGTTCACTTTGTAACTGAAACTGAAATCTTTTTCTCAAGAAACATAATTTCTTATCAAACTGAAGAAAGAAGACATGAACATCTTGGAAGACCAGGAGATGAGTATATTATCTGTAAATTTTTTGTTCTGGAAGTGAACTTCTCCTTTAAGAGATGAAGTCGGCGACACTGACTCGTCATCTCCGTAGTGATGTGACTGCATGCATGTTTCATATGGATTACATAATCATAGAATAGTTGTTTTCTACTTGAATTGGTTCATTTAAAAGTAGAAATTTAACTCTCTAGATAGCTTATATATTTAGTGTCTGTAAGACAAGTACACACGGAGTTTCAAAGTTTCGCTCTCAAGTTAACAGAGACCAAGATGGCAGAAAGCACATTCTGTTTGCTTCTATTATTTTACAAAAGCACAACGTTTCGTTGTTATTCTGAGTGCATACAAATAAACATAATGTCCTTACAGTTTCAAAAGATGTATTACTCTTGTCTGTATGACCAAAAATGACGGAGTATTTTAAGAGCAAGTGACCGCACCGGCGCCTCCATCTGTCATGCAGGGACTGCGCTCCTATTCAGCTTCCACACTCTTGAATAGTGCACATTTTTCTAGGTTAACATTAGACCGAGTGGCCAAGTAAAGTTGCTACTAATACATATTTTAGATGAAAAGCCATATCTGAGGTCGATGAATGATTGGTGAGCATTTGGATGTCCTGCTCAGTGTACTATAATACCACGTAGACCAGCCATTAATGGTCTGTCAGTCACAGTCTGCATGACTTTGCCACTTCCTGTGGATTTTTTTTCTACGACTAATAAAATTTTGGTTGACCAAACCTCTTTTTGCCGACTACCATTTAGTCGACTGCTGGGGGCAGCCCTACTATAAATTTTACTAAACGCTTGAACAGAAGTGTGTTTTAACGGACAATCCATTAACTGAAAAAAAAAAAAAAAAATACTGAATTCATTTTAACATTACGTTTAAAAATGTGAATTAACAGGTATATCTAACCAGATCCTGAAAAGCCTGACAACAGCTTCTGTAATCAAATAATATTGTGCAATTGTAAACATGGCTATTAAACCCTCCTGTACCCTTTCTGCACGCGACGTCATCTCCGCGGTCGATGAGCAGGTAGCGAGGGCTCTCGGGGAACCAGGGCAGAGTCAGCAGCTGCATTATGGCTGGAATACAGATGGTGGACAAGAGGATGGGCCAGTACGCTTCCTTACCTAACAGCTCACTGACACACACACAAAAACACACAAAACATGAGTCTTAACATCTTTACTGAGGTTTTAGGAGCTATGTTTAGGTGCAATAAGAGTAATCTATTTTATTCTACATGCTTCACACCATGTGAAGATCAAACCAGTTTTGACCTTCCTCGTATTGTGTGTATATATATATATATATATATATATCTTACTGTTTTTTTTCTTACTTGAGGCCAATCACTTGTCCTGTTAGGATCCCTCCGGTGATGAAAATGGAAGTTCCCATCGCCATAGCACCACGCAGAGCTCTAGGTGCGATCTCACCAATATACAAAGGCTGAACACATATTGCGATACCTGTCATTTTAAATAAGATGTTAGTTATGAGATCACAAACAAATGCATATAATGTTTTGTAACTTAATTAATTCAAAATGCTTCTCATTTACTACATATTTAGTCATTTAGCAGATACATACAAATGAGGAAAAGCACATGCAATTTAACATAAAAACACCAACAAAATCTCTCCATTACAGAAATTCAAAAATGCTGTGACTACCCTGAAACTACTTTGCACATATTTATTTCAGGTACAGCTTTTTTGCTGTTGTGGGATTGTTTTTTTCTTTACTTTACTGATTATCCAAAAGAAACTGAAAAATATTAAATTAAATTATTATAAATCTGACAAATTTTTGTTTAAAGTGTTTGTGCAGTGTTGTTCATTGATAACATTAGATGAAAAAAATGAAATTTATTTTGTGATGCAAAGCTGAAATTTCAGCATCATTACTCCAGTCTTCAGTGTCACATGATTCTTCAGAAATCATACTAATATACTGATTTGCTTCTCATGTTGTCTAATGATTAATGTTAAAGACAGTTGTGCTTTTTTGTGGAAACCCTGATACATTTATTGCGGATTCTGAACAGTGAATAGAAAGTTCAAAAGAACAGAATTTATTTGAAATAGAATAATTTAAGTCTTTACTAACTCTTTTGATCAGTTTAAACCATTCTTGCTGACTAAAAGTATTAATTTAAAACCAAAAAAAAGCTCTCATTAACCCCAAACTTTTGAAAGGTGGTGTAAAATGTTAATGTTTATTAAAAAAATAATAATAATAACACACAACTGTTCAACCATCACTAATTTAATGTTCTCAAAACTTGAGATACCTGCGTTTACTCCCGTCAAAAAACGTCCAACGATTAAAAGCTCAAAAGAGCTGGCAGGATAACTCAAGCCCATGAAGAAAGCAGCCAACAGAGCAAAAGTGTTGTTGAACAATAATGTCCCTTTCCTAAAAAAAGATGAAAAATTTATCTCAACAGGGCATCTCAACATTTGATTCCCCCAGTTTTGCATGTTTGATTACATCCATCACATATGTTCTGTACAGTATTTTTGACTTCAATTCACCTTCCAAATCTAATGGCCAGAGTTCCCCCCACAGACGCTCCCACAAGTCCACCGAGAGTGAATATGGACACTATGGTGGACCAGAGGAGAGTGAGCACCTGTGTGGAGATTTCAGTGTTGTAGCGCTCAGTCCATGTCTGATTAATGAAGTTCTGCACAGCCTGAGAGAAAACACACAAAGTAAAGAGAATAAACACTGTGTGGAATGAAAGGAAATGCCAGCTGTAAGTTGGATAATAGTAACATTAGCAAAAATAAAACACTGTGACAAAATATCTTCTTTCATGTTCTGCAGAAGAAAACTATTCTTAGTAGGTTAGTTACTAAGATAACATATGAACATTGAGAAATGTGGTTAACAATTAACCCTTTAACTGTCACCGCCCCCCTGTGGGACGCCTAAGTTTACTTCAACATATTAAAAAAAAAAATCCTAATCTAATCATGACAAACTATACATCGTTGGAAAGGTCTAAAAAATCTACATCATAACATGAGTTCTGACCTTTGTCACTGTCAGGTCAGTGAACTACAATTCACAGCAAGCAGCTCAGACTTCAGATATGGCTGCCCTGGACTCCATATCCCAGAATACTTTGCAGCACTCAAAATCACCTGAGTTTTGATTAGATGCACATCCAAGCAATTCACACTGATTGGACCCCTTATATAAAAAGATTCTCATTTCCACTTGCTTTGTACCTGTACTTTGGAATCTTTTCTGTTCATCTATTGCCTGACTACTGCCTGCTCTCTTTTTTTGTTTTGTTTTGTTTTGTTTTGTTTTGACTATTTGGATTGCTTTCATCTCAATAAAGAGATCATACCTGCAATTCCATCTGTCTGCTGATCCATCCTTGACAGTCACAAAATACTTTCTTCGTTGCCTTTTTCCCTTTCATGTTTTAGAAATCATAAGAAATTTTATATCAATTCAAAACCTAAAATCTCAAAATTCATCCTTTGAAAGGCATTTTAAAATCAGACATTGCATTACCAACGAAAATGTACATTAAAATCATATTACAAATTTTTTTCATTCATGAATTATAAAAATTTAAGTCTGGATAACTGTGACAGTTAAAGGGTTAAAGCAAAGACACTATAGCCAAAACTAGTGTTTTTCATTCACTGGTTAGTTTGGAGATTTTGGCATATTTTGCATGCATAATGTCGACTAGTGGGGGAAAAAAAATTTAGTGTTTGTTTTATTGTTGGGGTAAATGTTTAAATAAATAAATAAATGTTTATTGTTTAAAAATTTCTATATGACTGGCATAATTACAATTAGGCATCAGCAATAATCAAAAGGTGAAGTTTTATTAATAAGCAATTTAAAAATTGTTTAGAATTGAATTATTAATTCAACTTATTAATAAATATTAATTTATTAAACATTAATAAATGCTAATTTACAACCTATTTTGGGTTCATTTTAAGCAAGAAATATGTAGTAAGTAATAGGTGAGTTAAATAAAACTACCCAGAGGGTTTGGTTAAACGTTTAACCCAACCGCTGAGTCAAAACAACATAGTCAGTGGATTTGTCCATATTTTAATTTTTAACCCAGCATTTTTTAAAGTGAATGTTTAGATTTCTGTTTTGAAAATGTATGCAAATTCATGCATATTTAATTATACAGTGTTTTATACATAACATTTCAAAAAAAAAAAAAAAAAAAAAACGAAACAATTGTCTTAATGTATTGTAAGTAATCAGTGATTAATGTGTGCTTTCATCAAAGGGTTTTCAGGATTCAGTATTTTTTCTCACATAGAATGTAACAAAATTGTGCAAGGGACCAAAATCCAAATCCATGTGATATATTAACTATAAATATCATGTGACTTTTAGTCTAATGGACTGCTGCAATAATAACTCATGCATACATCTCACACACATACATACTGTACTGAACTCTGTGTGACTAATGCATATTGCACTTAATGTAAATACAAACGGGCTTAAGTAAATAGATAAGAATAATCACATTAATGCACATATTTCTTACCTTGGTAGGTGCATTTATGATCGATATATTGTAGCCATACTGAAACGTTCCACCAATGCCAGCCGCCCAGACAGCCAGAAGAAGAGACTTACTGGGAACCTGTGTAAAAAAGTTATTCTTATTTAAACTATTTAACACGGCTAATATTTAAACTGGTTAAGAGTTAACTTGAACAGTCAAGATCTGTGAAAATATGCAATATGAAGCACAAAAATATATGCACATGCAAATATGCAATGCAATAAATCTGCAAGACAGAAAATAAGGCAAGAATATTATAACTTTATGCCCTGTCCTTCACTGTTCATTATAGCTAGTGCTGAATAGTATACTACAACATAATAAATGTTATTAATAATAACAATAACAATCATTTTAAAAAATGTTAAATATATTTCAAAAAAGAATAAAAACGTAATAAAAACCATTCATTTATATGTCGAAATAACAACAACAACCACAATAATAATAATGCAACTGGTTAAATGTATTATAAATTTAAGAAAAAAAGATATATATTTTAATCATACCTTTATTTGTTGAGGTGGTTCTTTGAAATCTTTAAGTAAAGGTTGATATTCCTTAAGCTCTCCGCTGTCTTTGTTCATTTTTGCAGCTCGTCGAAAATATTTTAACATTTTTATTTATTATTCTACACGCCTCGTAATCACAGATTCAGACTGTTTCTGAAATGCGAACTTATCCTAGGACAGAACTGCTCTTAGTGCTCTAGATAAGGTGCATAACAGATATACTAGCAGAAACACAATCATGGTGTTGTTCATAGCATGGGTTCAGAGTTAATTCAGGATGAAATTCCATTTCGAGCCATGGAGAAGCTCTGTAGGGTGTCTTGAGGATATTTTTGATTTTTAACACATGCATGTCAATTGCTTTTCCATGTTGAGTCCTGTGGATAATCGTGTGGAGAGACTTTGTTGTGGACTGTAAATTCAAAAGTCAAATGAAAGCTTACCTTTCTTCTTAAAGTTGTAGGCTCTTCTGGGCCATTCATTTTAAATTCATTAATTTAGAGCAACATTAAAAGTTGAGAATGATAAAGAACTGAGCTATTCCATCATGCTTTATAGGTCTCGCTGCAAAGATTAACTTTGAAGGGAGGTAGGTCTGTGTGCAGTCATTAGTGTAATCATAAGCTCCAGTTGACCACAGCTTCACAGTTACTTCAGACACAAATTCAGCATTGTAAGATGTTGTGATCATAGTTGGATTGTTGTCTGTTTGGTTATTTGTAGTGTTGACTACTGAAATACTAAATGCTAGTTGGCTGTTCTTTGAGAGTACAAACATTTATTCAGCAATATCAAGCATTGTGCTGTTTGGCTTTTGATCACAAAGAGCACATTGTTGCTGTTTCAGTCAAGTGACCTGCAGAGCCCATAAGCCTCTTTCCGATTCATAGAAAACTCAACCGGTTTAGAAGTCTATGACCATAGCAGTATCATCGTTTTATTTCAGAAATTATTCTGCATTTACTGTCTAAAGCGTGGCATGTAGGCTTATGTTGTGTTAGTCAAGAAATTATTATCTATGCTTGAGATAGAAGGAAATCTTGTGTTGCCTCACCAAACTCAGATGTTCTGTATGAGCTGGTAATGCCTAACCACTGGCCTAGTTTAGATATGAACTGTTTAATGAAAGTGGCCATGCCTTCATTAACCACAAGAGGGCAGATCTTCGAAGAGAAATGACCATAGAAAAGTTGTTTTTTAAACTTAAAGGAGAAGTCCACTTCCAAAACAACAATTCACAAATAATTTACTCACCCCCCTGTCATCCAAGATGTTCATGTCCTTCTGTCGTCAGTCGTGAAGAAATTATGGTTTTTGAGGAAAACATTTCAGGATTTTTCTCCATATAATGGACCTCATTGGTGCCCCGCTTTTGAACTTCCAAAATATAGTTTTGATGCAGCTTCAAAGGGCTCTAAATTATCCCAGCCAAGGAAGAAGGGTCTTGTCTAGTGAAACGATCGGTCATTTTTTTCGGAAAATAAAAATTTGTATACTTTTCAAACACAAAAGCTTGTGTAGCACAGGCTCTGGGATGCGCACTCACGTAGGCGGAACTACAGAACCAGTGATTACAAAGCGAACACGCAAAGACTAAAAAAGAGTGCAAGTCAAACACTGTTTACAAACAAAAGGTACAACTTAAGTTGTAGGAGAAAATTCGCCATTCTCTACCTTTTTGAGCCAGAGAACACAGACGATGAACTTCGTAGAGACTTAGTAGTGATGGGAAGTACGGATCATTTTACCGACTCGGACCTTTGAGTCTTGTTCAGCAAAATGAAGGAATCTTTTTTCAAGTCATTTCGTTCATTTTAGCAAAATATAATTAAAATGTTACATGTTACTTCCCTAATACATCTACTGCTTACACAAACATTGATCACACTACAAACAAAAGACAAAACTATAATGCTATAAGAAACAGAAAAGGTTAATTCATTGTTTACCTGGGTCTTTAGTCTATGATTAGCTCACCTTACTTCTTATCTGACAAGTTTTCAGGTTTGAGTCATTCGTTCATCATGTGACAGCCCCATAAGATGAACGAATGACTCGAAAAACCCAAAGACTCGAAACAGGTGAACTAATTCCAGTACAGAACCTAATAGGATGTTGCGCATGCACGACTGAACGAATCACTCCCGAGTCACATTAAAGATTCGTTCAAAATGAACAAATCGTTCAAGAACGTGCATCCCAGAGCCTGTGCTACACGAGATTTATGCTTAAAAAGTATACAAATTTTTATTTTTCGAAAAAAAATGACCGATCATTTTGCTAGATAAGACCCTTCTTCCTCGGCTGGGATTGTTTAGAGTCCTCTGAAGCTGCATTTAAACTACATTTTGGAAGTTCAAAATCAGGGCACCAATGAAGTCCATTATATGGAGAAAAAATCCTGAAATGCTTTCCTCAAAAACCATAATTTCTTTACGACTGAAGACAGAAAGACATGAACATGTTGGATGACAAGGGGTTGAGTAAATTATTTGTAAATTGTTGTTCTGGAAGTGGTCTTCTCCTTTAACAAAATTTTAGTATTAACTTTAAAAAATAACTTTAAAAAGCAACAGTAGTTCCAAGCAGCATACACTGAGAGGAAAATACTACTACTACTACTACTACTCAATATAATATAATATAATATAATATAATATAATATAATATAATATAATGTTATTATTATTATTTTGTTAAAATGTTAAAATAATAATTATTATTATGTTGTTGTTGTTGTTATAACTACACACACACACACAAATTATAACTTAAAGAAGTTTTAGAGTAGGGGATTAATCAATATATATTGCAATATATTAATATTTTCAAGTCGTTGTTAAATGGAGTTTTACTTATTAGCATGGAAAAAAATTTCCAATATATAAAAACTAATATTTCAATATGCAACATTGCAGTTAGGGGAGTTATTTTATTTTATTTATTTTGAAGTTAGTTATTTTTGCTAAATAGAGGGCACATAATTACTTTTTAACATGACATTTATAAAAATGTTATTCTTAAATGCATTTTCCCCATTCAGAGCATAATTTTTTAGCTTAGTATGAATTAATATTAGACTATTTTACATTTTTTATTTTATTCTGTAATTCATATAAATATCAATAATAAAGCAGAAGACATGTTGTTATAAAAAGATAATTGACATAATGGTTATTTGACTTTTTATATGAGATTTACACATTCCTGTTTAATTATTATTATGCATAAATTGGTGTATATGTTTTGTAACTTTACAAATTTAAATGAATAGTATTAGAATGTCATAATTTAAATGTAATTTTGTATTTTTTTTTTTTTTTATTTATTTAAAATTATTCTTGCTGAATAGAGGGTACATAATTACTTTTTTTTAGCATGACATTTACAGATATTTTGTCCCTAAACACATTTTTCCCATTCAAAGCATAATTTCTTTATCTTAATTTTAATTGATATTAGACTATTTTCAACTGAATTAAAGAATTTGTATTCTTTAATTTCTATAAAGAACAACAATAAAGCTGAGAAGGCAATATCTGTTGTTAAAAAAAAGATAATTTATGTAATGATTATTTGACTTATTTTTGATGTAAGACTGAGATGTTCCTGTTTGATAATTATTATCCATAAATTGATGTATATGTTTTGTAATTTTACAAATTTAAATGAATAGTATTATAATGTCAATTTAAATGTAATTTTATATTATTTATTTATTTATTTATTTAAAAATATTCTGCTGAACAGAGGGCACATAATTACTTTTTAGTAACATATTTTCCCATTCACAGCATCATTTTTTATTTTTATTTATTTGTTTGTTTATTTGTTTGTTTGTTTATTCCTAAGATTGAATTAATATTAGACTATTTTCCAATGAATTAAAGAATCTTTATTCTTTAATTTCTATAAAGAACTGCAATAAAGCTGAAAAGACATATCTGTTGTTAAAAATTGATATAATGTATGTGACTTATTTTTGATATAACACTCTAAAAATGCTGGGTTAAATATGGAGAAACGCAGGAATTGGGTTGTTTTGACCCAGCGGTTGGGTTAAATGTTTAACCCAGCCTTCTGGGTAGTTTTATTTAACTCATCTATTGCTTAAACCCAAAACAGGTTGGAAATTAACATGTATTACTATGTTCAATAAATAAACATTTATTAATAAGTTGAATAAATAATAATTTAATAAACGTTTTTATATAGCTTATTAATAAATGTTCACCTTTTAAGTATTGCTAATGCCTCTAGTATTTATATGTCTGCTTTTTAATTTATAACCTATTTTGGGTTCATTTTAAGCCAGCTCTTGAAAATAGTAACCCAATAGCTGGGTTTGTCCATTATTTACCCAGCGCTGGGTTGTTTTTAACCCAGCATTTTTAGAGTGAAGATTGAAATATTCCTGTATTTATATTTATTTATTTTGATGTGTATGTTTTGTGACCACAAGTTTAAATGAATGGTATTACAATGTCATAATTTGAGTTTAATTTGGTATTTTTTATTTATTTCTTTCGTTTAAATTTAATCCATGTGACCTGAAGCCCCGCCTTCTATGCGCGCACGTGACCTCCGTGCGCTTGGTAACTGGGAAAGCGTCGCCCATAGAGAAGCTGAACGCGAGGAGCCCCGGAAGATTTATAGCTGAAACGGATCACTATGCGAGATAAATCCTTCGTTCACGTACTTTCTACAAGCTCTGACATCACACACACACATGCGAGCCGTTCACAATAACACTGACACACTGACTGGGATATCCGGCTAAGCGTCTTAAGGCTTGGGACGGTAAGTTTTGTTTTGGTTTCGCGAACTTTTATGCGCATCTACGTGTGTCTCATGTAGTTGCATAGCAAATGCATGGAGTAAAAACGATGTTGCATGTATGTGATAAGGTTCTTGCTGATTTGCCTATGCATTTTGCACCTGTACGTCTCTCTCTCTCTCTCTCTCTCTCTCTCTCTCTCTATCTCTCTATCTCTGTCTGTCTGTCTCTCTCTCTCTCTCTCTCTCTCTCTCTCTCTCTCTCTCTGTATAGCTGTTTCATATCTAAAGGTTTATCGCAGGAGATGGAGATATTGGTTTGGCCAAATATTGCCATATTGCATCTTACTTGTTACCTAATGCGATGAGGCACTAATGCACTTAATAGGATTCAGGTCGCCCTCCCTTGTCTTCCTGGAGCTCTCAGATGCAAGCTGTGTCCCATACATAACTGAACCCGATACATAACTGATTACCAGCTTATGCTAGAGACAACATCAGCATCTGTTCTTGCCAGGTAATAGCTCCCTTGTGAGCTTGCTAGGGACCTGACGTCTTCATTAGCATATAAAAAACTGTAATTCTCACAGATCCCAAAAGAGTCTGAAGATGGCTTGCGCTGTGGAGAGATGAGTAAGGCCTCCTGATATCGGGTGATTAGATGCCCATATAGGCATGGGAAAACTACAGAGCAAGTTTCGGCGGCGCTCGGACCTTTACAAGTGAGATATGGATGAGCAGTGATGTTTTGACAGCTGGTTGTGATGAATTTATGCTCATTGAGGCTGTATTGTTGACAGGGCCAAAGAGGGGGCGGAGCCTGCACCTGTGCACCAGGTAGTGCAGTATGAACCCGCTCACACAGATGCCATCAACTGTGTCGTCAGCCTGACCGCTGACCTGTGTGTGTCAGGAGGGCATGACCAGGTGAGCTGGAGATGCTTTGAATAGGAGGGAGGTTTGGAGATTAATGAGTGGTGTTATGTTGGATGAATTGCACAAATAATTCACCTTTTACTAAGCTCTGCCCACCTTGGCTACACATAAAGTAGGTAAAAATGGTTGGTGGCATTGCACAGGATTTTATCATTTGTTATTCTTCAAAGAAATTGGTATTACCCAGTAACGTTGGAAAACTGTGCTGCGAAACACTACAAGTGAGCCATATATTGTTAACTAAAACTATATCAAGAGTCATTTTTGTTCATTAAAGTAAAGTATAAAATATTAATTGAAAAATTTCAATGAAAATTAGAAATTGTTGCCTCAAATAAAAGTAAGTTAAAGCTAAAGTACTAAAATTACTAAAGTACTAAAATTCCTAATTATATATACATATATACAAAGTAATAAAAATGACAATATATAAAAATAAACACTAATTCAATAAATAACCTATAAATGTTATTTGAAAAATTTCAAGTTTTTTAAACAAGACTTTTCTGCTCATCAAGGCGTTTATTTGATTAAAAACGCAGACAAAAACTGCAATAATATTGTGAAATAGTATTACAATTTAAAATGGTGGTTTTGTTTTAATATTCTTTAAAATATAATTTATTCTTGTAATCCAAATCTGAATTTTTAGCATCATTACTCTAGTCTTCAGTGTATATATTAATATGTTAATATGCTGATTTATTATCAATGTTGGAAACAGTTGTGCTGCTTATTTTTTATTTTTATTTATTTATTTATTTGGAACCTGTGATACTATTTTCAGGATTCTTTGATGAATAAAACATTAAAAAGAACAGCATTTATTTAAAATAGAATCTTTTGTAACAATATGCACTACTGTTCAAAGTTTGGGGTCAGTACATTTTTGGTTTCTTTCTTTCTTTGAAAGAAATTAATACTTTAATTCAGCAAGGATGCATTAAATTGATTAAAAGTGATAGTAAATACTTAGATTGTTAGAAAGATTTCTATTTTGAATAAATGCTGTTCTTTTTAACTTTTTATTCATTGAAGAATCCTGAAAAAAGTATCACAGGTTCAGAAAATGCAGCACAATTGTTTCTAACATTGATAATAAATCAGCATATTAGAAAGATTTCTGAAGCATTGTGTGACACTGAAGACTAAAGTAATGTATGGTGAAAGTTCAGCTTTGCATCACAGAAATTATATTTGAATTATGTTAAAATATAAAACTGTTATTTTAAATTGCAATAATATTCATAATATTACCTTTTTTCTTTGATGAGCTTTGATGAGCATATGTGACTTCTTAAACATAAAAAATCTTTTGAACAGCAGTGTATATATCTGTTTCATTAATTGACATTATGTCCATTTTAATATGATTTGCATTTTTACTTCTGATTGTTTTTGGTCAGGCGGTTGTTGTCTATGACTGGAGAGCTGGAAAGCGGTGTAAATCTTTCCAGGGCCACAACAGAGAGATTACAAAGGTAATAAAATTACAGTTAATTCTTCTAATTTGATTTGACAAGCAAAGCTTGGACTTATTTTAGATTAGTTTTCATTAGTGGAGCAAAATTGAATAAAACAAACATTGCTTAATCATTTCACACGCATAGAGATGACACAATGAGTAAGTGTTTTATGTACTGTGTACATAAATCTCTCTGTTTTTGTTTAGTTATGCTGTTTTAAAGGAAGTTCCTTGATCTTCAGTGCGTCCCGTGATAAGACGGTGCTGATGTGGGATTTGGGTCGAGATACACAACCCGTCCAGGAGTTTTGTGGCCATGAGCTCGTAGTTAACGGGGTAGCGGTAAGCCCAGGTGAACAACCCCTCAAACAATAACACACAATGAACAAGAAAATCTCAATCACAGTCCTGTAATGTGGTTTTATTCATTTGTAGACGGCTCAAAGCTGTGCACGGGCTCTAGGGATAACTCCATGCGCCTCTGGGACATTGAGTCGGGAGAATGTCTGCAGAAAAACACCATCTCACGTAACCTGGTTAGAAAGGCTGTCTTCATTGACTATGTTCTGGGGCCAGTTGCATAAACTTAGCCTCTATGTTGACCCTGTCTTATAAACTAGTTTGACTAACTAACAGTTAACTAAGGGGTAATCAGTCTTATATTTTTATGTAACTGAATTTAAAAAAATTTGACCAGTCTTAAAGGAGAAGTCCACTTCCAAAACAAAGATTCACATATAATGTACTCACCCCCTTGTCATTCAAGATGTTAATGTCTTTCTTTGTTCTGTCGTAAAAAAATTATGTTTTTTGAGGAAAACATTTCAGAATTTTTTTCTGGGATCGCTTGAAGCCGCATTTAAACTGCATTTTGCAAGTTCAAAATCAGGGCACCATATCAGTCCATTATATGGAGAAAAATGCTGAAATGTTTTCCTCAAAAAACGTAATTTCTTTACGACTGAAGAAAGAAAGACATGAACATCTTGGAGGTGAGTACATTATATGTCAGTTTTTGTTTTAGACTTGGACTTCTCCTTTAAAGAAAAAAAAAGATGACTAACTTTTAAGACTAGTCTAAACCTTTTATGCAACCGGCCCCTGATGTTCTTGCGTATGTGTTAATATACTTTCACGTCACTGAACATGAACATGTCCTGTCCTATTTCAGGTGACCCATTTGTGTTGGGTGCCAGGAAGCACATCTATTGTCCAAACCTCAGAAGACAAAACTATCAGGTCAGAAAATTGCTGATATGTCATATGATCTTTTGTGTTGGTGAACGGTTGTTGTTTGCAGAGATGCATTTCTCTGGAAATATTTGCTAATCAAATAAGCTGCATGATTGTGTAGATTATATCACAGTATAGCTCTGTGTATGAAGTCCTAACTGACAACTGACGCCCGTTAACCGAAAAGATTATTTTAAATTAGAATTGAGTTAAATTGGAAAGGATAAGTGTCTGTAACCCATTAAAAATACATTAGTTTTCCAGGGATTCATTTTACATGCACAAAAAGCAGCAAACAACAGAACATGATGATTCACACGGTCACATCACATACCTGCATCGCTTCTGCAAGCGGAGAAAAACATCGTAAAGCTTGGCTATATATATAATGAATGAATAGGCCTATACAATAAATATGTTTTACTAAATTAACAAAACAAAAGAAAAAACTGTGCAACAAGTAGCTAGTATGCAGTGTTTTGGTTTATTTTGGTGGTGCACGAAAGAAATCCAAGACGGCTGAAAGTGGCATCCTATTTTTCTTTATTTTACCAAAGCACAACGATTTGTTTTTATTGTGAATGTACGCAAATAATAGCAAACCATTTACAGTTTAATTTATCTGCACGACTATAAGGAGAAATTGTTTCCACTGTTATAGAAGGAAAAAAATCAAGTGATTGTGCTGGCGCCGCACACGCACACACAGTTAAGCATTGCTAACTTGACAATGCAGCTAATTCATTATCATAATAAAATACAGTCAACCAAACACTCTGTTTAAATCTGTGCCGTTAATCGTTATCACCATACTGCCGTGATATTATACCGAACAATTTGTTTAATCTGGATATTTGAATGTGAGTGAAGTACAAAACCAGGTTTACATAATAAATAATATAAATAAATACATTTGTTTTGGCTTGTCGTTTATATAGCCTAGCTTCTTATATTTTCATTCTTGTTTTTTTCTGAATACTGTTAAATTGAAAGGATTTGTTGTGGAGTGAGGGGAACTAAAATAGCATAGCCTAGCTATGTTTATAGTGTTTGTAAACATTTTGCATCTGCATTAGGTCTATTTCTGAATGTTATAATAAAATGCGACTTATAGGCCTATGCGATTTTGTCTTTTTTTCCTCTCTCTCTCTCAAAATGCAATTTTATTTTAACCATGCAGCAAACGTTTTAAAATATTTTGATAAATTACTGAAACAAAATTAAGTGACCTTTTAAACCGTTTAACTGATTGTATTAATTGGTCAAAATTCTTTATCCAGTTAAAATGAACATCCCTAATTCATTTGTTACAGTACTTTTTTAGTCTTTGGTAAGGTTGGTTATTCATATACAACTGTTTATTGTTTGTTAATATCAGCATAGCTCTATTAAATAATGAAGGAATAGTTTACCCAAAAATTAACATTTTTTAAATATATACTCACCCTTAGGCCATCATGATCAGAACAGATTTGGAGAAAATTAGCATTGCATCATTTGCTCACCAATGGATCCTCTGCAGTGAATGGGTGCCGTCAGAATGAGAGTCCAAACAGCTGATAAAAACATCACAGAAATCCACTAGTATTTCACACAACTGAAGTCCATCAGTTAACATCTTGTGAATTGAAAAGCTGCATATTTATAAGCAACAAATCCATCCATCAGGGCTTTTTAACTTTATACAACTGCTTCCTGCCAAATTACGAGTCCGTAATTCATAATAACGCTTCCTCCAGTAGAGAAAAGTCAATCATATCAAAATCCACTGATGTACTTGTTTAGAACTATTTCGGACTGTTTTCACTTGTAAACAGTGCTATATGTTTTTATAAGCTGTTTGAACTCTCATTCTGACAGCACCCATTCGCTGCAGAGGATCCACTGGTGAGCAAGCCTTGAAACAATGTATATTATGACATGCGGTATATTAATGATTTTGATTTGTGTGTTGGTGTGTGTCTCAGGGTGTGGGATAGCCGTACCTGGCAGGTCACTAACACATTTCCGGCAAAGCAGTACATCCAGACACACTGTGATATCAGCTCGAACTGTTACCACCTGCTGTCGTCCAGTAATGGTTTCGGCGGTCAGGGATGTGAGGCCACGGTGAGTTTGTGTACGGATGCTGCAAGTCGTGCGTGTACATAAATTTATACACTTGTGTGTTTATGCTTGTGTATAGCTGTGGGACCTCAGACAGCCCGGCTGTAAGGTGACCGAATACAGAGGACACCTGCAGACCACAGCGTGCTGCGTGTTTGTGCCTCCCCGTCCCGGATGTCCTGCCCTCGTTGTGTCATCGTCTTATGACAGCTCAGTAAAAATATGGGACCAGAACACTGCAGGTAACACACAAATACACTTCTGAACATAAACCACTGAATTGGCCAGCTGGCTCATGGGGTAATAAGCCAGCTTCCTGTTTATGGAAGTCAAGTCAGAAAACTTTTAGATGTTTAGGTATGGGGAGCCCATCTCCCCATAACTGAATATAAATATTTAAATACATGCCAAATAGTAATTATTTTAGTATTAATAATAAATTAAATAAAAAAAATATCAATATTTGTTAAATATATCATATGTACACTACTGTTAAAAGTTTTGGGTCTGTAGGTTTTTTTGTTTGTTTGTTTGTGTGTTTGTTTTTTTAGGATATTTAAACTTATATTTAGCAATGATATATTAAATTGATCATTAATAACAGTAAAGACTTTTATGTTACTAAAGATTTATTTTTCAATTAAATGCTGTTCTTTTGAAGTTTCTATTCATAAAATAATTCTGAAAGAAGAAAAAAAAATCTCAAAAATGTAGGTGGCACAACTCTTTTTACCATGTTTCTTGAGAAGCAAATCAGCATATTAAAATGATTTCTGAAGGATCATGTGGCACTGATGACTGGTGTAATTAATAGGAATAAATTATATTTTAAAGTATATTAAAACATAATATACATATTTAGTACTGTACTTCAAAAGCTACAGAAGATACTTACATGTTTCCCAGAAGATAAAATAATAAAATTTACCCTGATCTTTAAATTCAAAAATTTTTAACCCCTGGCTCTTAATGTATCGTGTTTCCTTCTGAAGCATCAGTTAGTGTGTGAACCTTCTGTAATAGTTGCATGTGAGTCCCTCAGTTGTCCTCAGTGTGAAGAGATGGATCTCAAAATCATACAGTCACTGTTGAAAAGGGTTCAAATACAGTAAAATGCTGAAAAACTTGTGGTTTTGTGGGACGTGAAGGATTTTTCTGAAGAACAGCAGCCAGTTTAACTGTTCAGGACAAACAAGGGACTCATGAACAACTATCACTAAAAAAAACAGCTGTGGACCATTCAGGTAACAAACAATATTAAGAATCAAGTGTATGTAAACTTTTGAACAGGGTCATTCTTATAAATTCAATGATTACCTTCTCTTGTGGACTATATGTAAACGTCTTTTATGTGAAATATCTTATTCAGGCCAGTACTGAATAAAAATATAATATTCATTTTGTATGATCCCTCCTATTTTGATAAAATAATTAACATTTTGCAGATTCTGCAAGGTGTATGTAAACTTTTGACTTCAACTGTATTAACCACTCTTTAAGAGCTGAGATTTACTGTGAAAATGAATACATTTTAGCCAGGTTTTTGATAAGTGGAATTTAAATGCAAATGGTTCCCCTGTTTCCCAAATATAAGAAAATGCCACACTTTTCCTTTAAATAACAATATCAAAGGCAACAGTTGACACCCTTTCACATTATATTTCATGTGTGTCATGTTTTCTGAAACAAACAGCTTATGTTAAACGTGTCAAGCTGGTATAATCATGGAAAAAAGCACCACATCCGCTTAAAATCTAAATGGTTTGATTCTTGTCTCCTCCATATTCTCTCTTCAGCATGTTTGTACACATTAACGCTGGACGGTTCGGGACCTTTGGTGTCTCTGGCTCCGTGTGACTCCACCAGTCTCCTGTGTGCCAGTTTTAACACAGGACTGCACCAGCTACATCTAGATCAGGGAGCAGTGCCCAGCCTCACTGAAGTGGCTCGCTTCTAACGTCTATCTGGACCGCCTGGAAATGCAAACTGATGAGATAAAACGAACAAATTTAATAACTGGAACTCCTGGAAATGAGACTGTACACTACGTTTCCAAAGTATGTTGATACCCTATTCTTTTAAACAAATGGGTCATGCAAAAATGAAAATTTGCTAAATTTACTCACCGTCAGTGCAACCATGTAGAAGAGTTTGTTTCTTCATCAGAACAAATTTGGAGAAATGTAGCATTGCATCACTTGCATCACTCTGCCGTGAATAAGTCCAAACAGCTGATAAAAACATAAGTAATCCACAACAAGTAATCCACACAACTCCTGTCCATCAGTTAATGTCTTGCTAAACAAAAAGATGTGTTTATTATAAACAGGTTTTCATTTAACTGTTGCTTCCGGTCAAAGTATGAGTCCATAATCCATAATATCTCCACCTCTAATGGAAAAAGTCATCTTCAGGGGAGAAATATGCACAGATTAAGCACTGTTTACAAGCGAAGACCGATCAAAACAGCTCTAAACAAATTTGATTTCAATATGAGAGGACAATAGGGGATGAACTTGTTCACAGGAAGAAGCATTTTAATGAAATATGGACTATTTTTGGTCAGAAACAATGGTTTAAAGTTAAAACGCCTTGATAGATTTGTTTCTTACAAACATGCAGCTTTTCACTTCACGAGATGTTAGCTGATAGACTGGAGTCGTGTGGATTATTGTGATGTTTTTATCAGCTGTTTGGACTCTCATTCTGACTGCACCCATTCACTGCACAGGATCCATTGGTGAGCAAGTGTTGCAAAATGATACTCTAATGAAGAAACACTCATCTACGGCCTAAGGTTGAGTACATTTTCAGCCAATTTTTTATTTTTGGGTGAACTGTTCCTAACAGGTTGGCTATTTCAGCCACGCCTTATTACTAACAAGACCGTAAAATCAAGTCTTTACATGTCCAAATGTGTCTATATGTTCCAACATTATCCACATATTTTTGACTATGTAGTGTATGACGCCTGACTACACAAACCATTAAAGGGTGTGAAACGTAATTTATTTACTTGAGACTGAGTGTCTAAAAAAATTCCCTGCCTGCAGAAATGATTTACAGTATGGCATTTTGCAAATATGGCTTGATTCATGGTCAAAAATGATTGGAGACAAGATGGGTGCTGTTTTTTTCTGTGAATGTGTGTTACTGTGTGAACAAATGTGGGCAATAAAATGCCACTCAACTTGTGCTTGGTTGCTGAATAACTTGAATAACTGAATAATATGTTTTTGGAAGCCAAGGGTGTAAAGTATAGGAAAAATTGTACTTAATTATATGTTAAATTATTATTTTACAAAGTTTATACTTCACTTTGACTATTGTTGAAACTGAATACTCCTAGTCTTAACTTAAAAATCACATTTAATAGTCCCTACAATTTAGAGCTTCAAAATACAAAGTTGTCATGGTTTTTGTGTGTGTATATACAGGTGCATCTCAAATAATTCATTTTTTGTTTGCAACTTATTTAAAAAAACTGAAACTTTCATGTATTCTAGATTTATAACATGTAAAGTAACACTTTTCTAAAGGTTTTTTGTTTTAATTTTGATGATTAGAGCTTACAGCTCATGAAAGTCAAAAATCCAGTATCTCAAAATATTAGAATATTTTCATTTAAGTTTCATTAAATGTCCATCCCTACAGTATACATTTCGGGTATCTCTTATTCTTTGAAACCACAATAATGGGGAAGACTGCTGACATGGCAATGGTCCAGAAAACAATTCACACCCTCCACAAAGAGAGTAAGTCACAGAAGGTCATTACTGAAAGGGGTGGCTGTTTACAGAGTGCTGTATCAAAGCATATTAAATGCAAAGTTGACTGGAAGGAAGAAATTGGGTAGGAAAAGGTGCACAGGCAACAGGGATGGCCACAAGCTTGAGAATACTGTCAAGCAAAGCCGATTCAAACACTTGGGAGAGTTTCACAAGGAGTAGAATAAAGCTGCGCTTCAAGAGTCACCATGCTCAGACGTCTTCAGGAAAAAGGCTACCAAGCCACTTCTGAAACAGAAACGTCAGAAGCATCTTACATGGGCTAAGAAGAAAATTAAATGGACTGTTGTTCAGTGGTCAAAAGTCCTCTTTTCAGATAAAAGTACATTTTGCATTTCATGTTGAAATCATGATCCCAGAGTCTGGAGGAAGACTGGAGAGGCACAGAATCCAAGCTGCTTTAAGTTTCTGAAGTCAGTAATGTTTTGGGGTGCAGTGTCATCTGCTGGTGTTGGTCTGCTGTGTTTAATCAAGTCCAAAGTCAATGCAGCCGTCTACCAGGAGATTTTGGAGCACTTTATGCTTCCATCTGCTGACAAGCTTTATGGAGGTGCTGATTTTCTTTTCCAGCAGGACTTGCCCACAGTGCCAAAGCCACTTCTAAGCGGTTTGCTGACCATGATATTACTGTGCTTGATTGGCTAGCCAACAAGCCTGACCTGAACCCCATTAAGAATCTTTTCTGTTTTGCAAATCCGTTTTTTTTATTTGTCTTAGGAAATATTCCAATATTTTGAGATACTGAATTTTTGACTTTCAAGCTCTAATCATCAAAATTAAAACAAAACACTTTAGCAATGTTTTACTTTACATATAATGAATCTAGAATATATGAAAGTTTCAGTTTTTGAAATAAGTTACAAACAAAAAATGAAAACAAAAAGTTACAAACAAAAAATAAACTTTTTCACAATATTCTAATTTTTGAGATGCACCTGTATATACAGCATGTATATATATTGTGAATATTTAAAACTGCCAAATCCATTAAACTGAAATATAATCGGCCACAACAACATTTAACATTGTGAAGAATTTGACTAATCCACTTGTGTTATAACCACCGTTATACCGATGATAAGATGTGCAAAATTGACTTTAGGTATAAGGTTTGGACTGGGCTTAATTTGTCTTGAATAATTAAAATGGAAAGTAAAAAAATGTAAGTAAAAAGTTAACAAAGTTTATACATCAAATATTAATGTTAATGGCACAATCTTGTTCATCTCATCTATTTCTAAAGCTGAAAATGATTCTTTTTGGTACCTAATGCTTAACTACAATTAAATGTAGTTTAGTGTAGTTAAATGTCCTTTTTTATGCATTCCCACAAATATATTTTCAGCTGGATACTTTGACTTACAGTTGAGTACAATTTAGAGGGAAAAAAGGTACCCATACTCTACCCTGACTATAATTTCCCTGTACTTTTTACACTCTTGTTGGTGACCGTTTATTTGCACTTTTCATTAAGTAATTGCTAGCAGGTCAAAATTATTCACTGCCAAAATCATTCATGCACAAATCACGTGTATATGAAATCTCACTCTCTCTCACTGATGGCTGTATTCACACAGAGTATTTGGCAACATGGGAAGCTGAATCATTTTTCACATAGAAGCTGCTAGAGTTTAAAGACACGCTCATAAACACATTCAAGCATTTATGTAAACAGACTAGACTTGTATTCACACACTGAGAAACACTGAGGAGAGGGAGAGGATGCTTATGAAATGATGTGGCCCTTTAGAAAATTCAACACAAAAACAGCAGATCTCAATATTTTTCCAGAAACAAGTGATCAAACAATGGAGAATGTGAAGTCAACGAAAATTAGTGATGCAATGTGATTGTTTTTTTATGTTTTTTTTTTTTTTTTTTCTTTACTAGGAGTTCTAGAACAAAAAGAATGTTTTTTGTTTTTGTTTTTCCAGAAAATACTGTCTTCTCACCATGGCAGTGTTGATTTTTCATGTAATGAGCAAATTTGATTGTTTTTAACTATTTTTTCACAAATATACCAACCAAAGATTTAGTTTTATGTCTTTTATTTTTGCATTAATATACAGTGACCCCCCCCCCAAAAAATATCTGTACATTTAAATCACACTTAAAACTGCCTGAATGTCATTGCATTAGATAACAAAATGTCTTTTTGAAATGCAAAAAAAGCTGCATTTCATTTTATTTAATTTTATTATTTTATTTCATGTATTTTATTTGTTTCTTTTTATTGTATGCATTTTATTTTTTTTATTTAATTTGATGCATTGTAAAATACTATTGTCCTATGTTGAGAGGGGCAGAGGTTTGTTCTAATTTAATTTAATTTATTTATTTTAAAATTGTGTCTTTAAATCAGCTGGTGTTTTGGAAATTTTGAAAGCTTTTTGAAGTCATCAGGTTTGCACAGGTGTAGTTCATCCCATTAACTATCAACATGATATTTATCCTTGCTTTGATGCTATATTTTGCTGTATAATGCAATGGCAAGACATATATTTTAAAATAAGATTACGTTTTGCACCCACTTTATAACATTTGCAGAATATTGGCGAACAAACCCAACAAGGATGTTCATGTACTATATAATGTTGTTTTAATAGTGCAGAAGGATGTGAAGGTTACAGTGATGTGTTTATTTGACTATTATGTAAATGCTGAGGTGTGGAGTTATCAATTTGAAGGAAATGTTTATGTATTTGCACATAACGTGAATAAATTATTTCAGTTCAATGAACACCTTTTTTGGCCCTTTTTTGCATACAGTCACAGCAGGAAATGGAAACATCTGTGGAATAAAATGTGCAGCATGATCTTTGCTGCTTATGAATGTGAATGTCCAATAAGAACATGTTTGCATGAACAAAACCAAAAGTTTCCGGTTGGTAATTATTTTATTTTATTTTATTTTATTTTCAGCTTTAAATTGACAGCCTAAAATACAAAAAAAATAGAACTGTACCAACATGTCCACTGCAAATTTTTAATTTAATTTTATTTGTTGTTTTAATCTGAATTAATGCATGCATTTATATATATTTGTATATGTATATATGCATACTGTCAGCGTAACTTTTCATCGAAGTGAATATTGAAGGCTTTTGGCACATAGTCTTTACTTTAGCTCAGGTACATATTCTCTATTCCCTTTTTGCTTCTCTCTTTTTCAGGTCAGGATTGTAGAGTTTACACTGCTGATCTGCCTGGCGGCTGCATTTGACTACTCGCTGTGCATTTCCTCCTGCCTGCTGCTCCAGTATTCAAATGCTGCCATTCTTTTCAATGCAGAGGTAGAGCGAGACTAAAAAAGAAAGTGGTGAAGTGACTTCAGGTGTTTTTGTTTTTCTATGTAAAACATGTCAGGAGAAGTGAAGTAGATGCACAAAGAGGGAAAGGTGGCACTGAGAAAAAACACTGACACATCTCATTCTCTCCCACAGGCAGCAAAGACGCAAACTACAGCCTCAGCGTTCAGGACACCTGCCTCACCTCACAGGGTAAAAGACGAGACGTCTTGAGATGAGTGAGTAATTGTGAATCTATATATTATATGAGTGTATTTTTATGTCTTTGTATCAAGTATAACTGGTGAGTGTACAACAAAAGTGACTTTAATTTACTTGATTATAGTTAAGGGAAAGAATATACAGCACAAAGCCTATAGTTAATGCATCACTAAATGAAAACCGATGAGGTTAAATGGAATTATGCTATTTAAAAAAAGAAGACTTTGAGACCAAGACGTTGGAGGATTTGTACATCTAAACGTATTGTGCATCTCTTATCCAAAACTTTTAGGTTCATTATATTAAACTAGATTAAAAAAAATTAAGTTGGTTCGAGAAAGCCAACTAGAAAGTTTGAGAAAGGTTAAAAAGTTTTAAAAGTTTTAAAAGGTTAAAATTTGAATGTTTTGAAGGCAATACAGTCTGTCAGAGATGATAGATAGATAGATAGATAGATAATGTTGTTAGCATATTATGAGCATGATATTAACATGTTACTAGCGTGATTAGCAAGTTACTAGGATGTTATTAGCATGATTAGCATGTTGCTAGCAGATTTATCATGATCAGCATATTACTAGCATGTTTCTAGTATGTTGTTACCATGATTAGCAAGTTACTAGCATGTTGTTAGTATAATTCTAGCACTTTTAGCAAGTTACTAGCATGTTTCAAACATGATTAGGAAGTTGTTAGCATGTTGCTAGCATGTTTCTAATGTGATTAGTAAGTTGCTAACGTGTTTCTAGCAAGGTTAGCAAATTGCTAGCATGTTTCTAGCATGATTAGGAAGTTGCTATTATGTTTCTAGCATGATTAGCAATTTAACATGTTTCTAACATGGTTAACAAGTGGCTAGCAAGTTATTAGCATGTTGTTAGTATAATTCTAACATTTTTAGCAAGTTACTAGCATGTTTCAAGCATGATTAGGAAGTTGTTAGCATGTTGCTAGCATGTTTCTAGCATGATTAGCAAATTACTAACATGTTTCTAACATAATTAGCAAGTTGTTAACATGTTGCATGATTAGCACGTTGCCAGGATGTTGCTGGCATGTTTTAAAACAATCAGCAAGTTCCAAGCGTGTTTCTAGCATGTTTCTAACATGATTAGCATGTTGTTAGCATGTTTCTAGCCTGATCAAACTGTTTCTAACATGTTTCTAACCTAAGCGTGTTGCTAGCATGTTTTTAACCTGATTAGCCTGTTCTTAGCATGTTTCTAGCATGATTAACATTTTGTCAGCATGTTTTTAAGCATATTAGCATGTTTCTAGCATGTTTTTAACATGAGCTTGTCACTAGCATGTTGCTAGCATGTTTTTAACATGATGAGCATGTCACTAGCATGTTTTTTTACATGATTCTAGTTGCTAGGGATTAATGTTGCTAGCATGATTAGCAAGTTACTGGCATGTTTCTAGCATGATTAGCACGTTGCAAGCATGTTTCTAACATGATTAGCATGCTGTTAGCATGTTTTTAAGCATATTAGCATGTTGCTAGCATGTTTTTAACATGAGCGTGTCACTAGCGTGTTGCTAGCATGTTTCCTACATGATTCTAGTTGCTAGGGATAGATAGATAGATAGATAGATAGATAGATAGATAGATAGATAGATAGATAGATTCAGCATTTCATTTTTCTAAAGCCAACTTAATAATATAACTGATACTTGGAAATTGAATAGATAAATGTTTTAACTTGGTGTGTGTGTGTGCAAAAACTGACTGGACAAATAGACAAAAAGGTAATAAATTCTCAGCTTCCTGTTTGCACAATGTAAAGCAGCAAAATAATAATAGAATTATAGGTGTCAGAAGACTAAGAAACACGTTGGATTTAAATGCTGACGCCATTATCATCATATTTGACTATACTATCATCATAAAAGTAAACTATGACCAGTTGAGACCAAACCAAAGGTCATCCAGATGCAACCTCTAATGAAGAAACCCAGTCCTCTCTATCTGCATTATGAGCGTCAGAAATGGGACACCCTTCTGCTGCTTTGCATAGTTTTGGGCCGTTCTTTGATGGAAACCTGTCAATATTTCCAAGGCAAATCTGTTATTGAGAGCAGATCTAGTGTGTGGGCAGAACGACAAACAAGTCTGTTTACCAATCGTACAATATTCTTTGAAAGTGATACCTATAGAGAGGTAACAACGATAGTCCGTCCAGAGCCACCTGAAGTCAAGTGTGTTGTTCATAAATTCGCGCTTTGGTCAACCAGAAGGAAAAGCACGTTTTGCATGCTAAGCTAGTTAAAAAACTTGGTGTGGAATCTACTGTAGCACACCAGCATCCAAAATATGATGACCATGTTATTTTATTGTATTGGTTTGACATTTGCATTCATGCATTTACTGTAGCAGATGCTTTTATCCAAAGTGGGATATAAGAAATTCGCCACACAGCCAACAATATACTTGTTGTGTATAAAGCCAGGGTTTTATTTGATTATTATTATTTTTTTTAATCTTTTATCTTATGTCTTATTTTATTTTATTTTAAAGGAACATGAGCAATTCTAGAAGCCAATTCCATTGTGTACAAAGCCTGGTGTTTTGTCTTAATTTAATTTAATTTGACTATTGTACATTTAGCAGATGCTTTTAATCAAAAGCAACTTACAATAGGGGAACATAAGCAAAAAGACCACCAATATTTATTGTGTACAAAACCAGGTTTTATTTTATTTTATTTTTATTTATTTATCCTTATTTATGATTTGGCAGATGCAATAGAGAGACATAAGCAAAAGATCAACAATATTCATTGTGTACAAAGCCAGGTTTATTTTATTTAATTTAATTTTATTTAATTTTATTTTATTTTGCAGATAGAGAAATATAAGCAAGAAGACCAACAATATTTATTGTGTACAAAGCCAGGTGTTTTGTTTTGTTTTGCAACTATTTGTTGAAAGCAGTGAAAACACCCTCAACAGATGGGATTGTCTTTTTTGTCTTATTTTATTTTAAAGGAACATGAGCAATTATAAAAGCCAAAAAAAAAAAAAAATCCATTGCATACAATGCCTGGTGTTTTGTTTTAATTTAATTTTAATCCAAATCGACTTACAATAGGGGAACATAAGCAAAAAGACCATCAATATTCACTGTGTACAACGCCAGGTTTTATTTTTATTTATTTTTTATTTTATTTTATTTTATTTTCATTTTTATTTATTTTTATTTATGATTTGGCTGATGCAATAGAGAAACATAAGCAAAAGACCAACAATATTCATTGTGTACAAAGCCAGGTTTATTTTATTTTATTTCATTTTTATTTCTTTTTATTTATGATTTGGCAGATGCAATAGAGAGACATAAGCAAAAGACCAACAATATTCATGGTGTACAAAGCCAGGTTTATTTATTTATTTATTTATGTTTTTCAGATGCCATAGAGGAACATAAGAAATATCTCAGAAAGCCAGCAATATTTATAGTGTACAACTTTTATATGCATTTTTAATATTTTTTTCTATGGGTGGTGGTGCAAAATAATAATAATAGCCAATCTAACTTATAAAACTAATCTGTTCTTGTACTTCTTCAGACTTGCTACATCATCATGGATCTTGAAGATGCCCATTGACTTTGCTGTCCCACACCACCTCCCCTTGTCATGGAGTCTGACCCGAACCACCTCCGTGACCCCTACAAACCTGCGGACGACAACATCGATCCCCCCGATCTGGAGTGCGCCATTTGTTTCTGCCAGTTCAACAACGTCTTCAACACCCCTAAGGTACTTCAATGCAAGCACACCTTTTGCCTGGAGTGTCTTGCGCGGATGAACGTGAAGTCCACCCAACCCGACACCATCCAGTGCCCTCTATGCCGCGCATACACCCCGTTACCCGACTTGGGTCTTCCCAAGCTAGCAAATGACTCCACGGTGCTGTCATATCTCCCGGCTGCCATGCAGCACGTCTACAGCATCCGCTTCAACCGCAACAAAGGCAAACTGCAGGTGAAGAGAGTGCCCAGCTCTGCCCCAGCCTTGACGCAGACTGTCAGCCAGACTCTGGACGTCGGGAACCCAGCGGGCTCAGAGGGTCCGCATGGCAGAGACAGGGGTAGAGAGAGGTCCTTACTGATCACCATCTTGCGAACCCCACTGTGCAGAGCTTTTATCATGAGCTTAGTGGCCATACTGACCGTCGTTCTCACCATTACTATCATCATCACCAACGCCAAGAAAAACTAAGCCCAAATACTTCGGTTTTGACATGCACGATATAGTGCATGTAGCACAAATATTGTGCGCAGCTCAATTTATCTAATGGCGTGTACAATGTACGCGCAGCAGAACTTTTTTTGCACTAATCAGTTTGTCCACAAGGTGGCGACACTGACCGTTGTTTCACAGTCTGAAAAGAAATGGAATGAGAACAACAGAAACATTATATACTTCCGCATTGACAAGCAATTGTCAAAGGGCATTAAAATACACCAGCGACTCTAGTTTTACAAATACAAAACTTTTATCACTCAAAACACTTGGACAGGGATTAATCTTTCTGTTGCATATACACTGAGTGCATATGTGCACACATTATTAAATGGCTTTGAAAGGCTGTGTGTTTGACTTTGCAAAGTACACTTTGAGCTTCATTATTACTGCCACTGACTGCATCGGCGTCAAAAGGTCAAGCTGACTTTATAAACAACCAACAAACAACATGATGAACACATTTTTGAATGTTTCCGTCCTATGCAAATCAAAATGGCCCTCTCCATGAAGTCCACTGCTATATTTAACAGCTGAGAAGGATAGTGGTTACACAAAAGTAATGTGATGGCACCATAGTACTTATGTGGCACTGCTATGATACATGTACAAAACACTATGGCACCTTGTGTCTTTATTTTGTGTTCCTTACAGACAATAATCTGGTAGTTTTAGATGGTACTGTAAACATAACTCTTTGGTACATACTGGCTCTAAATTCTTCAAGGAGGCACTTATACAGTTGAGGTCAAAAGTTTACATCCCCCTTTCAGAATCTGCAAAATGTTAATTAGTTTACCAGAATAAGAGAGATCATACAAAATGCATGTTATTGTTTATATTGTTTATTTAGTTTATAAAGTTTACATACACTTGATTCTTAATACTGTGTTGTTACCTGAATGATCCACAGCTGAGTATTTTTTAGTGATAGTTGTTCATGATTCCCTTGTTTGTCCTGAACAGTTGAACTGCCTGCTGTTCTTCAGAAAAATCCTTCATGTCCCGCAAATTCTGTTTTTTTTTTTTTTGTTTTTTTTTGTTTAGTTTTTGTTTTTTAGCATTTTTGTGTATTTGCTTTCTAGCAACGACGGTATGATTTTGAGAACCATCTTTTCACACTGAGGACCAGTGAGGGACTCATATGCAACTATTACAGAAGGTTCACACACTAACTGATCCAGAAGGAAATACGATGCATTAAGAGCCGAATTTGAAGATCTGGGTAAATTTAACTTATTTTGTCTTCTGGGAAACATGTAAATATCTTCTGTAGCTTCTGAAGGGCAGTACTAAATGAAAAAATATGATATTTAGGCAAAATAAGAAAAAAT
The DNA here is from genome assembly GCF_022985175.1 of Labeo rohita. Classification (NCBI taxonomy): domain Eukaryota; kingdom Metazoa; phylum Chordata; class Actinopteri; order Cypriniformes; family Cyprinidae; genus Labeo; species Labeo rohita. Next base: position 41,174,433 of record NC_066873.1, read on the forward strand.
GTACATATCTCCATTCTGTTAAAAAGTTTTCACCCCCTGGCTCTTAATGCATCGTATTTCCTTCTGTGCATCAGTGAGCGTTCAAACTTTCTGTAATAGTTGCATATGAGCCCCTCAGTTGTCCTCAGTGTGAAAAGATGGATCTCAAAATCATACAGTCATTGATGGAAAGGGTTCAAATACACAAAAGTGCAGAAAAGCAGTATTTTCTGAAGAACAGCAGGCAGTTTAACTGTTCAGGACAAACAAGGGACTCATGTACAACTATAAACAATAAACAATAAACAAAAAAATCACAGCTGTGGATCATTCAGGTAACAACACAGTATTAAGAATCAAGGGGGTGTAAACTTTTGAACGGGGTCATTTTTTTTTTTTTTTAAATTCAGATACTATTTTCTCTTGTGGACTATATGTAAACATCTTTTATGTAAAATATCTTATTCAGGTCAGTACTAAATAAACAATAACATGCATTTTGTATGATCTCTCTTATTTTGGTAAAATAACATTTAGCAGATTCTGAAAGGGGGGGTGTAAACTTTTGACCTCAACTGTAACTGTAAATTAACTTCACAAAATGTAAGATGGCAGGACTGTGGTGTGCACTAATAAGTATCAGTACTATGTCCAAAATATTTATGAGATTATAGATTTCATACAGCTGTAGATTATAAAAATGATAACATAGAGCAGATTGTGCTGTATGATGTTTTTACCACAGTAAAGAGGGGTTGTCTTGTTCTAAAAACCCTGTAGATGAGTGGTTCTCAACCTTTTTGACATGATATGTCTGCTGTAACTACTTTTTGTGATTCCAGAAATGTCAGGGGGAAATAAAATAGTTATTGAGAGAGAAAAAATAAAAATGTTTTATAAGTTTACATCTTTATTGTATATTTTTAGCAAATCAATTAAGATAACCACTTGAGAACCACTGCAAATCAGGTCAGACGCCATAATTGAAATTAACACAGATAAAAATAAGGCTATGAGGCTATGGCTTTACAGTACATACAATGGCACACACTGTATAAAGATCATAGATCCTGTCACTATCTCAACTCACAACTTTCAAAACTGAGTTTTTATATCCACCTTATTTTTCAATTTGTCTGGCTTCTGGTCTCAACCACATCCAGCTACTTTTAGCTGTACCAAACAGCTTGTTTTGGTGTCTTACCATGTTATTTTCAAGTATTACCTTAATTATGAACACACTGCTTTGTAGTGCAAAAAGTTTTACCGTTTACAGCACAATCTTATTCTTCTCCTTATTTCCCTATAGCAGCTAATGAACCGGAAGTCTCGCCCATCAGCTTACTTTCGTGTTAAAGAATAAGGTTTTTTTTCCGGTCCAATCCACTGAATGCACGACTTCTCCCTCACAACATTGTTTTCATCCACATTAAATTCAATATAGCACGAATTTAACTTAACTTCTTATATACTTAATTAAAATCCAATTTAATTAGCTTTATTTGCATGATAGAAGACTATACTGCCAAACTATTGTTTACATTTACATTAAAATAAATAATAAATAAATAATCAAAAAGAAGAAAAGGGCAAAACAGAATACACCTACTACATAATGATTTATTATGTATGTTTACTTTGTTGACGAAATATTTCTGTTTCTATTAGCACAGCTATTAAAGCACAGCTTTTTGTCTTATCTTACAAAGCGGTTACATTATCAAAGTTGCTCAGAGCTATGTAAAAACGATAATAAGACGACAAATATGTTTCCCACAGCGTCCACCAGATGGCGTCCTACCGCCAGAGTTCATTCACGGATGCACCCCGAACTTTAACTAGCCTTCGGTAATGAGCTGCCTACGCAATGGAAAAGTACCAGAGCTTGTGAAGCGCCCCCTCTGACTCCCTTGCCTTGTATGGCTGACAAAACCAAACAAACCAGTACTCAACAAACTCCTGAAACCTCAGAAATGGGGAAATTATTTTCTGTGTAACTTAAGGGACTTAAGATAAGAGGATGTGAGGAAAAAAATGAAGGAAGTATTATGTTGCACGTAACGAGTTGGACTTTTTCATCATTTTGAAATAAATATGACCCTGTGCTATAGACAATATCTAAAAATAGCACAGCAGAGTACAATGGCTCCATAAGGTCTCATTTGGTCACATTAGCTAATGCATTGGCATTAACATCGCGATGATCCACAAGCAAGTCTCTATTTTAACTTTATACCGTCATTACAACTAAAATACAAGTTCCAAAAGCATAACAACACTTCCTCCAATAAAAAAAAGCCCATCGCCTGTTGTCCTCTCACATCAAAATACACCAACATATTGAAAAAACTGTTTTTGCATGTAAACAGCACTTGATATGTGCATATATGCACTCCTGTTTCAGACAAGATTACTTTTTCCCTACAGAAAGCAATGTTATGGATAGAGGACTCTAGCTGGAAACGAGTTTAATGTTAAAACATCTTAATGATGAAGCTTTTCACTTCACACAATGTTGTAGTGTAAATTACTTGTGGATTATTGTGATGTTTTTATCAGCTCTCATTCTGACGGCACCCATTCACTGTTGGTGCCGATGCATTAAGAGCCAGGGGTGTTCAAACTTTTAAACAGAATGATGTGTACCTTTTTTTTTTTTTTTAATTTAGTACTGCCCTTCAGAAGCTACAGAAGATTCTTCCCAAAAACAAAATAAGTTTACCCTGATCTTCAAATTCCAAAAGTTTTCATACCCCAGCTCTTAATGCATTGTTTTTCCTTCTGGCACATCAGTGAGGATTTGAATCTTCTGTAATAGTTGCGTATGAGTCCCTCAGTTGTCCTCAGTGTGAAAAGATGGATCTCAAAATCATACAGTCATTGTTGGAAAGAGTTCAAAAATGCTGAAAAAAACAAAGAATTTGTGGGACCTGAAGGATTTTTCTGAGGAAGAGCGGGCAGTTGAACTGTTCAGGACAAACGAGGGACTCATGAACAACTATCACTAAACAAAAAAACAGCTGTGGATCATTTAGGTTACAACACAGTATTAAGAATCAAGCGTATGTAAACGTTTTTAAAAATTCAACTATTATTTTCTTTTGTGGACTACATGTTAACGTCTTTTATGTGAAATGTCTTATTCAAGTCAGTACTAAATCACAGAAATAACATGCAAGGTTTATGTAAACTTTTGACTTCAACTGTACATCTTCAATGGTCTGAGGCTGAGTTAATGTTTTTGCATTAAATGCATATTTTTATTTAACTAATGTTTTAAAATGAGACCTTACTGTAAAGTGTTACAGAAACACGGGGTCTTAAAATAAATGTAACAGTCTGGACTGATTATAAGGTACGCCGGTTGTTTCTGTGTGGATTTGAATTTGATATCCATAGACATTACAAGTTCTGGTCTAGAGATGGTTTAACTGTACAGTAGAGATGATTCTAATGTACTGTAGTAAAGTAAATGTTGGGTTAGATTGATCACCAGTGATTCTTCCAGCTGGTGATGTCATAATGCATCATCACTCTCTGTGACACATCACACATCTCTGTGACACATCACACATCTCTGCCCTTGTATTGTTGCAGCTAATGCTAATGTACGTCAGTTGATGTTTAAACCAGCACAAAGACTGAGCAGACCGGATTACAGCAGTCTGTTTTGTTACTGTTCGTGTTCTGCTTGTGAACTACAATGCACAATTGTGCTTTTGAACGTGTTACTGATGTAGAAAGAGATTTTAATGAAAGAATGTGGATGTGTGTGTGTGTTTACGAATGTCTGTCCGCTTCACTAAACTAGTGTGGGCTGGTAATGTGTGTCCTTCATGAGAACTGGCACAAGTTTTGTCTGTTCCTTGTCTTTGTTTTTGCAGAGGTCAGATTTGTTTTGCATGTTGAGTCTGTGTGTGTGTGTGTGTGTGTGTGTGTGTGTGTGTGTGCATGTGGACTTGTTTTTATATCCTTGTGGGGACCTAAACCTGAATACACACAGACTCATGGGGCCTAGTGTCACCATGGGGACCTAAATTGAGGTCCCCATGGGTACAAAAGCTTATAAATCATACAGAATGAGTTTTTTTTGAGAAAGTAAAAATGCTGAAAGTTTTCTGTAAGGGTTAGGTTTAGGGGCAGGGTTAGGGTAAGGGGATAGAAAATACAGTGTGGAGAGTATAAAAACCATTGCACCTATGGAGAGTCCCCACAAGGATAATAAACCAGACATGTGTGTGTGTGTGTGTGTGTGTGTGTGTGTGTACTATGTGAGAATGAGATTCATGGCACACTACATATAAAGCTTTTATAAATGTCTAAGTACTGTTAAATAATATTTACCACAGTTATTGCTGTCTTTATGTTTGCAAGTGTTTTCTGTTTTCCATAATTAAAAAAAACTTTCTTTGTTGAGAAACTGGTTTGTATTGATTATGTGTAAACCTCTTAGATAGCCTATAAAAGATAGCTCTACAATAAATTCTGAGACTGAGTAATAATATATGCTAAGTCAGTGTAATTTCAACCTTATTTAAAAATTCTGAATAATATCCAAATTTTGAGTACTAGGAAGTATATATTCAGTAAGATTATTTTTAAATAAATCTCTGTTATGCATTTATTTTATTAAAAAATACAATTTATTCCTGTGATGCAAAGCTGAATTTTCAGCATCATTGCTCCAGTCTTCAGTGTCACATGATCCTTCAGAAATTATTCTAATATGCTGATTTGATTTAGATCTGCTGAAAAAAAGGCACTGTTGTGCTTTCCAAAAAAAAAAAAAAAAAAAAAATGAATGAATGAAATGCATAAAAATGCCAAACAAAACAAGTTTTCTCCTGCCTTGCTAAATGTCTCCGCTCATTCAGTCAGATGAGCGTGTCACCCTTGTGCCAATATAGTTTATCATAATAAAACTACCAGCATTACTCACCATCACTCCCACATACAATGGGTTTTCCTGCTGGCTTCCTCCAAGTGGATAAGTAATCAGTCACCTTCCTATCTGAAGAGCAGGAAACTCTCTTTCACACACACACACACACACACACACAAGACGTTTAGATGTCCACATGAAAAGAAATTTACATTTCATTTCAATTTACAAGAAATTTGATTTTATGGTCATAGAAAGCACATTAAATGTAAGTAAAGTGTCTACTTTCAAGGTTTCAAATAAGTTGTTGGAGAATAAAATGTCAAAACTTGGTTGAAATAATGTTACATTGTCACTCAGTGTAACAATATGTAAAAATTCAAACAACATTCTTATTATGAACATTCTATTGTACATATTAAAATATATAAAAGAATAAGGGAGCACATTAAATTTGATTGTGTTAAATGAGTAAAAAATTCGTACTGACAAATAGGTAAAACCTAGTGGCAAATTTTAAAAATGTAGAATTACAACTAATTAGTATTTGGGGTGAAAGTAAGTCTTTTAATATGTCATAAATTGATTTTTTTGCTGTAAATATGACTGACAAGATAAACTGAATGACATTTTAGTGGGTGTCTTCTGTAAATTAGGGAAAAATGTATGCTTTTTTTATTTTTGCTCAGAAAAAAAAAACAAAAATTAAAATGCAATCAGAAAACAACAACAATTTAAAGCATAAATGAATCAAAATAACTGCAGTTTAATTCAGATTAATTGGAATGCACAATGAAAAAACATTACATATATATATAATTTAAACACCTCAAATATATTTATATATATTTATTATTAATAATATATATTTATAATAAAATATATAAATTATAACAATTTCCTAACATTAATAATAATTATTATTGTTGAAAAAAATACTATAAAAATGGAATTATAATTAGAATATACACTTGTAACAATACTTTAGTATTTTGGGTAACACTTTACAATAAGTTTCATTAGTTAACATGAACTAAGAATGAACAATGCTTCTACAGCATTTATTAATCTTAGTCAATGTTCAGCATTTACTAATGCATTATTAAAGGGGTCATTGGATGCCCATTTTCCACAAGTTGATATGATTCTTTAGGGTCTTAATGAAAAGTCTATAATATACTTTGGTTAAAAATTCTCAATGGTTGTGTAAAACAACACCCTTTTTACCTTGCCAAAATCAGCTCTGCAAAAATCATCTCATTCTGATGGATTGTTCCTTTAAATGCAAATGAGCTCTGCTTGCCCCGCCTCTCTCTTCTCTCTGTGGAGAGACCTGTTTACTTTAGCCGCAATTAGCGCATTTAGCCTCGAAACTTGCTAACTAGCACATTATTAGGAAAGGTGATTGCAGAGATTCATAAAAAACCCTTATACTCACTTCTGCTGTAGGTGAAGCTGGATCACGAATGATTTGCACGAACATAGACACATTAATGTAGATCAGGAGGCGCATTCCCTTCACAAACAAACGTAATCTACTGCATCTTCAGCGGCTCAGATGTCGGGAGTAAATGACGACCACTATGTTCGTTATTACATCCAGCAACACAACACCACAATGGCTCAATCGGAGATATTCTTGTCTAACTTACATCCCTGCTTCAGCATCGAAACAATGGAGGTTGGACTGTTACAGCTGATATGAGGTAAGACGCTCATGTCAATCAACTATCGTGGGAGCGGCGTCACACCGACAGGCATCTGAGAATGACTCGATTTGAAAAAGGGAATATTATTTTTACAGATTAATTAAAAACCACTGGATTTTAATCAGTATAGGTTAGATTTGTACATACACTGCCAACACACATTAATGTTTAAACAACATGTAAAAGTGAAGCATCCAGTGACCCCTTTAAATCACAAGCTGTGTTTGTTAACATTAGTTAATGCACTGTGAACTAACACGAACAACTGTATTTTTATTAACATTAACAAAGATTAATAAATAGTGTAATGTATTGTTCATTGTCCGTTCATGTTAGTTAATACATGAACAAATGACACCTTATTGTAAAGTGTTACCGTACGTTTCTGGGTTAAATTATAAAGTGTTTCTCTAACCATATTGCATAAAATATACAAAATTCGCAATAACGTCAGAACTGCATATCACAAAAGTGTACCACTGACAGTTTTTAATGCTGTCATGGAAAAATAAACTCAATGTCCACTTAAGATTGTGACTCAAGCGGTCGTTCAGTTTTGTGTATAAACAGACTTACAGATGATGAAACTCGAGGACATGAACTTTTAAAGGATAAATTTGTGGCCTGTGTCTGTCTGGACACTTGGACTTAGAATACCTACTGTTCATTATTTTGCTAGGAATCTTGTTCATCCAGCAAAATTACCCTAATTGAATAATTAGTGAATTAGACTGCAAATAATGCAAAATCCGCTTTCTGTTCCACCCACAGAGCAGTTATGTAAATGTAGACAATTTGCAAACAATGTAGAGATGCGTCAGTAAAGCAGAGATGGGTCATTCAGATCTATCTATCTATCTATCTGTCTATCTATCTATCTATCTATCTATCCCATCCATCCTGCAAATATTAATAATATGATGGTTAAGCTATTCCAGATTAATCTAAAGGGTGGTTTAAAACATGCACGGTTTTCTATATGATTTGCATTTGCACTTTTTCCATCTGAACATGCCACTGCGGTTTTACAATGACCCTGATACAGGCTACTCGTTTGTGGTTTGTTCCATATCATAGGAAGAGGAAAGGAAAGCAGAGAGCTTGAGGGTGGAGCTCAAACACAGAGATGAAGTGATGAAATATGAGTGAGCAGGTAGCCGAAAGGTGGACAGAACTGGTGTGTTTGGAAGAGGCAATCTCATCATCTATTTCACATCAGTCATAGTCATCAAAACCACCTTCTTAAGGAAAAGAACCAAAACTCAAGAAGGAGGAAGCAAGTAGATGCCTCAAGCGACTTTGAAGGTAACAGTCTGTTTTTCTTTCTCATCTTCTTGTTTTGCCGTGATCCTGATGTCTCTGTTGACTCATATTTCTTATCATTGCATGATATCATCACAGCAGATACCAGACTGATCTATGCAAGGTAAAGGCCCATAATATATTTCATATCTAGTCAGACAAGTTCAGGCAACTGTCAGTGTTGTAGACAAAAATAGAATCAAATGTTTTTTGGAATCTCCTTCATATTTACAGTTCTAGATCATTTGTTGTCTCTACACTTTTAAAAATAAAGGTTATGCCATAGAAAAACCATTCTGGTTGGTTCCTCAAAGAACCTTTCATTGAACAGTTCTTAAAAGAATAGTTTTTCTTAACGTGAAGAACATTTTAAAAATCTAAAGAACTTTTCCACTCTAAAGAACCTTGGATGAATGCACACTTTAAATTAAAACTAAAAAATAAAGATTCTTAATGGTCTTTTACGGTTCCATGAAGAACCTTCAACATTCAGAGAACATTTCTATTGTACAAAAGGTTCTTCATCATGGAAAAGTTCTTTAGATATTTACAATGTTATTTACACTAAGAAAAAACATTTTAAGAACTAATTACAGGAACAAAGAAATGCTTCTAATCTATATTTTTTACATGGATGTAAAAACCATGAACCATAATAAAGAAACTTTATTTTTATGAGCGTATATTCATATTTTATGTTACTGCTGGTCTGCAGCAGAACCATTTGCATGGTAAAGTTTGCATAACTGACCTCACAGAGCTGCATGCAAACAAACACCATTCTCCAACCATCTCTCCAAAGATGAAAAAATACGATCATGTTTTCATATATCCATTTACAATCAGTCTTCAGAGCGTTTAGACCAGAGGTCTCAAACTCAATTCCTGGAGGGCCGCAGCTCTGCAGTGTTTAGCTCCAGCCAGCTCCAACTCACACCTGCTTGGAAGTTTCTAGCAATCCTGAAGAACTTGATTAGCTGGATCAGGTGTGTTTGATTAGGGTTGGAGTTAAACTGTACAGAGCTGTGGCCCTTCAGGAACTGAGTTTGAGACCAGTGGTTTAGACACTTAAGTCACACTTAAAATGGTCTGAATGTCATTGCATTGAATGACAAGGCATTTATATAAGAGGTCATCGGATGCCCATTTTCCACAAGCTGATATGATTCTTTAATGAAAGGTCTATAACATATTTTGGCTAAAATTTCCCAGTGGTAATGTAAAAAACACTTTTTACTGACAAAATCAGCGCTGTTCAGAGTGAGCCATTCTATTGCATGTTCTTTTAAATGCTAATGAGCTCTGCTCACCCCGCCCCTCTCTTCTGTGGAGTGACGAGCTGGTCTGTTTACATTGGCCGCATTTAGCCGCGAAATTTACTAACTAGCACATTATTAAGAAAGGCGATTTGCAAAGATGCATAAAAAACCTTACACTCACTTCTGCTGTAAGTGAAGCTGCATCACGAATGATTTGTGTGAACATAGATGCATTTGTGTAGATGGCCGGGCGCATTTCTTTCTAAAACGAAAATAAGGTTTATCCTCTAAAACTTTAGTGGCTCAGATGTTGTGAGTAAATAATGACTGCTACACTCTCAGAAAAAAGGTACAGTTCTGTCGCTGGCGCAGTACCCTAAGGTACAAAAGTGAAAAGGTACATCTTTGTACCTTACCTACCCCTAAACAGTACATATAAGTACCTTAAAGGTACTTTTTAGTACATTGAAAGTGCATATTGGTACCTTAAAGGAGAAGTCCCCTTCCAAAACAACAATTTACCAATAATGTACTCACCCCCTTGTCATCCAAGATGTTCATGTCTTTCTGTCTTCAGTCGTAAAGAAATTATGGTTTTTGAGGAAAGCATTTCAGGATTTTCTTCATATAATGGACTTCAATTGTGCCCCTGATTTTGAACGTCTGAAATGTAGTTTAAATGCAGCTTCAAATGGCTCTAAACGATCCCAGCCGAGGAAGAAGGGCGAAACGATCGATTTTTTTTTTCGAAAAATAAAAATTTGTATAACGTTACTTTTTAAGCACAAAAGCTCGTGTAGCACAGCTTCTGGCATGCGCGTTCATGTACTATTGAATCAGGTCGAAAGGTCCCAGTGTTTACGAAGACTAAGAAAGTGCAAGTCAAACGCTCTTTACAAACAAAAAGGTACAACGTGTCGGACGATTCTGAAGTTGTTAGAGAAAATAAGTTGGAGTTTTTCGCCATACTCTACCGTTTTTAGCCGTAGTACACATTCGATGTGTACTACAGGGCAGGGGGCAGCAGTGGCCTAATGGTTAGGGAGTCAGTAACCGAAAGGTTGCGGGTTCGAGTCCCAGGTCCGGCAGGGATTGAAGGTGGTGGGAGTGAATAACCAGCGCTCTCTCCACCCTCAATACCACGACTGAGGTGGGTCCCTTGAGCAAAGCACCAGTCCCCCAACTGCTCCCCGGGCGCCGCAGCGATAGCAATATGGCTGCCCACTGCTCCGGGGTGTGTGTTCATGGTGTGTGTGTGTTTGATCACTTCTCACTACTGTGTTAAATGCAGAGCACAAATTCCAAGTATGGGTCACCATACTTGGCCACATGTCACGTCCTTTCCTTTCTTTTTTCGATGAACTTAGACATGATTCGTAATAGTGATGGGAAGTTTGGATCATTTTACCGACTCTGACCTTTGAGTCTTTATTCGAGTCATTTTGTTAATTTTAGCAAAATCAGCGTCACGTCATAGCCCCATAAGATGAACGAACGACTCGAAAAACCCGAAGACTCGAAACCGGTGAACTAATTCCAGTACAGAACCTAATATGATGTTGCGCATGCACGACTGAACGAATCACTCCCCGAGACTTCAGGAGTCACATTAAAGATTCGTTCAAAATGAACGAATCATTCAAGAACGACCCGTGGACGCGTATCCGAGAGCCTGTGCTACACAAGCTTTTGTGCTTAAAAAGTATTAAAAAAAATATTTTTCGAAAGAAATGACAGATCGTTTCGCTAGATAAGACCCTTCTTCCTTGGCTGGGATCGTTTAGAGCCCTTTGAAGCTGCATTTAAACTACATTTCGGAAGTTCATACCTCCATACCGAACTCCCAGATAGCCATACAATGAAAATATAAATATAAAGTGTACACTATAAATCTGAAAACGTTTAGCTTTAATGTTTAATATAAATAAACAGTGCTCATAAATGTCTGTTGCGATAGTATTAAGTGAATTGAGTTAGGGTTTGGACTCGGAAACACTGTGTCGAAAACTTTTGTGAGAAATACATATATGCACATATATGTGCAGATATTGAGTAAATAGAAACTAGATTATTGTTTTCTGAAGAAAATGTGAGTGGTGTTTGCTCAGGCAAAATATGCAGCCATGATGCTGAAAATGCTGGAGGTAATTTCCATTGTTATGCGCTTACTAAGAGGCTCTGAGTAGATTCAGATGCTTAAAAAAGGCTTAAAATATGAAAATTATGAATGAATAATTAATTCAGTGTTGCTTTAAAATGCTATCATTGTTTTTACTAATATTTGTAATTAGTTTTTATTTTTATATTTTCTATTTTAATTGAGCAATTTTGTTGTTGTTTGTTTGTTTGTTTGTTTGTTTTTTCATTTTCAAAAGTATAAAAAAACTTGATTGTGGCATGATTGTGGCATGCCAGAAGGTGAGATCTACAGAAAATGGTCGAAGAAATGCAAATACATGTACATATAATGTGTATATATATAGAGAGAGAGAGAGATAGTATTAAGTGAAATGAGTTAGGGTTTGGACCCGGAAACAGCGTTTGTTGGTGAGTTCAATGGACGCATTACGTCATCACTTAACAAGCCCATTAGTACTTTAAAGGTACATATTTCTACCTTTTCACTTTGTACCCCAGCGACAGAACTGTACCTTTTTTTCTGACAGTGTATGATCATTATTACATCCAACAACAGAAGACCTCAATCGCTCAGTCGGAGACATTGTTGTCTTCCCCTACACCACAAGAGACACAGTGGCGGTCACAGTTACAGCTCTGTCAGGGCAGGTCTAAGGTAAGATAGTCATGTCAATCAACTATCATGGGAGCGGCCTTTGTCGGTGTGACATCACACTGACAAAAAGCTGAGAATTTCTTAATTTGAAAAAGGGGATATTTCTTTAAAAGATTACAAAAATACCACTGGGTTGATTTTTATCATAATAGGCCACACTGCCAACACACATTTATGTTCAAACAACATATAAAAGTGAGTTTTGCATCCGATGACCCCTTTAAATGAAGACACCACTGGGTAAAAGATATAATTATAAAAATTATAAGAGATACAAACTCCACAAACCCCAGTGTTGATCCAGAACACTTAAGAAGAGATGATGCCAACCCCACAGAGGTCTTCAGATGATACCAACCCTGAAACATCATACAGTACTACCGAATTCTGATACTAATTTATAGTGTTCTTTGTCTGTTTGATTACATCATTAATTGATCTTTACCACACATCTCTGCCATATGTACATCAAGCTACTACTACATATATTGTAAAAATGTCAGTTTGGTGTAAAGTTGCTTTGCGACGATATGTATCGTGAAAAGCGCTATACAAATAAATTTGAATTAAATTTGAATTAATTAATTAGATATCATCATACTTCCCAGGTTGTCTGATTACATTACAAAATTGCAGTATGTAAATATATATGTGTAAATATTGCATTAATATGCACCGATTTGCATAAAGTTCCAGAGCACAAATCTCAACAACGGATAAAGCCAGGTTCAAAATTCTTGTTTGAACATTTAAGTGGGATTTGGATAGTGCTTTTTATCACTCCATGAATTAGAAAATACTGTCAACAGCCAGAAAGAAAAATAAAAAAATAATTTTCACCTAGTTTTAGGAATAAAATTTATAAAATCAGGCAACAAACCCCTGTAAAAACTTAGAACTGCAAAGTTTATTGTGTGAGTAATTTTTTTTAGAAAACAGCCTTTAAAGATATGTTTTATAATTTAAGTACATAAAGTACATTAAACACTTAAAAGTACATGTGTAGGATTTATTTTAAAACAATTTCAGTCACAGCTTATTTTTAGGTCCAGTTGTCGCCATTAACAAACCATTAACTACGGCTTTTGCCGCAATAAGCTCCTACGTTGCTGCTTATTAATAGTTAGCAGGTAGTTGTTAAGTTCAGGTATTGGGTAGGATTAGGGATGAATAATAGCTTTATAAGTACAAATAAACAGCCAATATGGCATGCTAATAAGTAACTAATTAATAGTGAGACTTGCTCCCTATACTAAGTGTTACCGAAATTTCTAGTAAATTTTATCAAATATTTTAAAGTCTTGTAAAATCATTTTTTACACTGTAATTTTAATATCATCGTATGATTCACATCAACGTCCTGTTGTTCCTGTACAGCCATGCAAAGTAGTAAACTCATTACGCATTGCACACAAGCTTTTCTCTTTCTCTCTCTGCCCAGACTTGTGGTAGACAAGGAAATGCTCTTCAGATGATGTGCCTAGGAGAAAATACACAAAGTGCACTGTGTCGAAAACTTTAGTTAGAAATACGTGTGGACTTTCCCTGCATGTATATGTGCGGATATTGAGTAAATAGAAACTAGATTATTGTTTTCTGAAGAAAATGTGAGTTGTGTTTGCTCAGGCAAAATATGCAGCCATGATGCTGAAAATGCTGTACGTAATTTCCATTGCTATGCGCTTACTAAGAGGCTCTGAGTAGAATCAGATGCTTAAAAATGCTTAAAATATGAAAATATAAAAGAAAAAATTATAAAAGAATAATTAATTCATTGTTGCTTTAAAATGCTATTACTGTTTTTACTAATATTTGTAATTAGTTTTTATTTTTATATTTTATATTTTCATTGAGCAATTTTGTTGTTGTTGTTTGGTTGGTTGGTTGGTTTTTTCATTTTCAAAAGTATAAAAAAATATTTACAAAAGGTTTTGTTCATTTGTATTTTAGATTATTCATTTTAGTACTTGATTGTGGCATGATTGTGGCATGCCAGAAGGTGGGATCTACAGAAAATGGTCAAAGAAATGCAAATACATGTACATATAATGTGTATATATATATATATATATATATATATATATATACATACATACATACATACATATATATATATATATATATATATATATATATATATATACACTACCGTTCAAAAGTTTGGGGTCAGTACATTTTTATTGTTTCTTTTCTTTTTTTTTTTTTTTTTTTTTTTTTTTTTAATTAATACTTTTATTCACCAAGGATGTATTAAGTTAATAATTAAAAGTTTATTAAAAGTTAATAATAAATAATTTACATTGTTATAAAATATTTATATTTTGAATAAACACTGTACTTTTTAAACTTGATATTCATGAAAGAATCCTGAAAAAAAAAATCACAGGTTCCAAAAAATATTTGGCAGCAATAATAATAAATAATAATAAATCCGCATATTAGAATGATTTCTGAAGGATCATGTGACACTTAAGACTCGAGTAACAGCTGATAAAAATTCAGCTTTTCATCACAGGAATAAATTCTATTTTAAAGTATGTTAAAATAAAAAACATTATTTTATATTGTAAAAACATTTTGCAATATTACTGTTTTTTTTTTCTATATTTTTAATCAAATAAATGCAGCCTTGATGAGCATAAGAGACTTCTTTAAAGACTATTACAAGTCTTACTGACCCCAAACTTTTGAATGGTAGTGTATATATATATACACACACACATATATATATATAAATATATATATATATATATATTAGGGCTGTTAAATCGATTGAGATTAATCGCATCCTTTATTTATTTATTTATTTATTTAGGTCTGTCAAATTGATTAATTGGAATTAATCGCATCATTTATTTATTTATTTATTTATTTATTTATTTAGGGCGGTCAAAACAATTAATCGCGATTAATCACGATAAAAATAAAAGTTTGAGTTGTATACATAATTATTATGTATATATAAATACAAACACGTTCATGTATATATTTAAGAAATATTTACAATATATGTATTTATTATAATTTTTATATAATTTATATTATATATAAATAAAAATATTTTGTACATAACATATTTCTCTTAAATATATACATTGATTTGTGTGTATTTACATATACATAACAATTACACACAGTACACACACATATATTAGGAAAACATAAACTTTTATTATGTATGAAATTAATTGCAATTAATCGTTTGACAGCCCTCATTTATTTATTTATATTAGGGCTGTCAAATTGATTAATTGGGATTAATAACATCCTTTGTTTTGTATGTTTGTTTAGGGCTAACAAATAGATTAAATGCGATTAATCACATCATTTATTTATTTATTTAGAGCTGTCAAATCAATAAATTTTCATTTTTATTTCAGATTTAGAATTTCTCATTTTAGTACTTTAATTTAAATGAAGCAAAATATATAAAAATAAAAACTAAATTAATATATAATACATAAATACATGAAATCTATAAATTGGGTCTAAAAATAACAATGATATTTTATTTCAATTAATAAAATAAATTCAAATAAAATAAACGAATAAAAACGAATTGACAAATTCAGTTAAAATGACTACAGTTCAAACAAGTAAAAATAAAGCTAAATAGAGACATTTTTAAAAGAATTAATTAAATGACAAAAACCTATAACTAAATTACTTAAATTATGATTAAAAATTAAAAAATATAAAATAAAAGCTAATTCAAAATATTACTAAGTACTTTAATAGCATATACATTTGTATATAGTATATATTGTTTATATATATATGTAAACAAAATAGAACAAAATGTTTGCTTGTTTGGTTTTATTTGAGTTTAGTTTAGTTTCTTACCCTGATTTAGAGATATAGCAGAGCTTATCGCCGAGATCAGAAATAAAAGAACTAGTAAATACTGTCATGCTGCATTCTTTGGCTATTTCCCAGCACAAATAAAGATCTGTGTGATGCTCCTTTTAGCTCTGTTTACAAACACAAATGAGCATGTATTATATGTCTTTGTGGACTTATAACATTTGCTTAGTTACTAGATGCATGATTGGCAGCAAATTATAGACTGTATCAGAAATGTGCTTTTAATGTATGCATATATAATATTATCTTTCTCAATTACCTCAAAAAGCCCTGAAAAGTGGAATCCATTTATGGGCCATTATTTAAACTTTAAAAAAGCGATTAGATTGATTTAGCACTGTAATGCTCTTTGCTTTACACTTTTCTTTGCCTGCAGGTTCATGCTCTACATCCACCCTCTATACACACACATCTCTATTGTTGCCAAATCCAGCTCCTAATTACCTCTAATTATCAAGCATTTGCCAAGATGCAGCAAAATGTATGACTCTTTAAACCCAGTCACGCTACCTTCCATGACCTCTAGCAGACCTGCGTGACCATTGACGGGTTGTATGATATGTGTTATACTGTACGATTTTATGTAACATAGTCTTATGTTTGCTTCTCTCAGTATTTCAGGCCAATGGTGGGCTGTGAAGGGATTTCAATGGACGCTCAGGTGGAAAAGGATAGAGGAGATGAGGAGAAGGAAGGTGGGTCAAGCGTGTCTATCCTCTCCCCACAGCTGAAAGCCATGATGCGAATCAAGAAGAAGTACCTGAAGAGATCTAATTCGGTCAGGTCGAGCACTAACTCGGTTGTGTCTGATGGGAGTTTGCACCCTAAGAGTCCCCAGACCAGCAAGTCTAAGCGCAGGAAGTCCCGTGTGCTGTTCCCAAATGACACTTTGATATTCAAGCCAAAGAAAGAGCGAAGCGGAGTGAATCCTTTCCTGCTGCTCTTTATCGTGATTGTCTTTATTCAGGTAATTCTGCCTGCTGTTTTCCTTAAGTGACATTTCTGCACCAAAACTGAATAACTAATGATTGTCAAGTGTTAAATACTCTCCTCAACTACCCTAGGCTGGCAAAGCAGGTTATCACATCCTAATCTTAGGGTGACCATACACCTTCTGTTTGCCTGTGGCCTAAAATTACATTTTATACTAATGACTACAAAGTTGCCTGTTCAGTAGCATGCAGGCATTGTACATGCAAATACATGTACATATAATGTATTCAGACTGTAGAGAGACAAAGCCAAAAACAAAGCCATATAAATTTTGGGCTGTCAAATCAATTAACTGTGATTAATTGCATTGTATTTATTTATTTATTAATTAATTTAGGGCTGTTAAATCGATTAATTGCGATTAATTGCATCATTTATTTATTTATTTATTTAGGGCTGTCAAACCGATTAATTGCGATTAATTGCATCCTATTCATTTATATTAGGGCTGTCAAATTGATTAATTGTGATTAATCACATCCTTTATTTATTTATTTATTTAGAGCTATCAGATCGATTAACTGCGATTAATTGCATCGTATTTATTCATTTATATTGGGGCTATCAAAGTGATTAATTGTGATCAATCACATCCTTTATTTATTTAGGGCTGTCAAAACGATTAACTGCGATTAATTGCATTGAATTTATTTATTTATTTATTTACTTATTCATTTAGGGCTGTCAAATCGATTCGTTGCGATTAATCGTATAATTTATTTATTTATTTATTTATTTGGGGTTGTCAAATCAATTAATTGCATCTTATTCATTTACATTAGAGCTGTCAAATTGATTAATTGTGATTAATCACATCTACTTTAATTAGGGCTGTCAAATCAATTAACTGTGATTAATTGCATCGTATTTATTCATTTATATTAGGGCTGTCAAATTGATTAATTGCATCGTATTTATTCATTTATATTAGGGCTGTCAAATTGATTATTTGCAATTAAACATCCTTTATTTATTTAGGGCTGTCAAATCGATAAATTGCGATTAATCACATCGTTTATTTATTTATTTATGGCTGTCAAATCAATTAATAGCGATTAATCATGTCCAAAATAAAAGTTTAGAAATATAAAAATGTATATTATATAAAATGCATATATAAATGCACACACATACATGTATATATTTAAGAAATATTTATATGTACATAAATTCATATTATTATAATTTATATTATATATAAATATATATTACATATTTTTCAAAATATACATGTATGTATGTGTGTGTATATATATGCATATTAGACAGTACACACACATACGTAAACAAACTTTATTTTGGATGTGATTAATCAAGATTAATTGCAATTAATCTATATGACAGCCTTAGATTTCATACACAATCATAATTCAAAGTGCTTTACGTAAAAATAAAATAAAATAATAATAATCACAACAATGAAAGCAATAAATAAAAAATGTTAAAATAATTTTTACCAATTGATTTAAAATGAATTAAAACTGTGCTGTCAAAATAAAGTTTGGAGACATGTTATATGTGTGTACTGTGTGTATTTGCATGTATACATGCAGGTATATTGACAACTGACATATGGTCCACAAAGTTCTGTAATTGCTAAAACAATGTTTTTGAGGAAAAATCTAGCATTTAGCATCTAGCATGATTTCTTTCACAAGAAAGCTATAGGCGTTTCCATTACAGATTTGCACAAAATGTATTCCCGGAATGACAACGTTTCCATTAACTGATGTTATGCAACTAAAACTTATTTAATAATTGTATTACATGCATAGCTTTTTAAGACTCCTGTTCCTGTTCTTCCAGGTCTACAACGCCATTGAGAATCTGGACGACCACGTGTTGAAGTACGATCTCGAGAGTTTGGAGAGATCACTGCACAGTGAGGTGTTTGGCCAGCCGGAGGCGCTAGAGGAGCTCATGAACCATCTGAACGATTACCTGTCCACTTACGCCCACCAGCAACCCCTCGCCCTGTCTTTGCACGGGGCGTCCGGCGTTGGAAAGAGCCACCTGGGTCGCCTACTCACGCGCCACTTCCGCTCCGTGGTCGACGACAAGCTAGTGGTGCATTATTTATCCAAACACCACTGTCCCCTACAGGACGCAGCACAGCACTGTGCCTCCAAACTAGCTCAGCGTATATCAGAGGTAGTGACTCGAGCAGAGGAAGAGGAGCAGATTCCCTTCTTCATCCTGGACGAGGTGGAACTAATGCCACCTCTGCTGTTGGACATCCTTCAGGCGTTTCTTAAGTCAAATCAGACGAATGAGTTTCTGAACGTGGTTTATGTTTTCCTCAGCAGTCTGGGGCAAAGGGAGATCACAGCACACGTTCTTCAAAATGCCTCCACCGCCGGAGCACATGAACGCCTACGAGAGGCCCTGTCTCTTATACATCCTCTATGGACAGAGCCCGCGGTCGAGCTTATACCTCTTTCCCTGCTGGAGCGGGAACACGTCATACAATGCTTTCTAGAAGAAATGACCCTGGAAGGGTTTTACCCTGACCTCAGTCATGTAGAGAGACTGGCGGATGAACTGGCCTATCACACAGCGGCTGGAAAACAATACGCAAAAACTGGATGCAAACAAGTAGTGGGAAAAGTGAACCAGCTTTGAGAGAACTTTTGAAAATGTGCACATTTCAGTTACATACATTACACCAAAAGAAATAAATAATTTTATTCAGGAAGGATGCATTAAATTGATCAAAAATGATTTCTGTTTTAAGCAAATGCTGTTCTTTTGAACATTCTACCCTAGTGAAAAATAAATATACTAAAATGTATTTAAAATACATTTATTTCATGCTACAATTGCATTTACATATTATGTACTTAATAAAAATATCCTGCAATTGTACATTTAGTATACTATACTAAATCATTTAAAGTCTGCTAAATTCTAACAACTAATTTTGTTAATGCACTTTAGTGCGAAAATAGTGCTGCTAAAAATAGTCCAACTAAAAATATGCTTAATTATAATTGATTAACTATAGGTACACTTTAAATATTTTGCATTTAAAGATCAAGCAATCCTCATCAACAGTGACATTACAACATATTTTAGGCTTAATATTAATGTGCATTGGGCACAAGTAGTACTCCAAATAAAATTTAATTACAATTTTTATTTAGTAAGTCTCAAGCGATTTGTCAGCAGGGGCGATTGAGGGTATAATAACAAACATTATATACATATAAAAAATGTTTGACTAATAGGGGTGGTATACTATACTTATTGTAATATTCCACTGTATTGTATAGATAAGTATAACATTTGATTACTGAATAAGTCACGCCTTTCTGATCTCTTTTCTTAGCTGAAGTATGCAAACCTCTTTGCCACATGCACTAGAAACTATTGAAAGTTAAATTTTCAAATGAAAATGGCAACATGATCGTTTTATAAAGTGTGCGTTTATGTGCTTAATTTTCGCTGGAGGAAACAGCTGTGATGTGATGAGGGGTGAACACAGCGAAAACGTAGGCTACAGTAAATGGGGAACCGATTGCTCCTCCATGATATTTTATATACTGTATTTAAACTGCACAGATGCAGATATTTTAACAATCTATCGATAAACACAGACCGTGTCCTTTATTTTTCGCTCTGCGCCACCGCGTTCTGCGAACTGAAGAACGCGCTGAAAGAAAGACGAGGAGGAGCTGATCGAAGTCTGCTGCAATTTTCATATGAAATGTAAAGGGGACTGAGGCGATCACGAAGTCATGTACAGTTTATGGAGCTAATCGCAAAATTTTAGGGGGGCTGAGTAGTCAGTTGGTCTGAATGGCCTAGCGACGCCCATGTTTGTCAGTAAATATGTTAATGGACGAACTATACTTAGTATAAAATAAATGCATTTTAAAGGGGTGCTATTATGCTTTTTCACTTTTTAAACTTTAGTCAGTGTGTGGTGTGTATCTTTGGGAATAAAAAAAGATCTACAATGTTACAAATCTCAAAGTCCACTCCAAAAGGAGATATTTTGTTTTTGAAAAAATCCCTTTCCAAGAACTACAACAAATGGCTCCTTTGGACTACAACGTTTGTTTTCCATATGCAATGATGTCACAACATGGTCCATTACAATATCATTAAATTGATGATCTTTAAAATGATGGACAGTGATGATGTTCTTTGATAATATTAATGTTAGGCTGCTTTTAGCCTTATGCTGGAGCTGGTTTCTCACAAGTGTTTCTCTTCATCAGTCCAAAACAAGTCCAATAATGTGCATCCATCCATAATAAAAAGTGCCTCACACGGCTCCGTGAGGTCAATAAAGGCCTCCTTGAGTGAATCAATGTGTTTTTGTAAGAGAAATATCCATTATTTAAAACTTTAATCTAGCTTGCGCTAACAGTTGTACACAGAACTTGCTTCTTTGACAAGGAGCGTGGCAGTACTGAAACACCGTCTAAGCTGTTCGCCAAACGCAACGCAGTGGGACAGCAAACCAATAACAACACATTTCGTTTTTTGTAAGACGGGCCTTCATTAAACCCAGAACTAATTGAGCCTTTTGTAAGTAACGCCAGTTACTCTTTTCCCCATTTATTGACTGACAGTCTCCTGTCAGGAAATTGGGAGTAAACATGATGTTACTGTATTCTAGACTAAATGTGAACATGCATTAATTCATCTCACTCACAAAAAACAGATTCAGTATTCCTCAAAATGAATAAAAACTGTGAAATGCAAACTCAGAATACTCACTTTAAATTAGAATTAGAATTGTTTTATATTAAAAACAGATTTATAAAGTAACGCAAAAGTAACGTAATGTATTACTTTCCATAAAAAGTAATGTAATTAGTTACTTTTTCAGGGAGTAATGCAAAATTGTAATGCATTACTTTTAAAAGTAACTTTCCCCAACACTGGTTCTAGTACACTCCCAAAACAAAATCAAGACTTTGCAAAAGAGCATAATAGGACCCCTTTAAATCTATGTACAAAATCTTTTTTTGTCTAAGCACATTTTTAAATGTTTGTCATTATTATACTGTATTTATTATATTGTTGAATTTTGAATCTATGTGTGACATGTAATAGCCATAAAGCTGATAGGACAATAAATGACTGAACGACTGGAGTAATGGCTGTTGAAAATTTTGCTTTGCATCACAGGAATAAATTACATTTTTACACATATTTAGATAGAAAACAATTATTTTAAATTGTAATAAAATTACACAGCAGTAAACTCATGTTTAGCTGTTGCGGAAATTAAAAATTTGTGTCAAATATTGCTTTTTGTGTCTTGCATAATTCAAATTATGTGACTCTTTGTGATGTATTTCTCAAACAAATATAAAAAATATGTAAGGAATATTTCCGGCTGATTGGTTGAATGGAAGTATATTAAAAGAATGTTCAATACAAATATCGACAATATTTCTGTCAAAATTTTGATGGCCCTCAAAATCAGATAATTAGAGAATGATCAACAATGACAACATTAAGTTGCTATAAAAAGAGAAAATATTTGCTATGCTTAAGTTACAAGAAAATTAGGAAAAAAATAATTGCATGTATTCATGCAATGCAATTATAATGCAATTGATGCTTTCGTATAAAACGTCCTTGTGAACTGGCACTTCTTTTTCAGAAGATGAACTTCTGGTCACATGTTACAGATGCATTTCCTGTAGGCGGAGTTTGCTCAGTGTAAACAGTGTTTAAGTTATATTGTACAAAAGTTTCATGATTTAGCAGCTGTAGCAGATTTATGTCATCATGACAATGAAGATGGAGGATTGGATATACTGTACCTTCACAGAGACCAGGTCAGTAAGCCTTTCTATCACATTAGCCTTATGTTGTTTTGAAGCAGTGTGGATTTTAATGGTTAAATTGGAGCCAATTTACAGGGCTGTAAAAATGACTTTAGAAAGCTGGCAGCATCATAATGTTATTTTTACAAAGAGATTGGTAGGTTTTTTAGTAAAATCTGTTGACTTTAGCAATCTTTGTATTATTATGTGCCAATGGTGACAATTCAAATATGGCAAAAAGCTCTTTTTGTGTTTTTTGACTGAAGTTTGCAAGCCTGTAACTCAAGATGTATTAAAGATATCTTAATATCCTTCTAGATTCTGTTTTTTAACAATCTTTCCTTTTGGTATCTTCATTTTAATGTCCCTTAGTGATTCAGTCCCAGAGATATGGAGATCTCAATGCTGCTCCATGAGTAAAATGGTACAAATGGTTCACATTTTCAGTGGTCAAAAACCAAACGTGAGTCATGTTGCATACAGCTGGCACTTTTGTTCTTTTAAAGAGGAATATCTAAAGATCAAACAGTGTTGAATATAGAAATGTATCTTGTGGTTTTCTGTCAACACAACTGCATAAAACATACCTCATGTCTGAGTGTCATAAATATTCTTTATCCAAAGTTTGAATGTCTGTAACTCTGAAAGTGTTAAAGATATTTTAATATCCTTCAAGAATCTTGTTCTTCATCATTTTTCCTTTTAAAATCTTAATTTTCAAAACCTCATATAGTTTATTCCTATAGCAAATCAGCTCCGTGATCAAATTGTTGAATTTTACTAATTTTCAGTAATCAAAAACCAAATGATGTAAATATGTTTTATGCAGTTGAGTTGATATGGGAAAAAATGAAGTACATTTCTAGTTTTAACATTATTTGTTCTTTACATATTCCTCTTCAAAAGAAAAGAAGTATCAGCTGTATGTAAAATGACCCACATTTGGTTTTTGACCACTGAAAATGTGAACCATTTACCCACTTTACTCATGGAGCCACATTGAGATCTCCATATATCTGGGACTGAATGATTAAGGGCCTTTAAAATAAAGATACCAAAAGTAAAGTCTGTTAAGAAACAGAATCTAAAAGGATATTAAGATATCTTTAATACTTCTTGAGTAACAGGCATGCAAACTTGAGTCAAAAAAAAACACAAGAAGTGCTTTTTGCCATGTTTGAACTGTCACCGTTGGCATATAATGAAACAAAGATTGCTGAAGTCAACGGAATTCACTAATAGACCTACCAATCTCTGCGTAAAAATAAAGTAATGATGCTGCCAGCTTTCTAAAATCATTTTTACACCCCTGTAAAATGGCTTCAAATCTCAGGTGAATCATTTTGACCCCTCTCTGCAAAACGACCTCTGGTTGAGTTGACACGGAATGACCCTTTTTCATTTAAACTGAAGCATGTATAATATAGAAACTATAACTGCATGAACTGTCTCTGCCATGTGTTTGTGGTGTTCGCTCCTGTTTTCCCTTGGTTGTTGTTTGGATTTGTTTCCTTCGCTGTGATTGGCAGGTTGATCTTGATTTCACCCTTGTGTGTATATGTGTGTGAGAGACAGAAGCCTGGTTACCACCACAAACCATTTTGGATCCCAATTACACAGCCCATACCTGCCTACAGCCCTCTGTCTGAGAATGCTGAGCATAACAAGATCTACTTTTAATCACTTCGAGACACGGCCGAAAAGCAAAAGTCACGCAATCACCCCACATGCACATGCTATCCATGAGAAATACCTTCCATGTGGAGAAAATGTCATGAAATATGAGTAATTCTGACTGTACTAGCAAAATATTTGCAATATGTTAAGAAGAATTTATTTAGTACACTACCAGTCAAAAGTTGTTGAACAGTAATATTTTTCATGTTTTTTAAAGAAGTCTCTTCTGCTCACCAGTTAAGCATGCATTTATTTGATCCAAAATACAGCAAAATAGTAATATTCCGAAATGTTTGTACTATTTAAAATAACTGCTTTCTATTTGAATATATTTTAAAACGCAATTTATTTCTGTGATCAAAGCTACATTTTCAGCACCATTACTGCAGTCTTCAGTGTCACATGATCCTTCAGAAATCATTCTAATATGCTGATTTGCTGCTTAAGAAACATTTGTTGTTATTATCAATATTTAAAACATTTGAGTACATTTTTTCAGCAAGGATGCTTTAAATTGATCAAAAGTGATGATAAAGACATTTGAAATGTTACAGAAGATTTCTATTTCAGTTAAATGCTGTTCTTTTGAACTTTCTATTCATCAGAGACACCTGAAAAAAAATCTACTGAGCTGTTTTCAACATAATAGTAATAAATGTTTTTTTGAGCGCCAAATCAGAATAGTAGAATGATTTCAGAAGGATCATGTGACTGGAGTAATGATGCTAAAAATTCAGCTTTGAAATCACAGAAATAAATTACATTTTAAACTATATTCAAATAGAAAACAGTTATTTAAATAGTAAAAATATTTCAAAATTGTACTGTTTTTGCTGTACTTTGAATACAAAAATGCATGCTTGGTGAGCAGAAAAGACTTCTTTAAAAAAAAAAAAAAAACTAAAAATCTCACTGTTCAAAAACTTTTGACTGGCAGTGTATACTACAAATACAATTACATATTTATGTACCTAATAAAAATACTCTGCAGTTGTACTTTTAGTACACTAAACTGGTATACATAAAGTCTGCTTAATTAGAGCAACTAACTTTTTGTTTAATGCACTTTAATTGTGCAGAAGTCCAACTAAAGATATACTGAAGTATTTTTAATTGTGCTAAAGTGGAACTATTGAAAATATACTTCAGGCACACCTTAAAAACTGATATTATTCAAAAATCATACAATCCTTGTCAACAGTGACATTAAAACACATTTTAGGCTTAATATTAAGAAATATGCATTGTGCACAAGTAGTACTCTAAATAAAATGTTATTATAATTTTTATATCAGTAAGTCTTGAGCAATATGTCAGCAAATATGTTAATAGATTTCAATTATACTTAGAAACTTTAAATATATTACTTTTCACTAGGGTATATATTTAAAAAAAAAAGTACTAAACAGTATTAAAAACATGCCTTGATAATTATTAACTAGATTTTTACTGTACTTTTTAATGTATATTAAACCCATTATTGTTTTTTTACTATTGTTGTTACTTTAAGGGAATAGTAATTCAATTATATTGAATACATTTTTAATATACTATATTTATATATTATATATTCCATAACAAATTTATTTTTAGTTTCATTTCTTTTTTACTGCACACTTTCCTCATTGCAATTAAAGCACGTGCCATGGGGAAATTAAGTAACATCATGTCGATGTCGAGACATGCATAATCTTGACAGCTGCATTTACAGTCAGTTCAATTATGTGCTTTGAACTTTCTGGTAAATCAGTGTGATTCAAAATAGTTACAAGGGTGGAAAAGGCCAACTGAGGTGCTGGAGGGGTCACATTTTCGTGTCTTGCACAAACTGACAGTATAACACCACAAGCAATTTCAAGATTGCAAAGAAGCATTTCTGTCTCATGTGTCATTTGGCAAAGTAAGGAAAGGTAACAGGTCAAGTGTGAAGCTTTGATTGTATGCCTGATCTCTGAATTGCGTGCAGCTATTGTGAGCAAGGAGTTAATATTTGAAGGAAGGTGGAGACGAGGGGCAGTACATTCCTCCGTTTTGTGGTTCAGCTCAACGCCAGACTGACTTTGCATAGCTGCCAGCAATTTTACTGCAACAGGATCTTTCTGCGTACCAGAACTTTCCACTGCTGCACTACTGTGCATTATACAATAGATTTGCATATTGCTTTATTCAATTGATTTTAAATATGAAGTTGTTTAGAGCTGCAGGAAAACAGTGAAGCAATTGATAAAAAAACGTACAAGACATCCTATAAATCAGGAACTGAAAACTGCACTAAAAAAAGAAACCTTGAAATCCGACTCCTGCTTTCGCAGAGTCAGAGTGACGCAAATTTTAGGTCTACTAAGATCCATTTTACCTCCTGTGTGGTAATGAAATCAGTTTCCTGGCATACACTAAGAATGAATTCAATATCATTTTACTGATTTAACAAAAACTCTTTTCTGCATTTGTACAGATGCGAATGATTTCTGAATTGGATTTGATTTTGATCTCCCAAACTATGAAAGGTGAAAAATAGACATGCTAGCACTGAAAGAGGCCCCTGAGGCATATTTAGGGACCAGAATATCATATAGAGACTTAGGGTTGGGCTCTTTTATAACTTGGGCCAGAAAGAAACCACCTAGCAACACAGTAAAAAGACATCCTTAGCAATTGCAAAGCAATGTCTTGACGACGACAAACAGCACGATAGTCTTTCACAGAATATAAACATCTAGTTTATTTGAGATTTATCACCTTAAAACAAACTTGCTCTGTTTATATACATCAGAGTTTTTATAAGACTATAACCAACCTGTTGACTCATTATTTCAAACATATTATAATATATGAAAATACATCAAATATATACATACTGCCAGTCAAACGTTTTTGATTTTTAATATTTTTTAAAGAAGTCTCTTTTGATCATTCAGAAATCATTCTAATATTCTGATTTGCTGCTGAAAAAAAAACATTGATTATTATTATTATTATTATTATTATTGTTGAAAACAACTGAAATAGAAACATTCTAAATGTCTTTATCATCAGTTTTGATCAATTTCAAGCATCCTTGCTTAATAAAAGTATTAATTTCTATAATTCCTAATTTCTATATATACTGACTCCAAGCTTTTAAATGGTAGTGTATAATGTTACAAAAGCTTCTTTTTCTTCAGATAAATTCTGATCTTTGGATCTATTCTATTCAGTGATTTCTGAAGATCATGTGACACTGAAGACTGGAGTAATGATGCTGAAAATGTAGCTTTGATCACAGGAATAAATTACATTTTAAAATATACTGAAATAGAAATCAGTTATTTTAAATAGTAAAAATATTTCACAATATTACTGCTTTTTGCGATATTTTGATGATGCCATGATTATGGTTTCTATATATATAGTTATATGTCTCCAAAAGTGTGTATTGTATATAGAAAATATTCTAATTTGCTCAGAAAAGCTTTAGGTCCCCAGAAAAGCTTTTCTTAAACTAAACTAAACTAAACTAAACTTTACTTTTAATTGGTTTTATTTTATATGCACACACACTTACACATACCTGAAATAAATAAATAAATAAAACAAAATTAGAATCTGACTTCAAATTTTATAATCTTTACTTAAGCTATAAAAGCAATATCAAGTGTTAAAACTACACTATTTGGCCTGACATCGGGTAGTTTTCTATATCTATCTCTTACTTAAGACTTTGTTCATGACCTGCGTGTTCACAAGTTCATTTCTGAGTGATGCAGCAGCTGCTATATAAACACGCCTCCACAAACAGCCGGTCACGCAGTGGAAATCATTCACAAATACGGCATCATCAAAAAGGTAACGTGACCCCACCATTCCCCCCCAAAAAATACATCCTGTTTAACACTCATTGAACATTTTAGATGTTTGTGTGGGTGGTAATTATAAGGACTGTAATAACGTTCAAAGGGTCTATAATCTGACTCTACCGCCCTTCAGTCATCGGCGTAAATCAGTGTCTTCTGCAAGCTTTTGTGTAGGAGACTAGCTGTGTTTAATATTAGCAACCATAAACACTCATAGATTCTTCGGATGAGTGAATTGTCAGATTTCCTCAGCAACAGCGGAACAAATGAGCATCTATGAGGAGTCCATTGAAGGTCAGTGTCTATAATAATCCTGCGTGGAATGTAAAAATGAAACATTCTCCTTCAGGTGTTGCCTGAGATCTCAGAAACGCCCATGATGTTCCGTTTGCTTTCGTTGTGCCTCAGGCCACTCACTAACATTTAGATTCCTATGATATTATCACTGGGGACTTTAATTAACATTTTCTGAGAACTTCAAATTACTCAAAATAGCACCAGCAGTGGATACTGTTTCTTCTCATGTATCATACTTCCACGTCACTAGACTGATTGAAATACCATAAGTTAAAAGTCTGTTGAACAGAATTATTGAAAATACAGTTTGGGATCACAAAGATTTTTATTTTGTAGGAAAAAATAGTTTTTTTATCCAGCAAGGATTAATTAAATTGATCGAAAGTGATGGTAAAGTCTTAAGGCGCTTTCGCACCGGAGGAACTTAATCATAGTTCCAAGTTCCTAGGACAACTGGTAGAAGTACCAGCTTTTTGACATGTTTACACATGTTTTGGGGAACTTAATTAGCTATTACTTCAAAGTAAGTTTTAAAACAGTTCTATCCACCTTTTTCTTCCATTTGTAAGCAGGCTTCCGGGCTCATCCACGTCCAGCTATTTTTGGCTGTACAAAATTTTTTTCTGCTTCATATTGCATATCGATGTGTCTTACCATATTATTTTAATGTTTTTTTAATTTTTTTTTTAAATTATGAACACACTGCTTTGTAGTGAAAACAGTTTTTCTGTTTACTGCATGCTGTTATCCTTCTCGTTATTTCCCTATAGTAGCTAATGAATAGGAAATCTCGCCCATAAGCTTACTTGTTTGAAGTAGTGATGGGAGCAGGGTTGCCAGGTTTTCACAACAAAACCCAGCCAATTGCTACTCAAAACTAGCCCAAAACCAGCCCAATTGCATTTCGAGTGGGGTCCCCTGTTAAAAATTGCATTCTGGGGGAAAAAATACACGTTTTTTTTGTCTGGGTTCCCCTTATAAATTCGTATTTCAGGGGTTAAATATGACATTATTGGGGTCACTTAAACCCGCAGACATAAAATAGCCCAATTCCGTTGGAAAACCACAGACTTGGCAACACTGGATGGACGCTTTCAAAGCCCTGCTTCATGATAGTGATGGGAGAAACGAACCTTTTCGAAGCTTTGAATTGACTAAACCAACTGTTTTGCAAAACGATTCGCTGTTCCGAAGTGCTCAAAACACCACACGCTAGTGACGCCTGCTGGTCAAAAGTGTATAAATGCAACAAAAACTCAGGCTAAAACAGCTTTTCAAAACCCACTGCAAATGTTTTACTAAAAGTATAATATATTAAGTGCAATAAAAATAACAAAATACTTCCTTAAAGTATTTCAAAACTTCACAAAGTAGTGATGGGCACTTTCGAAGCACTGCTTCGTAAAGCTTCTAAACTTCTGTGAATCAATCAGAAGGTTCGGAGCACGTATCAAACCACCAAAGTCACATGATTTCAGTAAACGAGGCTTCATTATGTCATAACCGTTTTGAAACGTTTTGGAATTTCAATGGTTTGAGAGGCGATCTCTGTAAACCCGTTAAGTTCAGCGGCGAACCATTAAACCAGCATCTATGGATTTTTACCTGATCTCCCCTGGTGAAAAAACCAGCATATGCTGGTAGGTATGTTTTGATGCTGGGATGCTGGTTAGGTAGGTTATGATGCTGGTTTATGCTGGTCCTTAGCTGGTTCATGCTGGTCCTTGACCAGCAACATGACCAGCAAAAACCAGCAAAGGACCAGCTTAAACCAGCATCAAAACCTACCTAACCAGCATCCCAGCATCAAAACATACTTACCAGCATATGCTGTTTTTTTCACCAGGGTCAGATTAGTTTCATCAATTTGTAGATATTTTTAATGAGACTGTGTAATTAAAAGGATGAGAAGTATTTAATAGTCTCTTGCTGGCCTCTGTATATAACCTGTCCATTAAACAAACAAAGCAAGGCCTACAAATCAATATAAAATATTTTTATAACATATTAGACACTTATTGTATTGCATTTAACGTACTGTATTATACTTCTAGTAAAACAAACTAAAGCAATGGGTTTTTAAAAACTTTTTATGCATGTTTTTGTTGCATTTACACATTTTTGACCAGCAGGCATCATTAGCGTGTGGTGTTTCAAGCACTTTGAAACAGTGAATCATTTTACGAAACAACTGATTCAACTGATTCGAAGCGTCGAAAAGATTTGTTTCTCCCATCACTACCTTTTAGAATAAGGTGGGCAGGAACTACCAATGGCTTAAGTTAAAGTACTACAACGCATATGAAACATGGCTACCCGACATTTTTAGCAAGCCATGTAAAACTATTTACCTCACGACTGCAATGTTGTGTTCGTTTCTCAGACTCAATGATATGTAACACAAGTTGTCATAGGAGATTTAGTCGGATTTTCATGCTCTTTCAATCACGTAAATTGTGCGTGTAAATTCCATCTTTGTTAAACCACTTCACACAACAAAAACAGCTCCGATCACGGCATCCTCTATTCACCGGTTGTTGACGTTTGTAAATACCGCAAACAGTGACGTCGCTGTCGGCCACTTCAGAGTTCCAGCTGCCAGTGCGACAAGGGAGAAATTGGTTCTTTAGGAACCACCATGCTGGATTTAGATTTATATTTCACCTAAATGCTGTTCTTTTGAACTTTAAAGAATCCTAAAAAACATATTTTCCCTAAAATATTAAGCAGCACAACTGTTTTCAGCATTGATAATAAGAAATCACCATATTAGAAAGATTTCTTTAGGATTATTTGGCACTGAAGACTGGACTAAGCTATTCATCAATTTGCTAATATTTTGCACTAATATCTATCTATCTATCTATCTATCTATCTATCTATCTATCAACATACCGTTTCTTGTTTTTGTTTATCTTAAGTTGTGCATCATGTAGTTATTCTGTAGTTTAACATTTTTTTTGAATAATTATGTGTTAATACATTTTTTGTGCCTTTGCAAATTACTAGTACATAAAATTGCCAAGTTTTTATAGTTTTTTATATATACATTTTTATCATTTTATATATTTATACAAACACACATATGAATTTCACTCTAGAAGACGTTCTCACATCTTGAACTATTACATAACCCAAAGCCGTTTGTGAAAACCTAAGCATGATGTTCTGTGCCTGATGTACTACACCCTGCCTGGCTGTCTCACAGCTGCACTTCTCTAACAAACAGTACAAAAAGCAAGCAATGTCTTTTGTATGTAAATCCAAGCAACAGGGAACACCCAATTTCATACATTTTGTTTCAACACAGTGCTCAACTTGCATCATGATCGTGCAAAAAGCGGATGCATAGCCTCTAACTTTTACCAAAAGCCTAAGAATTGTTGAAGCAGCGTGTCTTGATCGTGTTTGTTCCCTCAGGGCAGCAAGCCGAGGCATTGCTGAAAACACACTAATTTGAAAAGCCACAAAAATGTTGCCATATTGTGATATTAATCAGCATCTGAAGCGACATGCTTAAACAGTTAACGGTTGTAACAAACGAAACAGAAAATTAGTAAGCAAGTATGCAAGGCATGTCCCAGAGCATGAGGGCTTTCCTTGTCAAAGGTAGAGGGGAGGTCGTGAGGGTAAACAGACATGTGCATCTCTAAAAATAACCCAAGGAACCAATCAACCGCACACAAGGCGGGCCCAAAAACCTCAGGTGTACAGGTTACACCCATCCCAAGTGCATCTATAAAAAGGAGAAATGAAATAAGCAGAGAATAGACTATTGAGACTAAGAGGAGATCTTTTGGAAGAACAGACTTTCAACAAAAAAAGATGTGCTCCGCATCCTCAAAACATCCTCATTCTGGTCTGGAAAGGTTTGGAGATGGACAAAAGCCACCATTGTCGCCTTTCATCCCCTTCAGACCCCAAAGACCTCGTGCTCGACGGGTCCTTTACCCTCCTGGCCTGAGAAAGATCATGCCAAAAGAGGAGTCAGATCCTGCCAGACGTTGGTTGGTTTTGCTTTCCGCTCTGCTTTTTCTCCAGATCTACATGGAGGAAGGGCTCTGTGACACTCAGGGCGTCCCAGACCAACCGCTGGCCCTGGAAGATCAAAGCTCAATGCTTGAGGAGAATCCCTTCAGCCAGACTCCTTCAGATGTAGACGTGGCTCAATGCCGGGGAATCGAACAGTCATGCAACTTGTACTGGGAAATGAGGAGCTGTTTCTGACACCATTGCCAAATGCAACAGCAGTATGTGAATGCAAGCACACATGCTGAGCTGTACAGGACGATCAGATGGCAGGCTGCAGGGATTAGTCTATTCGCTGAGTGAGCTTTTCCATCCTGTGTGCAGTCGCTCACACACACACAAGGGGGAAAAAAGAAGCGGCCCTTCTGCAGGAGCGAGCAGCGTGACTGAATAAACTCGTCTGAGCCGGACTGGATTTCCCACATTCGTTGAAGCGCCACGCCGGGGTCGAGACTCTGACTGTAACCTGATATGCACGTACGTCACTTCAGCGTAGGGGAAAGTGATGAATCACAGAGTGAAAAACAACCTCACACACTGCGCTTAAACGCTCTACAGCACTGAGACTCAGTCGCGTGTGTGTGTATGCGTGTGTCTGGGAATGCTTCTGTCATTGACGGCAAAATATGTGTAATACTACAGAATGTGTGTGAGTGAACGTGTTTCCGGGGAATATTCATAATGGGTAAAAAAAAATGATTGTGTGATGATGTAAAATGTCTGTGCTCTGTCTGGATGCGTTACAGCTTCCTTTGTCTACTTATAAGTCACTGTGTAATTATTACAAAGACAAATAACCAGCATTGATATGTCATCATAAGTCAAATAAATATGTAAATATATCTTTGTTTGTGAATATTTTCTTTGTGAGTGCTCAATTAATCTTTGGATTACTTAAAAGGCAACAAAAGAAAAAAATAGAACTGCATAATAAATAAATATACACATAAATTCACATGAAAACACACATACATAATAAAGTTTATAATGAATATTACATAAGGATAAGTAAAT
Organism: Labeo rohita; assembly: GCF_022985175.1. NCBI lineage: Eukaryota > Metazoa > Chordata > Actinopteri > Cypriniformes > Cyprinidae > Labeo > Labeo rohita. The sequence goes on from NC_066873.1 coordinate 41,207,854, forward strand.
AAGTTCTGCTGTAAAAAATAACAGCATAAGATTAAAATGGTAAACATACAGTTGCATGTAACATTATGTTATTTAAAGTTTTTTTTTTACCTTTTTTACTTAAGCAAAATTCATTAATAAAATAATTCAAATGAAACAAGAAATGCTAACTATATATTTAAAAATATATAAATGTTTAGCCCAACCTTCTGGGTAGTTTTATTTAACTCAGCTATTGCTCAAAATTATTATAAATCTAAATAATAATGTTTGGAAAAAACTCAAATTAAAATGGAAACAAAATATGTAATTTATATGAACTATAATTTTATTAAAATAGGTTGGAAATTAACTTTCATTAATATGTTAAATATAAATGAGCATTTATTAATAAGTTGAATGAATAATAATATATTTTTAATTGCTTTAATGTTCACCTTTTGATTATTGCTGATGCCTCTACTAATTATGTGTCTGATTTTTAATTTACAACCTATTTGGGTTCATTTTAAGCCAGCCATATAGTAATTTTTAAATATTCATTAAGTTAAATAAAACTAGAAAGTGGGGTAAACATTGGTGGGTCAAAACAACCTAGTCGCTTGGTTTGTCCATATTTTACCCATACTTTGTCTATTTTTAGATTTTTAATTCCGTTTTAATGTACAGTTACAATTGCACGTAACATTGTGTAGTTTTCATGCAAAGGGAACCACTCTATCATCGCTTTATAAATCTTACAAAGCCGCTCTATACTGTGTAAATAAATGAAAGTCTAACAAAAAAATCTTAACATCTAATAAAAGAACAATACACTGTACAGACAAGACAGCTGTCACTGAAATCAAGGTACATCTTTCATTTTTTAAAAACCAAACCCACATCCTTAGCATTGCTAGGTGAATGGGGCGTTTCGTACAATTGTGCCATATAAACATCATCAGAATTCTCATTACAATGTCACTCCTGACACGTACACACACAAACTTTATCTTTCTATCTTCTGTAAACACACACATCTGACCTTCCCTTAGGCATCTGCGATGAAAGATACACTTGTTTTTTAAGGACAAGCTTCCAATTAAATCTATCTGCCCCTCCTATATCTGAGTGAATGCAATATGACTATTCTGCTAATGATGACTGTCACTTTGTCATTATGATGATATCTGTCTGTGATTGTATGAATTCAGCTGCTAGTCAGAAAAGCAACTCTAAAACCAAATGGACTGAATTCTCCATGAATTCTGTACTGCTCTATATAAACAACAAACATAATAATTTAAAAAATTGTAGAAAATATATGTAAACTGGTATATTGTTGTTAAAAATATTGAAATGTATTTACATTTTTGTAGATTTTAATATATACTTTTGCATTTATATTTATTATTATTAACTAAAACTAGTTAGTTTTTGTTAAAGAAAGCTGAAATTAATAAAAATATCAGATGGACATTTTAAATTAAACAGAAATTATAAATTTTGTCTTGGCAACTACTGAAGTAAATTTAAGTTAAACAAAACATAACTGAAAATAAATAAAAAACAAAACTGAACTAAAACTGAAACTGAAATAAAAAAGAAAACCTAATGAAAATAACCAAAACACAAAAACAGTTACTAAAAACCGAACTAAAATTAAAAAGAAAACTGAATATATATAAAAAATTACATTAAATCTAATTTATATGATCTCAGTTTTCCATAAATTAAATTCACCATAAATTTAAATTCTTAAAATTTAAATTAAATTTTAAATTAAATTAAATGTATTTAAAAAATACTTTAAAATTAAATACACTTTAAATTTAATATATTTAAGCTAAATTAAATACACTGTAATTTAAAAAAAATAATAAATTAAATACATTTTAAATTAAATTAAATTAAATTAAATTAAATTAAATTAAATTAAATTAAAAAGACCTCACTAGTCACACATTACACTCCCTGAAACCCACCAGTCATCATTACATCATTGTGAAAACAACATGAGCCAAACACCTGTCTAAAATGAATGACAAAGTATAACACCTGTTGCGAGTGACAGAAAACCCCTTTAGCTCATTAAAATGGTGTACGTGTGCGTTTTGGCATACATTACAGCTAAGACAAGAAAGTCTTGAACAGCAATGACTTCATGCTTTCCCATGAAGTTTTCTTAAAGAGCAGATGTGCTGCATTACATCCACTTATGTAGTATACCTGCTTGATAAATTAGTAAACAAACTCTCATTGCATTAGTCACTTATATCAAACATTAGTCATTTGGTCCCTACTAACAGTATAACGGTTGCTACAGAATGTGTCAGCCTGCTTCCTGAAACATTAATTTCCTAGAGAATTTGATTTTTCGTCATATACTACAAAGCTTTCAAGAGAGACCAACCGTGACCTCTGAGTTAAGCAATGTACTTCTGAAGAAGATTTAAACACGCTGTAACTTAGCTCGTTGTGCATTGCATTAGATACGTCAGGTTCAATTCTCAAACAAAAAGCAATGCGTAAATGCTTGATCCACCCTCGTCTAAAATTGCAGACTTGCTGATGGTTAATTGGGGGTCAAATATTTAGACTTTTTGAATTCTTCAGACACAAGAGACATGTTGCCTTAATATGTGTGACGCCACATGTGTCAGTCACATAGAATTCTCACACCTTCTTTGAGAATTGATTTGTTTAGAAAAGGTCAAGCATTGTCGTCCCACACAATGAGGAAGCATACCAAGCTATAAATAGACACACGTCTATAATAACGAAATCTATTTTAAGACTTCAGAAAAATTTCATTGTGTGCTTCCTAAGACATTTTTATGCTCTTTTGCACTTTCAGGCTAAAATAGTATTTTATATTTTAGTAATGTAATGTATCTTGTTTCTGTTGTCATGAAATATCATGAAACCTGTTGAGACCTCTGTTGAACCAATAAATACTGTAAATAAATAAATAAGAAATGATATTTGATTATTATCATTCATATTTTGCTAATTTACTTTTATACCGTATTATATTTATATTTTGCAAATTTAAGCAAATGTAACTGATAATTAAGCTTCTCTTTTGGACCATTAATTTATGACATAATTTTTTCGCATAAAATATATAACAAATGTGTTAATGGTAGTATATATATATATATATATATATATATATATATATTATTGTAAATAATTTAATAATTTTATAAAACTTACATACTTCATATTACCTACATTATATAGTTCATATTAATATATAATTGATATATATATATATATATATCATGGGCGTCGAAAGCTAAATAAATGTGGGTATATATAACTTATAATAATAATAATAATTTTATACAACTTACTTCATATTATCTACATCATATAGTTCATATTAACATTTTTGGACAACTAAGACTAAAATTGTGACATTATTTTGATATTATTTTAAGCGCTGTGAAGTAAATAAATGAACTAATTTATATGTCATGCATATATGTGACCCTCAACCACAAAACCAGTCTTAGGTAGCATGGGTATATTTCTGGCAATAGCCAAAAATACATTGTATGGGTCAAAATTATAGATTTTTCATTTATGCCAAAAATCATTATGATATTAAGTAAAGATCATGTTCCATGAAAATATTTTGTAAATTTCCTACCATAAATATATCAAAACATAATTTTTGATCAGTAATATGCATTGCTAAGACCTTTTCTCAGTATTTAGATTTTTTTGCACCCTCAGATTCCTGATTTTCAAATAGTTGTATCTCGGTCAAATATTGTCATTTCCTAACAAATAATACATCAGTGAAAAGCTTATTTATTCAGCTTTCTGAATTATTATGGATAAAAAATAGAAATAGTATTACCTGATATTAGTACATTAGAATAAGCTTATTTTTGTTTATGCAAAACATATAGTCTTTCATTTTGGGGTGAAAGGGCACATGTTTTTGTGAGATCCAACTTTTTCCGACTCTAATCCAACTATATGCAAACAAATGCTGATTGAAATTCTTTGCCGAATAAAGAAATGTCCTGTAAATAGTTGAGGCACACTGTAAATCCAAGTACTGTATGTGAAGTGAAGCAGATCACCCCCTGTCTATAATGAGCGGCATTGCAGATAAATGACGTTCAACTGTCATGATAATCAGCACGTAGACACTTGGCAGGAAAGACACACTGTAATGGGCATTAAAAGCGAACAATGACCCACATCTCGCTAATAAACCAAGAACTCAGATGCTCACTGTTCTGCCTGTCAAGTTGCATCTGTTGCCTTCGCAAAAACACAAGTTCAGTCAAACATGGTCATGAGAACTGTTCCTTTCTGTTACTGAGCATCTACACCGTACAGTCACAGCCAATTAAAATCAGAGCTTTAGATGTGACTGATGCAGCCGTAATGCAGGCTGTTTAGTATGGAAGCCCATTTTCGCCACAGAATTAAATAAATAAATAAATCAATGTAATTGCGACTTGTGAGTTTACATCTCGCAATTCCTCGTTTTTATTCCTGAATTCTGAGTTCTCAGCGTACAAAAATAGCCTATTTTCTAAGAATGTTTTGCTAATATTCACGTTCATTTGTGAAAACGTTACTTCTAAATATTCTTTGACCATTTAAAACGTCCAGTTTTTAAAATGTTTTGGTTATGCGAACGCTAAAGGAAACATTCCATTTTAGAATTTTCCAAACCTTATTGGAACGTTAGCCTACTTTTAAATGTTTTCTGAACGTTCTGAAATAAGTAGTAACATTTAAAAATGTCTGATGAACGTCTAACTAAAAAGTTTCAGAAATAATACATTCCAGCAATAGGGTTTTACTCATGATGCATTCAAAGTAGACACTAAAGATGATCAGAACCGCTGTCCATCACATATGTAGATTGATATATAAAAGTTTTTTATTTTAATTCATTTCACTAACATTTACATATAAAATATTTACATATAACATATTTATCTGATTACCTTAAAAGTCCATTGATATCGCCGTTATTTAATACGGGAATTAATACGTTTTGATAGCATTATTAAAGACCAGATAACGCTATAGCGTTCTATTAACGTTACTGGAAGAACATTTTGTTCATAACTTTGAGAGAACCTTTTTTTTCTGTCCCAGAGAATTATAAGAAATAAAATAAATAATATGAAATTTGTAAAAAATGGTAATGGCTAAATGCGTCAAGCATTATTTGGTTTTTAAAAGACCAAACTCTTGTAAACACGTTATTAATAAATCACACATTAAGCCACGTTAAGGGTTTTTCTTATTGATGGTTTGCAATTACGTCAAGGTTTGGTCAGTTACCCGGATGTGTGGCCATACTGGAGATAATCGGATGTAAACAAAGCATGGATTGCATGGTTACTACTGAAAATGTTGTTCTGCTAATCTATGCTGTATAAAACATGGAATTTCGTTCAGTTCAGTGGCATTGTTTATGCTCAGTGCCGCCAATATGGCCGACTGATGATGCGGCGTGAAAACACTCTATTAAAGGTGTTGCATTCTTATGGGCATTTGCTTGTCTCTACACAGTAGCCTATGCTTTCTTGATGTGTTTACTGAGTTTAGTCTTTTAAAAACACTGTATTAACGCATTAGACCACATTAAGCATTTTAGAATGTCCTTGAGTTTCTATCTCACAATTCTGCCTTTGTTCTCAGATTTGCGAGAAACAAGGTCTGATTTCTGAGGAAAACAGACAGAATTACAAGATAAACAGTCTTTTTTAAAACAGTTTTTTTTTGTCTTCCGTGGCGGAAATGAACTTTCATAGTTTAGCGATAACAATTGTTTTACTAACCAAATGCATGATTAAGATCAGGTACGTTTATCTTGAAAGAGCACAATGTTAAAGTCACCACATACCGAGCTGCATTGCTTCATACCACTGAAACCATAAGTCATACAGCTCCCTGCTCACACCCACAAGCTCATTCACTCTCATACCTTGAGTGTTAATTTTAGTAAGGTGACGTAAAGCCCGTGCAGCCCTTCCTAGAGTAAACATGCTAGGCCTGAGGCAGGGATTCCAGACCTGAGGGTTCACCTGGAGCAGACATTCCCCACAGACCACAGAAAGTGAGACATGCAGTTGCTGCTGTTTGATTGGACAGAATAAGCATTCAGTCATGTCTTGAAGCTAATGACAGCTACACAGGGGAATTAGACCATATGAGGACACAAAGGCTTTCACAAGGAATGCTCACAGCATGCTGTAAAAGTTCACAGCATTTGATGGTGCAGTGCTTCTCAAGTGAGCAAAATGTTAACATATTAACCAACTAGCCAACTGCTCCAAGTTTAGAAAAAAACGTATGTCTGGACTAGCTACACTAGCCTATTCACCTTATTTTTCAACACGGAAGTAAGCTGTGTTCTGGTAATGTGTGAGATTTCTGGTTCATAAGCCCTGTAGGGAAATAACGAGAAAAATAAGGAAGTGCAGTAAACGGTAAAACTGTTTGCAGTACAAACCATTGTGTTCAGAATTGGTCGAGCCCGCTCTTACGGGTAAAATAAGGTGGATAAGGTATTTTAAAAATCCGTGGAAAATCCAAGAAATATAAAGGGAAACCCCCCTTTTCCCTATGGAATAGAAAAAGAAAAGTAAATGCACCTGTTTATTTCACGATTCATTTTTTCCCCCTCGCAAATGCGAATGTATATCTCACAATTTGGATATTTCGTCTCAGAATTGCGAGTTCATTCTTAATTTTTCTTCGCCGCAGAATGAAAAAAAAAGAGAAGTTGAATGCGCCTTTTTCAGTTCAGTTTTTTTCCCTCGCAATTGTGAGTGTATATCTCACAATTCGAACATTTCTTCTCATTTTTTCGTTTTTATTTTCAATAAACGTCCAGAAATTAACCAGCATTTTATTCTAAAATTCTCTTTTAGGTTTATTACAGTTTTAACAATACATGGAACTGCTGTTAACCAATTAACAGTTTTAGCGGAGATCTTTTACCGTTTCAGTTACGATCATTTTTTACAGTGATAGGTTTTCCTGAGGAAAGTTCTAGACTAAACTATACACTGTCAGTGGGATCTTGACAATTTTTCTCTCTCTCTCATCTAAGATAAGGCTTGGAAAATCTCACAGACTGTTACGTGTTATGGCTGTAATCAACTGGAAACCAGACAACAGTGAAAGCCATAAATTAGGCGATGCAAGTTGAATGGAAAAAAAAGTTTCGTGTGCAGTGTAACTGATCACATAATTAGCCCTCATCAAATATATTACTGTAAAATCATGCCTCCCTTTCAAGTTGTGGTGAAGATTCCTAGGAACACCTCCAAATACTTCCTATACTACTAGTTTAGGCACAGTGATTAGATGACACTTCAGTGATGCCTGAGTCAATGATGTGATTCTACACTGAAAGAAATATCCTGAAAGAAGGATTTACTTAGAAACTATTTTTCTCAACTTATTACAAAGAAAAGACACGTAACAACTGAAACGCGACGTTAAACTACTGAATCCATTTAATGAATAAATAAAATTGCATTTAATCTATGTGGAATTAAATAATGCATGATACCGAAAATAAACCGAAATATAAATATTTTGTCATATAAATTGTTAAACTGCGTACACATGGTTAATGATGTGATGCTCTATTAAGTAATTTAAAAACACGGTACATTTAAATTGTAAAAAAAAAAAAAAAGAACGAAAAGGAAGTTATTTGAAAATGTGCTTGATATGCGCTTGATATGTTTATAAATAAATAAACAAAAATAATAAGCCCACCGTCTGAAACTTACTGTAGCTATAATTAACATAAAGCATAAAAAATATAGGTGGTGTTCTAAACACAAATAAATAAATAAAAATGAATTTAAAATCGCACTTAAAGTGATCCTTTTTTTTTTTTTTTTTTTTAAGTTTGTATGAATTGTATGAAGTGTTTTTGCTTTTATATAACCTTATATTTTCCTGAAATGTCTGAAGTCAAGCATGCTTAGCTCCCTCGAGTATACTGGCATTTGATGAGCTCATATATTAAGGTAAAACCTTGGACTTTTCTGCTTAAACCATGTATTTTCCGTCTCTACTGAAGGTGTGGCTTTCTTTATGGGCGTCTCTTAAAAGCAAAATATATAAACCTCACGCTGAAGTTCGAGAAGTCACTTTTGAGAAGCAGAGACACAGAGCAAACTAAAGCATACTGGAACTGACCTGAACTAGCCATGTACACCAGATCAGACAGCCTGGTCCTCTCATTACCAACAAACGCTTTCTTTCAACCGCAGTCGCAGTTTGATTTCAGACCGATGATGCCGCGCAACACCGAGCCGGAGATCTTCACTTTCGAGCGGATCCCGGAGCCGCAGCAACCGGCGTTCCCTTACCGCGGAGCAGCGATGCGGCCGCGCAAGAAGAACACCCGCGTCATGTACCCCTCCAAAGTGCGCAAATATCTGCCACCGGCCGAGAAGAGTCCCGCCAAGCGCTGGCTGCTCGTCCTGTGCCTGGTGGTCTTCATGCAGATCTACACGGAGGAGGGATCCGTTGAGACCACGCAGAGTGAAGGACCAACCTTCACCGATGCCGCTTCTTACAACGTTCTCCCCTTCCAGTCTGCTGAGAAGCAAGCCAGACAGATGATGGGCAGCTGTTCTGAAGACTTCAGCCTGATGTCTCAGCAGCAGCTCCAGTCTAGCAGCGAGGAGAAGAAGGAGAACTCTTGGCTTCTGAACACTACATGCCCAAGCTCAAGCTGGGAGGAGGACATCAACACTCTCTACCAGCAGAGCAGGAGGAATGGATACGTGGTGGCCCTACTTTATCCAGTGTACCATAGACTTGGCACAGAGAACTGAATGAACTCAGAATCAAGTTTGTGGACTAATCAAGTTCACTGAGCCTTCGTTGAGAAGAAAAACAGGCTCCTGTGGTGCCTGGAGAACCCAGCTGGTCTTTGCAGAGCGGGGCGAAGTGATGGAAAACACAAGCTGAGGAGACATCCAACGGAAGTGAATGACGAAGAGACTTTATAATGGAATGAAACTTGAATGGCTCATTTAGATTTACTTGAAAATGTTTCACTTGAAGTGTAGAGATTTATCATGTAGCCTCACAAGTAGACCTGTTGTATGTCTGAACTCATGAGGGTGTCGCAATGACCATTTGTGTTGCTGAACGCTGCCGCTTGCAGAAATACTTGAATCTCACATTGAAGATTTTCATGTGTTATATGAAGAAATGTTTGTTGTAGCTATTTATTTAATGTTATTTATTTATTGTTATTTACTTATTTATTTCCTTTTGTCTTGTGAAAATAAACTGACATTTGCATCTTCAATTCCTATCTTCTTGTAATATTATAAGCTCGAATGAGCTGTGGTCTCAGTGCCACATCTATAAGTACAATACTGAAACAAGAAATATGGACAAATGTATGATTTATGACATGTTATGTAGAAATACATGAACATTTTTGCTGATATAGCCCTTTAAAAAAACAAAAAAAAAACTGTTTTTGATTGATTGAAATATTAGAACAGAAATATTTAGTTAACTACTCTGCAATAGTTTTGTTAGAATCCTGAAGATAATCATCATAATATTAACACCAGGCATAAAGATTATGAGCATTATAAAAATGAAAATGTGTAAAGTACCATGATGTTCATATAATGAATAAAGCTGCATTGATCACAATTATTTTTTTGTCATCCTTTTACTTTACTTTCATTACATGATCGTATGCAAAAATGTTTTGTAACTTTAAAATGTGATAAGATCTAAATATACCAGTTCTAAGGATTTTTTTTTTTAGCTTATACCAATGAATGTTATTTTAAAACATTAGGCCTAAAAAACTCCTTAAAGTAACAACTATGTTACATTTTTAGAATGTGTCATTAACCAAACCTCACTGTTCTTAAAAAAAAAGAGTTTTCAGGAAAAAGTGCTTTGTCAGTCGAATGCATCATAACTTCATTTGGCAATATTAGAAAGAAAATAATCAAGGAAGGAAATGACCAGATCATTAACAATCATGCAAAATGAGGTCAACAGTTAATAGCTGACACATTATTCTATTATTTTCCATCATCAATCTTAACTATGTGGAAAAATATCTGCATATGATTATTAAATGTGAATGGGAATGAGTATTAAAATCACAGTGCATTAACTAATGTTAACAAACACATCTTGGGATTTTAATGTGTTAGTAAATGCTGAAATTAACATTAACTAAGATTATTAAATGCTCATTCTTAGTTCATGTTATCTAATGTAGCTAACTATTATTAACTAATGACCTTTATTGTGAAGTGTTACTGAAATTATTATACTTTTTAAATTTTTGTTAGTGTTATGTACATGATATTTAAGTATATATGTATATGTATATGTATATATATATATATATATATATATATATTTTATTTATTATTATTTTTTTTAATCTAATGATATTGTATCTCATTATCTACTAAACGTCCTCTGTTTTTGTGCATTTGGGTTTAGTTTCTTAAACATTAGACATAGGGTATGTACTGTACTTTTTTGCAGTATTACTCTTTAATATTGTTTTAAAGTTGCTTCATAAGGTCTTTAAAGCATGCTTTAAAGACTAAATGATGTTTTAGATATGATTGTTTATAAATGTTTCTTTGAACACACATCCTAGGCATGTTTCTTTCACTTTTAGTATGGCTTTGTCAATTCTCTGAAATCTAACGTACTAAATATACACACAAGCACATATCTCATTGGTCATATTTGTGTTTACAACTATGACCTGGTGGAAATTGTGGCCAGCAGCCCACAAGGAAGCCTTGTGGGAGATTCCCCGATGTACTTCCTCTCCAGTGCACATAAAAAAAAATCATTTACTTTCCACAGCCACAAATTCAAATCGATGATTTTGTTTACTTTTAAACTCCCCCAAACCAAACACTTGCTCTCCCTGTGCACACAAACCTCCTGGTTTTCCTTGTTTTGTCATTTCATCCGTTCCATCTCTCTGTGAGCTGGCATTCCAGAGCGGTGAGTCAAATGGCACCACATGCTGTGAATGAATCCCGCCTATACTGCCCTGAAACCCAAGCGCTACGATATGAAAAAAGATACTGTGGTAAGAAAAGAAGAGAAAAGGAGAATTCCTCCCATGGACAAGGTGTGTTCGGCCTGTTGGGGCTTGATCAAAGACAGGCTGTACAAAAATCAAAATGGTATCTTGACACGTAACTGTGTGCTCACGCAGAAATGCTGTCGAAAAGGCCTCAGGTGAGCTTCTAGATCTCTAGACGACTGTATTAGAATAAACTGCACATGTTTGGACTCAACTCTGTGCCAAAGTGTCATTTCCGGTTTGTCCTGTTTCTTAATGTGAATGTTTAAGCAAAATACAATTTCATAAATGTGCAAAAGTTAGCCTAAAGTACATCCTAAATGTATGGCACAATCATTGTTACATGGGTTTCTACAGTTATACTCTTAAAAAAAAAAAAAAAGGCACTTAACTGGCATATTGTTAAATTCGGATCCTCTTACATTCCTGAAATCTTTCCATTACACAAAAGGTTCTTTAGTGAAGAAACACTTAAGTAACAAAAAAATGGTTTAAGAACTGCAGAAAAAAGGAAATTAAAAAAAAAAAAGAAAGAATGATTAAAAATTTATTTTTAGAACTACTTTATTTTCACTATATGTTTTACTTGAGAAGTACAGTTTTAGTCTGTTATTCTCTGAATATGAGAACAGAAATGGGTTTGTTAAAATAAAAAAATAAAAAAATAAATAAAAAATGTCACACTTTTAAATCTATTATTTCAGAGTGTATAACACTCTCAGATCATTTGCTGCAGGAGCAGCATTCAGTCACAAGATTGTGGATTTTATTCCCGGGTAATACGTGAATGCAATTTAACATGCTTTGCCTAAGTGTGTCTGTTAAATGTGTTAACATGAATATAAATTATTTAAATAATAATAACAATAATAATAATAATAATAATAATAATAAACGTTTCATTTAGCTATTCGCTTAAAGGCATCATCGGATGCTAAGTTCACTTTTTCATGTTGTTTGAACATTAGTGTGTTGGCAGTGTATGTACAAATCTACCCTATAATGATAAAAATCCATGCAGTGGTTTTTAATTAATCTGTAAAAATATTACCCCATTTTTCAAATCGAGCCGTTCTCAGATGCCTGTCGGTGTGGCATCACACCCACAGAGGCCGCTCCCACAATAGTTGACTGACATGAGCCACCTCAGACCCGCTGTCACGGTCCAGTCACTTTCCTTGTTTGGATGTAAGTTAGACAAGAATATCTCAGATTGAACAATTGAGGTATTGTGTTGCTGGATGTAATAATGAACATAGTGGTCAACATTTACTCCCAACATCTGAGCCGCTGAAGATGCAGTAGATTAGGTTTGTTTGTGAAGGGAATGCGCCTCCCGATCTACATATATCCGTCTATGTTCGCACAAATCATTTATGATCCAGCTTCACTTAGAGCGGAAGTGTGTTTAAGTGTTTTTTCGCCTTTCCTTATAATGTGGTAGTTAGGAAGTTTAGCGGCTAAACGCGGCTAAATGCGGCTAAAGTAAACAAGATTGTCATTCCACAGACAGAAGAGAGGGGCGGGGCGAGCAGAGCTTATTTGCATTTAAAGGAACAGCCCCTTAGAATGAGATGATTTTTGCAGAGCTCATTTTGACAAGGTAAAAAGGGTGTTGTTTTACAAAACCATTGAGAATTTTTAATTAAAGTATATTAGAGACTTTTCATTAAGACCCTAAAGAATCGTATCAACTTGTGGAAAATGGGCATCCGATGGCCCCATTAAAAAAAAAAAAATGTAACCAGCATTGTCAAATAAACATAAAACCAGGCAGGAAAAAGATAAAAGTGACTGAATGCATTTTTCTCATGACTCTAAAAGATTATGCTTGGTGCTGGTATTAAATTTCCCTCTACGTGGAAGTAAGCATGAGAGATTTCCAGTTCATTATTTGCTATAGGGAAATATTGAGAAGAATAACAACTTGCAGTAAAAGATAAATCTGTCTGCACTACAAACCAGCCTGTTCATAATTAAGATAATACATTGAAAACAACATGGTAAGACACACAAATTCACAATATCAGGCAGCAAAACGAGCTGTGTTGTATAGCTACAAATTGCTGGATGTGGATGAAACAGGAAGCCACACCCATAAAATTTACAAATGGCCACACCCACTTTTACTGGAAGAAAACGGTGGGGAAATTTATTTACAAAATTCCTCACAGGGAGTGTCATGGCAGATGCCCAAATCCACTAAAATTTTTTAAAATGTTTTTGTGTCGTGGAATGTTTAAGAGTTTTAATGCGAGACTGTACTTGTTTAGACTTCAGATATGCATTTAGTAATGATAACGTCTATTTGAAAATTTGCTTTAATGTTTTCGGGGATGTGAGCTTCAGGGCATCAACAGCCGTTCAGTACTCATAAAACTGCCAAGAGCCAAAAGACTTAAAATAGACTAAATAAAAATAAAAAAAGACTAAAATAGGGTTGTAAACAAGGAGGTTATTTTTACTTTCAACAACACCTTTTAAAACCCAGTCAACAAATGGAAATCACCCTTAATAGATGAACTGAAAGAATTAGAAAACTTAAAGGGGTCATCGGATGCAAAGTTCACTTTTTCATGTTGTTTGAACATTAATGTGTGTTGGCAGTGTATGTACAAATCCAATCAATTTTTTGTGGCATCACACCGACAGAGGCCGCTCCCACGATAGTTGATTGACATGAGTGTCTTACCTCAGATCAGTTGTAACAGTCCAACCTCTTTTTTAATGCCAGAGCAATTATGTAAATTAGACAAGAATATCTCCATACATAGTGGTCGTCATTTACTCCCGACATCTGAGCCGCTGAAGATGCGGTGGATTACGTTTGTTTGTGAATGGAATGCGCCTCCCGATCTACATAAATACGTCTATGTTCGCGCAAATCATTCGTGATCCAACTTCACCAACAGCAGAAGGGAGTATAAGGGGTTTTTTTATGAATCTCTGCAATCACCTTTCCTAATAACGTGCTAGTTAGCAAGTTTAGTGGCTAAACGCGGCTAAATGCGTCTAAAGTAAACAGGCCCGTCACTCCACAGAGAGAAGAGAGGGGTGGGGCGAGCAGAGCTCATTAACATTTAAAGCAGCCTTGATCAGAACAGGATGATTTTTGCAGAGCTGATTTTGGCAAGGTAAAAAGGGTGTTGTTTTACACAACCATTGAGAATTTTTAACCAAAGTATATTATAGACTTTTCATTAAGACCCTAAAGAATCATATCAACTTGTGTTAAATGGGCATCCGATGACCCCTTTAAGGAAATGATAAGAATCTGTGAGCGGAATAAGGAAGGAATCTGAATACGTTTTTATGAGAGTTTTTATGAGTGAGTCAGCAGTAAAGACTTTTATATTAAAATAGACTAAAACAGGGTTGTAAACAAGAAAGACCCAGTCAACAAATGGAAATCACCCTTAATAGATGAAGGAATAATACGACAAAGATAACGCTTCCTGAATGGACATTCAAATCTTTTATTGTGAATATGAGATTGAGCTGAAGAATATCGCAAGGCTACTTGTGTGATATTGGTCATATATATATATATGTGTGTGTATATATAGTGCAAATAAAAGATGTTAATATGCATATATCTTAATACTCAGCAGCAACAACATTCTGTTGCTTGTCCTGAAACGACCGCTGTGTGAACTTTGCTGTTAATGCATCATTTGATGTTGTAATTTGTACGTGCATATACTTGTGGTATTTTCAAAGGAATGTATGGCATTATTGAAATGACTCTGAAGTCTGAAGATGGTTAATTAAGGAAAAGAAAGAGAGTTCTGCTTCATGCTGATGGAATGGTCGAAATGCAGAGTAACGTTACTGCAGTTCCGGAGTAACACGTGTGAACTGATACTACACACACATCAGAGCAGGTTTTATGAATGTAACAATTGTTCTAGAAACTGAAAGAATTAGAAAAATTAAGGAAATGATACAAATCTGTGGAAGGAATAAGGAAGGAGAGAGGAATCTAAATAAGCTTTAAAGTGAATGAGTGAAATCATTCAGATTAAACGCGAACTATTGCATGACAATACTACAATGGGGTGAGTCCGGGAATTACATGTGAATAAGTCAGTTTGATCGGTTTAGTCAAAGGAGCACACAGGAAGGAAACTGATGTAATCATGAGTTTTCAGAGCTGTGCTGTGTTGCATAAGGTTTCATAATTTGTCATGTCATTGTTTTTTACACTTGTAAAACCACTGAGAATAAGGTACAACCACAGCCTGGGTTTCAGGTGTAGCTTAAAGGCTGAAATCATCCGTGAAAGGTGTGTGTGAGAATTTTTGTCATGCTTTCTTTCATCACTGTCTCTCGCTTTCTCCCACACACACACTGTAAAAGATTTTCGTAATAGACTGTAAACTGTAAATACGGTAAAAATGTTGCAGTAAAAGACTTTTAATTGTTTAATGGTACGTTACCTTACAATAAATGGTCAATTAATAAATAGAATGGAACATTTCATGTAATTTTACAGAAAAATACTGTTAAAATCATGTTATTATTTATTTGTTTAGTTTTTATTTATTTATTGGAAGTGAAAAAGAACAACTCATTTTTAAATTTCCAGTACCCCGTGTGGTTTTTCATTTAAATATTATGTTCCTTCTTATTTTTGTCTTACCAGTTATACACATTGGGGATTTATGTTCTAATAGCATCTTATGCTGTTAAAGTAATGTTTTATTGATCCTTCAACACTAGCACTCTCTATTCTATCTCTCTTCTATCTACTTTTCTTTTTATTTATTAAATAAAAAACTTGACCCTCTAACACTAGCACTCTGTATTTTATTTATTATTCTACCTAATTTTCTTTTGATTTATTAAATAAAAAATCTGATCCTCTAACATTAGCACTCTCTATTCTATTTCTATTTTACTTCTTTTTTTATTAATTAAATTACAAAAAAGCTTGAATCTCAAATACTAGCACTCTTTATTCTATTTCTATTCTACCTACTTTACTTATTTATAAAAAAAATACCCTCTTACACTACCATTCTCTATTCTATTTCTAATCTATTTACTTGTTTTCAGTTTGTTTATTTGTTAATAACTTGACCTTCTAACACTAGCACTCTCTATTCTATTTCAATTGTGCCTATTTTTCTTTTTATTTATTAAATAAAAAAGCCTCTAACACTAGCACTCTCTGTTCTATTTCTATTCTATATACTTGTTTTCTTTTTATTCATTAAATAAAAAACTTGACCCTCTAACAGCAGCACTATCTATTTTATTTCTTACTTGTTTTCTTTTTATTTATTAAATAAAAAACATGATACTCTAACACTAGCACTCTCTATTTCTATTCTACATACTTGTTTTCTTTTTATTTATTAAATAAAAAACTTGACCCTCTGACATTAGCACTCTCTATTTATATTCTATATACTTGTTTTCTTTTTATTTATTAAATAAAAAAACTTGACCCTCTGACATTAGCACTCTCTATTCTATTTCTTACTTGTTTTCTTTTTATTTATTAAATAAAAAACTTGACCCTCTAACAGTAGCACTCTCTATTCTATTTCTATTCTACTTTTCTTTTTATTTATTAAATAAAAATCTTGATCCTCTAACACTAGCTATTCTATTTCTACTCTATTCTAGCTATTCTACTCTCTATTCTATTTCAATTCTACCTATTTTTCTTTTTATTTATTAAATAAAAACTCGACCCTCTAACACTAGCACTCTCTATTCTATTTCAATTCTACCTATTTTTCTTTTTATTTATTAAATAAAAACTCAACCCTCTAACACTAGCACTCTCTATTCTATTTCTATTCTACTTTTCTTTTTATTTATTAAATAAAAACTCGACCCTCTAACACTAGCTCTCTCTATTCTGTTTCTATTCTATATTAATTTATTTTCTTTTTCTTTTTATTTATTTAAAACAAACTCGACCCTCTAACACTAGCTCTCTCTATTCTGTTTCTATTCTATACACTTGTTTTCTTTTTATTTAAAACAAACTCGACCCTCTAACACTAGCACTCTCTGTTCTGTTTCTATTCTATATTAATTTGTTTTCTTTTTCTTTTTATTTATTTAAAACAAACTTGACCCTCTAACACTAGCTCTCTCTATTCTGTTTCTATTCTATACACTTGTTTTCTTTTTATTTAAAACAAACTCGACCCTCTAACACTAGCACTCTCTATTCTGTTTCTATTCTATATTAATTTGTTTTCTTTTTCTTTTTATTTATTTAAAACAAACTCGACCCTCTAACACTAGCACTCTCTATTCTGTTTCTATTCTATATTAATTTGTTTTCTTTTTATTTATTTAAAACAAACTTGACTCTTTATCACTAGCACCTATTATTCGATTTCTATTCTATATTAATTTGTTTCCTTTTTTCTTTTTATTTATTTAAAACAAACTTGACCCTCTAACACTATCTCTCTCTATTCTATTTCTATTCTATATACTTGTTTTCTTTTTATTTAAAACAAACTCAACCCTCTAACACTTTCTATTCTATATACGTGTTTTATTTTTCTTTATTAAATAAAAAAGCTTGACCCTCTAAAACTAGCACTCTCTATTTCTATTTTGTCTACTTGCTTCTGTCTTCCTTTTTTGTAAGTTGCTTTGAATACGAGCCTCTACTAAATGATTAAATGTAAATTTTAAATGATATCATGATGGTGTTAGTATTTGTGTGAATGACTGTGCACCTATATATTAATATTTCCTTCCTCCAAGGTACTTGTGATGAGTTTTGTCTCATCAGGTGAAAATCTCACTGTAAATTTATGTTCAGTAAAACCCTAAAATGTTGCTACTGTATTTTTTGCAGTAAGTAAGTTCTAGCAACCACTGCTGCCAGTTTTTTTTTTTCTTGCCATAGATTTTACAGATTTGTTCTTTGTTTTGTTTTGTTTTAGAGTGCAGAGGTTTGCTTAGCTGCTTGTGTAAAATTCACCTCCACACTGACACAGCTGCCAGCGTGTTCTGGAATGGTTGCTAAGATGTTCTAGGTGGTTGCTGGGTTGTTCTGGGATGGTTAATAGGTGGCAGCTTGGATTTTCTTATTCATTCAGAACTACCATGTCTGTTCTTGTGAAGTATGATTTTTCATCTAATTACACACACGACATCTCACGTGAGAATCTCCTCCATCATATGGAGGCAGGGCGGAATAAACCGGTTTGGCAGATGCAGATCCTGCCGGGATGTTTCCCTGGGCTGGTCTGAACCAGCAGGGTTTATACAAGGCTGAATGTGTCTGCATGGGCATGTCTGAACCCCTACCAATCTGAGTTTGTGTGCTAAACGTATACAGAAAAGACAGAAAGATAAAATGACATCCAGGAGTGGGTGGCAAAGAGGAAACCTCCTTACCTCATACACCCATAACACTCTCATTGATTACAGATATGTAATGTAACAGATAACAGATCTGCTCACTGATCCGTCAGGATCGTTGCTATGGAACTCTAACAACACAACAAAGATTATAATATAACAGTGTCACAGTGGATCACTTTGATGAGGTCAAAAGATTTTTATTCATCACACTCATCAAATGGAACCAAAAACAGGTGAATAAAAAATAATGATGCCACAGGAAAAAAAAAAAAAAAAAAAAAAAAAAAAAAAACTATATTGTGATGTTATGTGATGCCATTTCCTGTATGATATAATGGATTTGTGTCACACAGTGGCTCCCATGTTACATCACATTGACTGTGACAATTTATTATATTATTGATTTAATTATTTATAATATTATTCACAATGTGTATTTGTTATTTTAATAATAATATGAAGAAGATTAATGGTTATTATTAAAAAAAGAAAAAGAAGAAAATGTATAGTCTTTACCAACTAAACAAATCATAATTCATATGATACATTTGAATTTTCAAACAGCCATCATGTTCACCACTTATGATATATTTTTTGAAAACATTAATAGATCCATACAGTTAAAAATGATCAGTCAGTCTTTTTCACTTTTCAGAACGAGTCCTTTTTTTATGAAAATATAATGTACAGAGTTTTTGACCGTTGAACAACAAAAAAGTTGAATTACAATACAACTCACAAAGTCGAATAACCCAGAACCTGATCTATACGTAATTGTTTCTTAAACCTTGTGTTTTCAGAACGGTGGAAACAGATCGTACGAGAAGATCACGTTTTACACATAAAAAAAGACGTTTACCTTGAGCTTGTTGCACATTTACACAGTCTTTAAAATCACACCTATCATATCTCGTCCTGATCCTAAAAAAAAACAGTCTGGAACCTAGAAGAGAGAACACTCCGGGAGCTGTCGATAACAATGATTTCCAGATGTGTGTTGGCTAAATATAGGGTGACTGTGATCCTGTTTTAGTTTCATCAGAAGAATGAATTATATGTAGGAAGTTTTCCAGTAAAGTGTAGCAAGAGATACTTTGTTGCTCATACCTGCAAGGAATCTCACCTGCATCATCTCCTCCCCTCTGTTGCAAAAGCATTCTTACTAAATCATACCTATCATAAATGGGCCATGGCAGTAAAACAGGCTCATATAAACTATTATAGAAACAGTTTTTTATGAAAAAAGTGATTGTATTGTGATAATCAGTGGAGTGTTTGCCTCCTACAAGCATATTAGAAAAAATCATTTTCAAAAAATCAAGTATGTCAGTAGATTGGTATATTAAATTTTGACATGATAAAATGTTTTTCATTAACACTTGTAAATGTAACAAAATATATTTAAAACAGGACAAATTTTTGGCAAAGCAATGTAAGTTTATTTTTATAGCACATATCACACGCAGGGATAATTCAAAGTGCTTTAAACATACATACATACATACATAAATACCAATACAAATAAAAAAATAAAATAAATTAAGGTTCTACATTAAAGTGAATATGAGGGACATAAAACGAAAACAGGAGAATTTTTTAAAAAGCCATAATTAAACTTATTTGTTAATTTTTAAAACAAACAAACAAACGAACAATATACTGTATATAGACACTACCAGTCAAAAGCTTTTGAACAGTATGGTTTTTAATATTTTTTTAAAGAAGTGTCTTCTGCACACCAAGCCTGCATTTATTTGATCTAAAGTAAAGTATAATTCTGAAAGATTTTAAATAGTTAAAATAATTGTTTTCTATTTGAATATATTTTAAAATGTAATTTATTCCTGTGATCAAAGCTACATTTTCAGCATCATTACTCCAGTCTTTAGTGTCACATGATCCTTCAGAAATCATTCTAATATGCTGATCTCCTGTCCAAGAAACATTTTTAATATTATTATTATTATTATAAATATTTAAAAAACTTAATAAGGATTCTTTGATGAATAGAAAGATCCAAAGATCTGCATTTATCTGAAATAAAAAGCTTTTGTAACATTATACACTATGCCATTCAAAAGCTTGGAGTCAGTATAATTTTATTTTATTTTATTATTATTATTTTTAAATTATAGAAATGAATACTTTTATTTAGCAAAGATGCTTTAAATTGATCAAAAATGATGATCAAGACATTTATAATGTTTCCTTAAAGAAAACTGAAAAAATTCTACTAATTCTTACTGTTTTTGCCGTACTTTGGATCAAATAAATGCAGGCTTGGTCAGCAGAAGAGACTTCTTTAAAAAAAAAAACATTAAAAATCTCACTGTTGAAAAACATTTGACTGGTAGTGTATAAGTAGTTAAACAACATGAAATATGTTAACAGTTTTTTTGTGATCAAATCTTAGGGTATGTGTCATAAGAATGTTACTTTAAAAATCACCTTTCCAGATGCAAAAGCCCTACATTTCATTGAAAAACACACACATCATTTTATATAGTGAATCCATTTAAATGTTACAGAAAAGTGAACTATCCCTGTGCAACCCTCAGTGTGTTTTCCTGAACTCTCTCTCCTAGATCAACACTTTCTGTATTTCCTGTGTTGTCACAGCTCTGGCCAAATGCTCACTTCCTCCGCCTGCCTCTCTCTCCTTCAGGCTGGCCAGAAGAGGAGAGGAAATAATGTTACATCACTCAAGTGTTGTTTAATAGAGGCCTTTCCCAAATGCTTCATCACTTTCACATGTCGCAGTAATGGCCATCCAGCCAAGACCGGTTTGATTTGAGGATGAAGAGGTCAGGATACCACAATGACAAAGCACTTCCTGACAGTTGCGATGTTTTTCAAGAGTAATAGATTTTGCCGGTCAGGCTGTGAAAACATGACAACTCAATGAATGTCTGGAAATTTATGTTCTTTTTTTTTTTTTTTTTTTTTTTTTTTTTTTCCCATATGACCAGCGGACTTTGTTATCATTTAAATATGAAACGTGCAGCATATTATATATATATATTCAATGTAGTCTTAATCATTAGAACTGTAATTTATGTGGAAATTTAAAAAAAGCGGGCATGGCTATTTGTAAATATATGTCTGGCTTCCGGTTTCATTAGCTTCAAGCTATTTTTAGCTGTACAAAACACCTCGTTTTGCTGCTTGATATTGCAAACTGGTGTGTCTTACCATATTATTTTTATGTATTATCTTAATAATGAACACACTGGTTAGCAGTGCTAACAGTTTTACCGTTTACTGTTATTCTTGTCGTTCTCAATTAACCGGAACTTTCGCACATTCACAGACAACAGCTTACTTTAAAAAAAAAAAAAAAAAAAAAAAAAAAGTTAAAGTTATTCAAACCTAAATAAGGTTGCATTAAAGGATGAAAAACTGCTTTAACAGTGAAAAAATGTCTTATTGACATTGGAGGCTTGTTGACACTTCCCAAGCTATTCTGTGTGCTTCCACTGCCTGCCAGTAAGCCATGTTGGGTCTTGCATCACCCCTGACTAAATGCAAAAATTCTGGAGAGATCTTTTCAGGAATGTGTCGAAACAGCTGCTGCCCTCAAGAGGCATCACAGCTGTCAGAGAGACCGAAACATGAGTCTGTGCTGCTCTCTGATGGACGAAATGAGCAACTACAGCGGTAACTGGCTGAAATAAACTATTTGTAGGCATTTAGAATAAAACAGTAAATAAAAACATAAAAATATTAAATCAAATAGTAACATGAATATATATATATATATATATAACTTGATGTTTGAGAAATCAGGCACTTAAAAAAATTAAAATCAAATAATAACATGAATAAATTAAATATATATATATATACACACACACACACACACACATGTGTGAGTGTGTGTGTGTGTGTGTACTTGTTTTTGCTACATTGTGAGGACCAAATGTCCCCACAAGGATAGTAAAACCTGAAATTTTTGACATTGTGGGGACCGGCTTGTGGTCCCCATGGGTACAAAAGCTTATAAATCATACAGAATGAGTTTTTTGAGAAAGTAAAAATGCAGAAAGTTTTCTGTAAGGGTTAGGTTTAGGGTAAGGGGATAGAAAATACAGTGTGGACAGTATACAAACCATTGCGCCTATGGAGAGTCCCCACAAAGATAATAAACCAGACTGTGTGTGTGTGTGTGTGTGTGTGTATATATATATATATATAT
This sequence comes from Labeo rohita, assembly GCF_022985175.1. Classification (NCBI taxonomy): domain Eukaryota; kingdom Metazoa; phylum Chordata; class Actinopteri; order Cypriniformes; family Cyprinidae; genus Labeo; species Labeo rohita. The sequence continues at coordinate 41,230,470 of NC_066873.1, forward strand.
ATATATATATAACTTGATGTTTGAGAAATCAGGCATTTGTGATTGGACTTTAGACTCAATATTCGATTTTTACTCCCTGCCCCAGTCTATATATCTTGTGGAATAGTTACTAAAGGAGCAATTTTTGAACAGTTGTGTATCCTTATAAAATTATGATTTGATATAATGATCAGAGGAGGAAAACGAGACAATATGTGACCCTGGACCACATAACCAGTCATGGGTATATTCGCAGCATAGCCAAAAATACATTGTATGGGTCAAAATTATCGAATTTTCTTTTATGCCAAAAATCATGTTCCATGAATATATTTAGTAAATTTCCTACCCGTAAATACATCAAAACTTAATTTTTGATTAGTAATATGCATTGCAAAGAACTTCATTGGGATTTTCTTAATATTTAGATTTTTTTTTACACCCTCAGATTCCAGATTTTCAAATAGTTGTATCTCAGCCATATATTGTCCTATCCTAACAAACAAATTTATTCAGCTTTCAAATGATGTATATATGTCTATGCATGTCATATAAAACATTTGGCTACTGAACCTGCAGAGACTCAGCAGTACAGTTTTGTTTTTTTAAACTGTTTTTTATTATGTTATGTTTTTATTGTGTTTTATTATGTTAGTTAACTGTATTTATTTATTTATTTTTATTTTTACTTAATCAAAATAACCCAACTCCAGTTCGATTGAGATTAATTGGAATACACAATGAAAAAAAAACGTGATTTTTGAAAATAATATAATATAATATAATATAATATAATATAATATAATATAATATAATATGATATAATATAATATAATACAATATAATATAATATAATATAATATAATAATGTGTTTAAATAAAATGTTTATTCTATTTATTTATAAATAATATACATACAGTCAAATAATATTTTTAATATATATTTCTATTCTACGTGTATTTTCTCGGCTGATCATCGTTACATCCTTTGCTCCTTTCTTCGAGCGGCCGGAAGAGGGATGTGATGTAAAAATCACATTGGACCGTTTTTTTTTCTTCTTCTCCTGCAGCAGATCTTCCGATGCATTGTAACAGTGTTGAAGAACATAAACTCTTGAACACAATGCCTCGACATCTGTAATGGCGCGTTGACTTTCGGATGTGATTTCGTTGGGATAAACGATTGTCAGGATCCTGAAAACAGGTATTTAGTCAGTTTAAAGCGAAAGCGAATGAAGTTTCTGAAGACAAACTGAAGTTGTTGATTTTTCTGAACTCTTTGTTGCGATTGAGAAACACTCAGATCAGATGTGTGCTGCTGTTGAACCCGAGGTGATTCAGAAACTTTGTTTTGGCAACTTTGGACGGTTTTCTTAGACAGTAGCGGAGGTTTATCATCTTTCATATACAAGCGATTGTGTAAAAAAGTGTGAATGCTTTGACAATATAATTCTCAGGTGCTTTTTGGTGTTTGAAGGGGTTGTTTCGGTAGAATAGTGAAGTGTTTTGTGGCTGTTATTTCACTGTATTGCCTTGAAGAGTTTGTTTCTTCCTGTTAGAGTTGTTGCTATGTGTTTTGTTTGTTTTATTGACGACCGGTTTTATAAATCAGGCCGCAATTTTACTTTTAAGAACAAGAACTGATTGATGTTATCATGACTACTGCTAAAAACTGTTGAATGTTTTACATTATGGATTTTGCAGGATTGATGTCCGAATCGTGAACGAATCATTTTCGGAGTCGGTTCACTACCCGGTCTAAACGATTCGTTCGCGAATCTGACTAAATCAATCCGAACGGTTATCGAGTCAACCATTCTCATAGGACTCATCGAATCGGAGAACCGTCTGTTTCGATTTCGAATATGTTAATTCGAATTCATTGTGAGTCGGACTCGTTTACTCATTGAACTGAGAAACGAATCACATATGCGATTCATTATTCCGAACTTCTGATAGATTGAATTTAAGTTTGATTCGAGTGTGCTGTTTTACTGATGGGGTGCAAATGAAGTAGTTCTAATACAATTTTACTTCCACACTAAGAATTTGTTTTAACAAATAGCTGTTTATCTAAACATTATGTAAGCATTATATTTTCAGTGACTGGCTTCTAGAACGTGATTACTAATTAGGCAATGTGGTAAAAGAATTGCTAAATTATTATTTTTTTAGCATGTTCTTTGAATCTAACTGTTCAAAAGAACCGATTCACGTAATAAGTACAAGTTTCCATCACTGGTCCATCTGTCAGCCATATTCAAGGTACTTTTATGAGCTGTGTTCATATGATTCAAAACAGTCTGCGCATCTTTTGTCTCATTTTTTTGTGTTTTTAATATTAGTACTTTGCCTGTTAGAGTTGTTGCTATGTGTTTTGTTTGTTTTATTGACGACCAGTTTTATAAATCAGGCTGCAATTTTACTTTTAAGAACCAGAACTGATTGATGTTATCATGACTACTGCTAAAAAATGTTAAATGTTTTAAATTATGGATTTTGCACGACTGATGTCAGAATCGTGAACGAATTGTTTTCGGAGTCGGTTCACTACCCGGTCTAAACGATTCGTTTGCGAATCTGACTAAATCAATCCCAACGGTTATCGAGTCAACCATTTTCATACGACTCATCGAATCGGAGAACCGTCTATTTCAATTTCGAATATGTTAATTCGGATTCATTGTGAGTGAGACTCGTTTACTCATTGAACTGAGAATCGAATCACATGTCCATAATTCCGAACTTCTGATAGATTGAATTTAAGTTTGATTCGAGTGTGCTGTTTTACTGATGTGGTGAAAATGAAGTAGTCCTAATACAATTTTACTTCCACACTAATAATTTGTTTTAACAAACAGTTTTTTATCTAAACATTATATAAGCATTATCTTTTCAGTGACTGGATCCCAGACGGTGATTACTAATTAGGTAATGTCGTAAAAGAATCGCTAAATTATTATTTTTTTAAACATGTTTTTTGAATCTAACTGTTCAAAAGAACCGATTCACGTAATAAGTACAAGTTTCCTTCACTGGTCCATCTGTCAGCCATATAAAAGCTATTTTTTATGAGCTGTGTTCATATGATTCAAAACAGTCTGTGCATCTTTTTTAGTAGCTTTTGAGTAAATAAGTAAACACTGAACAAAATAAAACCATAGAAATATGCATTCAGGAAAGAGACAACTATATAATAATAAAGTTTTTTAAAAATAAATGGACCATTTGTTGTTTGCACATATAAGCTGTGATTTTATACAAGTTATCTAATCTAAACGCTGGTTTCATGTTTTTATTTGTTACTATTTACCATGTTTAATGCTTCGTGAATTGTTTTGTGTATTTTATGATTGTTTAACTTGGTCTTTAAATTGACTTGAAGAAATCAGCTTGCACTGAAGTAAGTGTGACAACTAGCCTCAGTCTCTTTTATAGAAAAAAATACTTAAGCATTAAAGAAAAAGTTCACCCAAAATGAAATTTGCTGAAAATGTACTCACCCTCAGGCCATCCAAAACAAATAAGCATGTTTTGAAATTTTAAAATGTCTTTGTTGAATTTGTTTCTTGCAAACATGCAGCTTTCCACTTCTCAAGATGTTAATTGATGGACTGGAGTGGTGTGGATTACTTGTGGATTATTGTGATGTTTTTATCAGCTGTTTGGACTCTCATTCTGACGGCACCCATTCACTGCAGAGGATCCATTGGTGAGCGAGTGATGTAATGCTACATTTCTCAAAATCTGTTCCCATGAACAAACTCATCTACATCTTGGAAAGCCTTAGAATGAGTGCATTTTTAGCAAATTATGTTTTGGGTGAACTGAGTATATTAGAAAAAATCACCAAAGAAGCACAAAATCTCTTTAAATCATCCTCATTGACTATTGGTTATTAGGAATTAGTGATGGATTGAAAGATCTTTGATTGAAATTTATCATATTCACCTGTTTCATGTGAAACGACAGGTTAGTAATATTCAATCAATCATGAAGCGTTTGTATCTGAGAATCTGAGGTATTTCATCTTGAGTTTAATCTTCGGAAAGCCGGTTATAACAGCGATTTCCTCTGTGCTTTTTATTAAGTGTGCTGTTTTTCTTTGTCCTGTGATGCAAGAAAGTGTTGTATGCCAGAGAAGAGGTCAGATGTTGCCTAACAAATGAAAAATGCCTTGAGCATAAATTCTCATAAATTTTCTCATGCTCGCAGCTCTTGTTTCTGTCTGTGTCTGATTATCAGGCTCTCTGTTCGACGTTTATCTCTTAAAGTTACTGCAGACCGGAACACTTGACAGTATCGGCAACAGTCCGATCGCTGAAGCCATTTCGAGGTCAATGAAGAAATGTTTTCGGGTTATGTCATAACAGGGAATCAGGAGAGGATGTGTTTGTTATGAAGGGAATATGAAATTAAAGGGAGCGGTTGAGTGATATTTAAGTACCACGGAAGATGATGAATTATTTGAAGCATTATACACTAATGCCCAGCATAAAATACTGAACATAGAATGCAACTAAACCTCATTATTTACAATTTAGATCTGACCCAAGTGATTTTATTCAGAAAGGATGCATTCAGTTGATCCAAACTGACAGTTAAGACATTTATAATGTTACAAAATAGTTCTATTACACGTAATTGCTGTTCCTTTGAACTTTATATTTATAACATAAACATTGTATCATGGTTTCAACAAAAATATTAGGTAACGCACTGATATTGATAACAATGAGAAGTGTTTCTTGAGCAGCAAATCAGCATATTAGAATAGTTTCTGAAGACTGGAGTAATGATGCTGATAATTCATCTCTGCATCACAGGAATAAACTACATTTTAAAATATATTCAAATATTATCCTGTAAAAGTTATTTTAAGTTGTAATATAGGATATAACAATAGACTTATTTAGAAATATATTTACGTGAATATATAGAATAACAGTAGAAACAAATGAGTTATTTACTGACATATAATACAGTCTATAAAAAAATAATGTTGATGATGTAGCTCAGATTATTTATCTTAAAGGAATTCAATAAGATATGTTTGAGTTATATTGAGATTTCTGACTACAGGCTTTGGTATATTATACTTCATTATTATTTTTTTATTTGTATTTATGCATTTGACGGACAGTTGTATTCATTCATGTTGATTGCAGACTTTGGTATTATTTATTGTATTTTATTTTATGAAATTAACAGACAGTTTTATTCATTCATATTGAGATGTCTGACTTTTGATTGCAGACTTTGGTATTTTTTATTTTATTTTATCTAATCTTATTTTATTTTTTGCATTTAACAGACAATTTTATTGATTCATATTGAGACGTCTGACTTTTGATTGCAAATTTTGGTATTTTTTATTTTATTTTATGCATTTAACAGACAATTTTATTTATTCATATTGAGATTCATGACTTTTGATTGCAGACTTTTGGTATTTTTAATTTTATTTTATGCATTTAACAGATGATTTTATTCATTCATATTGAGATGTCTGACTTTGGATTGCGAACTTTTGTATTTTTTATTGAATTTTATTTTATGCATTTAACAGACAATTTTATTCATTCAAATTGAGATTTCTGACTTTTGATGGCAAACTTTGGTATTTTTTTATTTACTATTTTATTTTATGCATTAAACAGACAATTTTATTCATTCATATTGAGATTTTTTTTACTTCTGATTTCAGACTTTGGTATTTTTTATTCTGTTTTATTGTATGCATTTAACAGATAATTTTATTAATTCAGAGATTTCTGACTTCTGATTGCAGATTTTGGTGTTTTTCATTTTATTTTATTTTATGCATTTAACAGACAATTTTATTCATTCAGATTAAGATTTCTGACTTTTGATTGCAAACTTTGATGTTCTACATTTTGGTAATCTACATTTGCTTGCCATTGTTGTTTCTTCTTTCCTTTGGGTTCTTTCCATGCTCAAAAAAATTGAAGAGATCTTAGCATGAACTCCTGAATAAATTAAAGCCTTTACGTTTTCTTCAACTGCAGTTGTGTGACCACAATGAGTTTGTCCTTGAGGCAACAAAGCATTTGGTTTTGGATACATTGAGACTTCTCAGTTTTTACTATCCTGTTTTATTCCCTCTATGTGGTGTACTTGAAGTACATTTGAGGTCGATCTAACCTGACTAACTGGCTGTTGAATGAGATTATTTACAACATTAATGTCGGTTCTGGCTATGGTTTTGTGTGCTCTATCTCTCTGGTGAGCTGCCAGCGATGCTCTCTTGGTTTTGCTCTGCACATTGTTTATTGTGTTGCATAATTTGAGATGTTTGGCAGCGAGACTCGGCAGAGGCCAATGAGTGAACTGTACTACAGTTCCTTAACACCGGGATATAGGAATGTGAGTGTGATGCATGCACTTGTGTGTGTGTGTGTGTGTGTGTGTGTGTGTGTGTACAAAACATGTTGCACAGATGCGAGTGAACAGAACGGATTCACATTTCTTTAATTCTAGCTCAGTAGGGCAAACACGTTCCTGCATGCTTGCAGGGGTTTGCATGTTTTGTCAGTATGCATGCATGTACGTGCTGGTTGTAAGAGGAATTTGGGTAGGTTATGAGATGACACTTTCTTTCATGATACAGACTGTTCATTGTTTGTAGCACTTTGTCATTAAAGGTACAGTGTAAGTGCAAAAAAAAAAAAAGAAAAGTAAAAGTAGAACTTTTTTTTTTTAAATGTAATTCAAATTATTATTTTTATATCCACGTCGTGCATTAAAATTATCTAATGTACAGCTAGTCATGCATTATCCTGCTTATACCATGGTCATTTCCCAGCATTGACAAGTCAGATTTAAACTTAAGCTGTTAATGATGTTTGCAGTGCAATATTTGACTAGATATATAATAAATACATTATTTAAATTGTACTGTATTTATGCATCGTGGTAGTTTTGACATACGTCCTTTAATTTATTCCAAATATAAAGAAAATAGGCTGTACTGCATGTTTTTTAAGATTCTCCCTGTTAGCAAAGAGTCTGTTAGCGCTGTTAATGTTTTTGTTGCTTTGCTGTGTTTCCCAGTCAGTCACATGAGGCCCCTTAGAAAGATGAGCAAGAAGGCTGGAATCCCGGCACTGGACAGGCCTTTACATGAGCCAAACATTACATAAACCATCTGCAACCTCCATCCTCTTCTTCCTTAAGTACGCACATTATATCTGCGGCCCCCTATCATGCGATATCTGTAAAGTATCACACAATTTTCTTTCAGATGGTTTCATTTGGGCTCCAGAACTGTTAGTTTGATCGCCTACGTGCATGTGTTTTTATTCACGGAAACAAGTGGGGTGAAAGATGTGCCGTTCTTGCAAATTATGTAATGGCTCATGGGGTATTCTCATCAACATGCTGAGAACACGCTGTATGATAAACACACGAGCCAAGCGAATCATGATCGTGTTTATGTGTAATGATCAAAAACACGCAATTTGTGATAATATACTACCGTTCAAACGTTTAGAAGCTCGTAAGATTTTAAAATGTTTTTGAAAGAAGTCTCACTGAGACTACATTTATGTCATGATACAGTAAAAACAGTAAAATAATAAAAGTGAAATATTATTACAATTTCAAATAACTGTTTTCTTTTTAAATATATTTTAAAATGTAATTTATTTCTGTGATGCAACGCTGAATTTTGAGCATCATTACTCCCGTCTTCATTGTCACATGATCCTTCAGAAATCATTCTAATATGCTGATTTGCTGTTCATTTATTATCATTGTTTAAAACAGTTGTGCCGCTTAATATTTTTCATTTCTTATAAATTTTTAATGAATTTAAAATATTTATTAGTCACTTTTGATCAATTTCATGCATCATTGCTGAGCAAATAAATAAATATATATAAATATATATATAATTTTTTTTTTTTTTTTTTTTTTTTTTTTACTGCACTTTTACATTTTCTAAAGTAAATGTGAGCATTTACCTGTCCGAAACTTGTTTAGATTATACAGTCTTGTGGGTGGTTGCCAAGGTGTTGCTTCGTGGTTGTCAGGTCACTTTTATTTATATAGCACTTTATGTGATAGCCAATAAACTCCTAATTTGCTACTTATTAATAGAGTGTTAAGTTAAGTTTAGGTATGCAGTAGAATTAAGTGATCTAAAATATGGTCATGCAGAATAAGGCATTTAAAAGTGCTTTATAAGTACTAATATAGGGACTTATGAAATCTGTTTTGTTTGTTTTTTTTCCAAATTCCATTTTATTATTTTTCCAAATTCTGTTTTTTTTCTGTTTTAATTTTTGTGGACTCTGCTTTAATGGTTAGATCAAAAAATATTAATAAAAAATATATAATTAATTGAAATCATAAAAAGTACACAATTTAACAGCAATTTATTAGAAGTTTAACAAAATTTGCTTTTTTAAAGCCCTATGAAATATTTTTTTCCCTCAAATTCAGTTTTACCAAAAAAATTTTTTCTGCATTCTGTTTTAATGATTTCATTACATTTTAATAATTAAAAGCATCTCTAATTAACCAATTTTATTTTAAAAAGAATGTATTATTTATTTTTCTAGAAATAATATGTTGTGTATTTACATTTTCCTGCCAAATAAGTTATGGATTAATTATTAATTTGTTAAATATTCTGTAAAAAATAATGTTTTGGTAATAATCTAATTAGTAGTAGTAGGAGTACTATCATTACATTAAGAAATGTATTGATGAAGTTTCTTTAAAGGGGTCATCAGATGCTAAGTTCACTTTTACATGTTGTTTGAACATTAATGTGTGTTGGCAGTGTATGTACAAATCTACCCTATAATGATAAAAATCCATGCAGTGGTTTTTAATTAATCTGTAAAAATAATATTCCCTTTTTCAAATCGAGCCATTCTCAGTTGCCTGTCGTTGTGGCGTCACACTGACAGAGGCCGCTCCCACAATAGTTGATTGACATGAGCGTTTTACCTCAAATCAGTTGTAACAGTCCAACCTCCATGTTTTGATGCTGGAGCAGGGATGTAAGTTAGACAAGAATTGAGCGATTGAGGTGTTGTGTTGCTGGATGTAATAACGAACGTAGTGTTCGTCATTTACTTCCGACATCTGAGCTGCTGAAGATGCAGTAGATTACGTTTGTTTGTGAAGGGAATGCGCCTCCCGATCGACATAAATGTGTCTATGTTCGTGCGAATCATTCGTGATCGAGCTTCACTTACAGCAGAAGTGAGTATAAGGGTTTTTTTTTATTAATCTTTGTGATCGCCTTTTCTAATAATGTGCTAGTTAGCAAGTTTAGCGGGTTAACGCGGCTAAATGCAACTAAAGTAAACATGCTTGTCACTCCACAGAAAGTAGAGAGGGGCGGGGCGAGCAGAGCTCATTTGCATTTAAAGCAGCCTCGACCAGAATGGGATGATTTTTGCAGAGCTGATTTTTCATTAAGACCCTAAAGAATCATATCAACTTGTGGAAAATGGGCATCCAATGACCCCTTTAAGTTAAAACAAACTTGTATTTTGACGAGTTGCTGTGAAGGCCTGTAAGTTTCTGTTTGTATATGATATGATGACAGCTTGAGTGCAGAGTTTGACCCCCCCCATTGCGATATTATCTAGAGGGTGAATAACAGAAACAGAGGAGGAGAAGGGGAGGTGGAGGGATGCCGGAAGAACGGAGGCTGGGACGGTGCAATGAGAGCTGCTTATATAGGCTTGTAATGATGATTGACAGGACTGAATGATTAGGCTCCTCCCGAACCTACGTTTGGAACTTCATTAAGTTCCGTTTTTATGACAGGATTCCGTGATTCCATCCACATTTCCACACTGTGGAAATCATAGTGCCCTATAATTAACAGCCAATGTGCTAGTAATGTGCATTCTAATAAGCAACAAGTTAATAATGAGAATTGGTCCCTAAAGTGTTACTAAAAAGTTCATTCTCAAGTCTCTGTGATATCCTGAACTCAAGATACAAGTCGGATCCTCCTTCAGTGCAAGTCTAAAGGATGTTTTTGCCCATTTTATCAAAGATATTGACCACTCAGATAAGTTCCAACACAAGTTGAATGATCTGAAGTGTCATTCATGTGTGTAGCACAAATAATCGACGTTATCAGCCTTGATCGCTTGCAGTGTTGTAGTCGAGTCACCAACTGTCGAGTCCGAGTCGAGTCTCGAGTCCCAGTGTTCGAGTCCGAGTCCAAGTCCGAGTCACCAAAGAAGAGTCCGAGTCGAGTCCAAGTCGAGTCACCATTACCAGAGTTCGAGTCCGAGTCGAGTCTCAAGTCCCCAGTGTTCGAGTCCGAGTCGAGTCTCGAGTCCCGTATTCGAGTCTGAGAGTGCCTACATGTCTCCACTCTGGGACCTTCAAAAAACTGATAAAATGTATTAAAGAGGTTCTACATTAAACAAAAATGACACCACTGTCACAATTGCAAAGGGAGTTTATTTACTGATTTGACATATACACTTTGCAACACACTTTGCAACTTTACGACGCCATCAAAAGCATGTGTTTACTTCCATTGTTGTGAACTTGTGATTGAGAACTAGCGTAGAAAATTTACAAATTGCTTGTTTAATCATGCTGCATTTTCATGTTGCATTTTAAAAGCATCAGATTTGAAAGCATGGTACTGCTCAATCTTGCACGGTGAGGCCTCATCAAAAAGAAACCTGCATTTTACAGGACACTGTATTTTAAAGATACTTAAAACGTAAAAATCAATACGATATGCAGAGAGAGCGAGAGAGACTGTTTAATCTGACACAGTGACTATCGCAACAGACAAATATCGCAAAAATCTGATCTGGCACAGTGACAAGTAACGTTAAGTTATCAACAGACAAAAAAAATGCTGTAATCTGAACCAGACATACATTAACCCTAGCTTCTTCTGTTTGTTATCATATATGCATTAGTCAATAATATTTTTTTGAAAAAAGCTAACGTTAGGCAATGGAAAGCTTTTTACTTACTTTTCTGGGTGCATCCGTGACAGGTGTCTGTTAAAGTTTGAGGTTGTCCCAGTCTTTTCCTCAATTGTGCGATTACACACACAACATTTAGCGCTGCTCTTTCCAGCATTAGAAGCAAAATTCGCATAGGCGAACTTCACGATCCGGGGCACGTCTTTCTGCATTTTACAAATGTGAACATTTAGCCCGCGAATCATGCATCATGCATTGCACGAGCGTAAAAGTGAGTGACGTCAGTGAGTGTGTTGTCAAGCAAAGAGAGCGAGAGGTAGCAGTGTCTGTGAAGGGAGATCGCGGCCGGTCTTGGGCACGAAACAGGAAAAGTGTAACACCTTATATAATTTTTTTATAACATATTTAGTCAAAAACAAAGTGATGAATGCTCAAGTCCGATTGTATATATCCTCGAGTCCGAGTCCAAGTACGAGTCATCAATCCGCGAGTCCAAGTCGAGTCACAAGTCCAGAGAGTGGATTCTCGAGTCGGACTCGAGTCCAAAGAATAGTGACTCGAGTCGGACTCGAGTCCGAGTCCAGGACTCGAGTACTCCATCACTGATCGCTTGTCTGTAATGTTGTTTTCTAATGGCCAAACTCACTGAACTTGTGATAGTTGTAAGTAATGGCTGCTGATGGTTTGTGTGTAATTGTCTCTGGGGTAATGGCTGGGGCGTGATGCACTCATGAAATCAGACACATTCCTGTGGTCTGAGGTTTGGGGAGCGAGCGAGACCCTCCACAGTAATCGCACTGCACTTAACACACACTCAAATGTGAAGCGCGCACTGTCTGTCCTAACAACACTAACATTTATCTCAGTCTTTCCAGCGCTGATACTCATTGCTATCAGAGGGGCTCTGGAGACGAGCAGTTAAGTCTGGCTCAGGCTTTTGACTGAAGTTTTGTTAGAGCTTTGATCTGCAGAACACTGATTTGTCATCATATGTTCAGTTTCTTGCAAGTCTGTTTGATTAAAATTGTCTTCTAGAAACATTAATATTCTCCATCACGGAACAACCACCCAAAGCATACTAGCAACCACCTGGAACACACTAGCAACCTCTTTGCATTCACCCAGAACACCCAGAAAGAAAGCGCAATTGGTGTTCGCCCATTCAAAACATACTGCATCAATGCTAGGATGCTTATAAAGTCAGAATTGTGAGATATAAAGTCGCAAACCTTCCTTTATTTATTTATTTTTTATTCAGTGGCTGGAACTGGCTTCCATAGTTTGGGTTGCACAATATGATTTTTTTTAAATGTTGTGATTTATATATTAATGACTATACAACAACAACAGCAACATTAATATTATTAATAATAATTATTATATGTATTATTATTATTAATATTATAACAACAACAATAATGGTTGTGGTTATTGTTGTTGTTGTAGTAAAGTAAAGTAGTATCATTATTATTACTGCTACTACCACTACCAAATAAAAATGTTAAACTATTGTATTTTCACTGTGAAATAAAAAAAACCCAGTATTTAAGAAAAATATAACAATTAACAACAATAATAATTGTAATAGTAAAAAAAGAAATGAAAATAACAACTTCTTATAACAACAACAACAGTAATAATTATTCTTGTAATAATGCTAATTGTTATCATTACTATTATTATGAACACTTCTACTGCTGCATAAAAGTATTAAACTATTGCATTTTTTGTGGTGAAATGAAAATCTAGTATTAAAGAAAAATCATATAGTAATAATAATAATAATAATAATAGCTGTATTATTATTATTGTTATTATTATATAATTGCTATTATAATAACAACAACAGTAATAATTGTTCTTGTAATAATACTAATTATTATTATCATTACTATTATCTTGAACACTTACTGCTAAATAAAAATGATTGAAAATACAATAGTTTTTTAAAATTATTAAAAAACTATTGTACTATAAGTCAACCACCGAATGTTTATTTTGGTAGAAAACTAAAAGGAGTGCTTCTTGTTAATGGTTTGGAGAGATGGTTGCTGAATGTTGCATTCCCAAATGCATGTTATAGGCCACCTATTTTGATAATAGCACTGAATCTGAATCCCGTATAGTGATTTCAGGTTTATTTTATTAATCATGCAGAGAGCTGCATTGTTTCAGTTTCAGACTGATGTGTCTATGATATTCTTCTCTGTAGGTATGTGTGAAGACGCTCCTCCAACACACATCCAGATGCTTAGTAAAGTAATAGGAAAACCCCTTTCCTCAACAAGCCGCATGATTTAAGGACTCATTCATCTCTGAGACAAGTTATGTTAATGTAATACTACTAATAATAGGGTTAGAGGCTTGTCTCAATCTGTAAGCCTAAACATGAGCAATAATAGTGATGCTTGTTTTTTTTTTTACCATTAATGATAAGGAGCAGGAGAAGTGGAAAATGAGTTTTAAAGTTTTGGATGGAAGCCTCTGTGTAATGTGGCCGTTTTATAGCTTGTTTGTGTGTGCGAAAGAGTCTGGTGGTTTTAAAAAAAAAACAAAAACATTTCATTAGATAATCATGTCACTGAGTTCATGTCACAGAGTTTATGCTGATCAAACCAACTGTTATGTATAAAATCCACAATAATAAGGCACGCATGAGTAATCGCTGGCCATAAAACATTATTGTTCACGTAAAGTTTTATGTGCAGTCTCACTTGCAAATAACTACATGGTACTTTTTACATTTAGAGTCTCAATGATGCTGTGTGTTTTTAGAAAGTACCTCTTTTATTCATCGCTAATAAGAATCCCACCCTGAATGAGGCAGAATTCTCAGTGATTCCCGGCCACATCTGCTCTGGCATAGTTTGCATAGTTAGCATAGCAGTGATGCTAATATGACCTGTGGGTTCCCACAGGACTCAGAAAACCCAAAGGATTCTGCAGCTGCGCCGTGCATGAAAGCATCGGGGTGCCGGTTTGTCTTGCATTTACAGCCGGTTCTCTGACAGAGTTTAAAGATGTTTTCTTCAACAGCAGACACTGAGTGCAAAATATGCACTTGATAAAACACAAACATGCTTAAAATGCACAACAATGTAATAGCAAAACGTTACATAGTGCGTCTTCTAGGGGTGTGATGAGACACTCATCCCATGAGACTAGACGAGACACGAGACGAGACCTGACAAGATTTTTAAACTTTTTTTTTTAAAGAAATCCTCAGTAATGAAATATATAGGGAAAAAAGTATTTTATTCAGCTGAAAAAGACAAAATGCAAAAAAAAATGTAGATGCATTTTGAACTTAGTAACTGCAGTAATAAACAACATTTAGACAAGAGCTTCACGATTCTGTAATGCGTAATGATGGCGACCCTCTTATTCATTAACGTGCAGCGACAAAACGTGCTTGGGTTTTATATTTTTTTTGTTTAAAGTTTAAAACAGTAATATTGTAAAATATTATTGCTATTTAAAATACCCATTTTCCATTTGAATATATTTTATGTAATCTATTACAGTGATGCAAAGCTGAATTTTCAATATCATTATTCCATTCTCAGCATCACATGATCCTTCAGAAATCATTCTAATACACTGATTTGGTGCTCCAAAAATGATTGTTATTATCGTTGTTGAAAATGTTTGTGCTGCTTCATTTTATTTGTGGATTTTTGATATTTTATTTTTTTGGAAAAATAAATCTTTGTAACATTGTAAGTGTCTTTACTGTCACTTTTAATCAATTCAGTGAATACATGCTAAATAAAACTATTAATTTCTTTAAAAAAACATCAAACTTTTGAGTATTAGTAATCTTCTTTTTTTAATTCTTAATTTTCTAAAAAAAAATTTAGAGTTTACGGTGACAGTATAAAATGAGGAACTGATTGGGTGTTTTGATATTAATGTGGAAATTAAGTTAACATTTTCTCTATTCAGTTCTTTAAAATGTGCATCCTGTTTTCTAGATTGATAGTTTTTGTAATTAATGAGTCTAGTCTTAGTCTATAGTAGGTATTGTATGGCTTTGATATCATTCTGTTTTGATTCCATTTCTGATTGTTACGTGTTTGTTTTGGCTGAAAATGAGTAGATGATACAGTACTGCTGTGTTTCTTTGTGTTCCTCAGAGATGTAGTCTGTAGTCTGGTCTGTCGGCAGACTCTGAGGTCTCACTATGCTGCTTTATCTGCTGCTGGCCATCTCACTAACAAACGTCAATGGCCAGATAGACCCAGGTAATGTTACATGCAGACAGACACTAACATATGCATTCATACAGACAGCGCCAAGAAACATTCACTTTTTCACCGTGTCCTCTTTCGACCTCCTCAGCTCACTGTCGTTATCCTCTTGGTATGGAGGACGGGAGGATCAACAACGATGACATCACTGCCTCCAGTCAGTGGTATGAAACCACAGGCCCTCAGTATGCAAGGTAACATCACTGTTATTTTAGTATCATATGATATGCTATTATAGTTTCTCTTAATATTTTGAATTGGATTTTATTTTTATATTTTCCGCTTTAGTGTTAGTAGTTTTGTTTTAGCTTTTTGTTTTTTAAATAATGTCTACCAGTCGAAAGTTTTTAAACAGTAAGAATTTTTATGTTTTTTTTAAAGAAGTCTCTTCTGCTCACCAAGCCTGCATTTATGTGATCCAAAGTATAGCAAAAACAGTAAAATTTTAAATATTTTTACTATTTTAAAGTGTTTTTCTATTTGAATATATTTTAAAATGTAATTTATTCCTGTGATCAAAGCTACATTTTCAGCATCATTACTCCAGTCTTCAGTGTCACATGATCTTTCAGAAACCATTCTAATATGCTGATTTGCTAAAACATTTTTTATAATTATTATCGATATTTGAAACACTTGAGTACATTTTTCTTCAGGATTCTTTGAACAGAAAGATCCAAAGATCAGCACTTACCTGATATGAAAAGCTTTTGTGACATTATACATTGTACCATTCAAAAGCTTGGAGTCAGTACAGTATAGCAAGGATGCTTTCAATTGATCAAAATTGATGATTTCTGTTCCCGATAAACGCTGTTCTTATGACCTTTCTATTTATCAAAGAAACCTGAAAAAATTCTACTCTGCTATAATAATAGTAATAATAAATGTTTTTTTGAGTAGCAAATCAGAATATTAAAATGATTTCTGAAGGATCATGTGACTGGGAGTAACGATGCTAAAAATTCAGCTTTGAAATCACAGGAATAAAATACATTTTAAAATATATTCAAATAGAAAACTTATTTTAAATGGTAAAAATATTTCAAAATTTTACTGTTTTTGCTGTACTTTGGATCAAATAAATGCAGGCTTTGTGAGTAAAAAACATTAAAATTCTTATTGTTCTTAAAAAGCTTTTAACTGGTAGTGTAGTTCTTGGTCATTTTTAAAAATAGTTTTTAGTTTATTTGGATTTAGTTATTTCAGTACTTCAAATTAAATTAAGCAAAATATTGCCACAGGAAATTTTAAAAGTTTAAAAGGCATAGTTATGTGGTTTTTGTATTTTTTTTTTTTTATTGATTATTTTTAGTTTATTTAGTTTTAGGTGTTTTAGTATTTCACGTTGGACTAAATAAAAATGAGAAATGGTTTTAATGGTTTTAGTTTTAGAAATAGTTCACTTCCAGAATAAAAAAATTCCTGATAATTTACTCACCCCCATATCATCTAAGATGTTCATGTCTGTCTATCTTCACTCTTTTCTCCATATAGTGGACTTCAATGGGAGCCAATAGGTTAAAGGTCCAAATTGCAGTTTCAAAGGCCTCTACAAAATCCCAGCCAAGGAGTAAGGGTTTTATTTAGCGAAACAATGTGTCATTTTCTAAAAAAAAAAAAAAAAAAAAAAAAAAGTATATTTTTTTTAACCACAAATGCTCATCTTGCATTAGACCTGATGCATTGCGCAATCATGTCACACATGTGCATTGCAGAGCTAGTGCAAGATGAGCATTTGTGGTTAAAAAGTATATAAATGTTTATATATTAAAAAAAAAAGACACTTATTCCTCGGCTGGGATCATGTAGAGCCCTTTAAAGCTGCACTGAAACTGCATTTTGGACCTTCAACCCACTGACCCCCATTAAAGTCCACTATATGGAGAAAAATCCTGGAATGTTTTCCTCAAAAACCTTGTTTTCGACTGAAGAAAGAAAGACATGAACATCTTGGATGACATAGGGATGAGTAAATTATCAGGAAATTTTTATTCTGGAAGTGACCTAATCCTTAAACTATAATACCTCTAACATACAAATGACTTTAACATTGACATGTTCAGGTGTAGTGGACTTGTAGTGTTTTCACAGTGCATCAAACCCATCTGTTTAAAAATAAATCTAGCTAAAATTTGATTCCTCATGGTCTGACTCCTTTTAAATAAAGCTCTAGGCTTTATGAGCATTTGTAATTTGCATCTGTCTGTTGTTGCATTAGGTTAAACCGTGAGGAGGGTGACGGTGCCTGGTGTCCTGCTGGTCAACTGCAGCCCTCAGATGTTCAGTATCTTCAGCTTGATCTTCGTCAGCTCATCTTCCTCACTGTGGTTGCTACACAGGGTCGCTACGCACGCAACTCTGGCAACGAGTTTGCGCGCAAATACCGTTTGGAGTACAGTCGCGACGGACACCGCTGGATCTCCTGGAGAAACCGCTTTGGTAGTGAGGTATGAAAGACAAAAGTGTATTTTATAGATAATATTATGAGGTACTAAATGTTAAACCTGAATGAACTTGAACCTGAATGAAACTTAATGTTTGTACACTACTAACCTGTTAAACTCTTTTACAGTATGTAACTTTTCTATTTGAATATATTTGAAAATGTAATTTATTCCTGTGATGCAAAGCTGAATTTTCAGTATCATTACTCCAGTCTTCAGTGTCACATGATCCTTCAGAAATCATTTTAATAAGCTGATTTGCTTCTGGATCCTGATTGGTCAATACAGTTTTAGTTTACATGTCAGGGACTATATCTTCTTTAGGAAGGATCCCACATAATGAATTAGTTTTATAACATTCTGCTAAAAGTGTTTGTGCATAAAATGTTTATTATGTGGAAGCCACTGCATGCTTATCCTGCTGTAACTATGTTCATAATGTGGCATGATCTTATTATTTAACTTATGTCTTCTCCAGATTATAATGGGCAACATAAACACATACGACTCTGTGGTGAGAGACCTCCATCCTCCCATCATCACCCGATTCTTACGTTTGATTCCCGTCACTGATGCCGTACACACTGTGTGTATGAGAGTAGAGCTGTTTGGATGCGCCTGGCAGGGTACGTCATAAGAATTATGTTATTGATATTATGCAATTCTATTGTAAATTATTACTCATATAATTGTATTAATATGCTCCTTCTGTTAAGCTGCAGAGTTGAAGTGTTTACAAATGCAGACAAACAGCTAAACTACACTGACCAAAATTATAAACGCAACACTTTTGTTTTTGCCCCCATTTTTCATTAGCTGAACTCAAAGATCTAAGACTTTTTCTATGTACACAAAAGGCCTGTTTCTCTCAAATATTTTTAACAAATCTGTCTAAATCTGTGTTAATGAGCACTTCTCCTTTTCCCGAGATAATCCATCTACCTCACAGATGCTGATTAGACAGCATGATTACTGCACAGGTGTGCCTTAGCCTGGCCACAATAAAAGGCCACTCTAAAATGTGCAGTTTTACTGTGTTGAAAACCAGTCAGTATCTGGTGTGACCATGATTTGCCTCACCCAGTGAGGCACACATCTCCTTTGCATAGAGTTGATCAGGTTGTTGATTGTGGCCTGTGGTATGTTGGTCCACTCCTCTTCAATGGCTGTGCGAAGTTGCTGAACGGAACTGGAACACGCTGTCGTAGACGCCGATGCAAAGCATCCCAAACATGCTCAATTGGTGACATGTCCGATGAGTATGCTCCATGCATTATCATGCTGCAACATGAGGTGATGGTCGTGGGTGAATGGCACAACAATGGGTCTCAGGATCTCGTCACAGTATCTCAGTATCCATCAATAAAATGCACCTGTGTTTGTTGTCTATAACATACGCCTGCCCATACCATAACCCCACCGCCACCATGGACCACTCGATCCACAATGTTGACATCAGCAAACCGCTCACCCACACGACGCCATACACGCTGTCTGCCATCTGCCCTGTACAGTGAAAACCGGGATTCATCCGTCAAGAGAACACCTCTCCAAAGTGCCAGATGCCATCCAATGTGAGCATTTGCCCACTCAAGTCGGTTACGACGACGAACTGCAGTCAGGTCGAGACCCTGATGAGGACAACGAGCATGCAGATGAGCTTCCCTGAGACAGTTTCTAACAGTTTGTGCAAAAATTCTTTGGTTATGCAAGCCGATTGTTGCAGCAGGAGGTTAAGATGCTGGATGTGGAGGTCCTGGGCTAGTGTGGTTACACGTGGTCTGCAGTTGTGAGGCCGGTTGGATGTACTGCCAAATTCACTAAAACGCCTTTGGAGACGGCTTATGGTAGAGAAATGAACATTCAATTCACAGGCAACAGCTCTGGTGGACATTCCTGCAGTCAGCATGCCAATTGCACGCTCTCTCAAAACTTGCAACTGTGGCATTGTGCTGTGTGATTAAAAACTGCACATTTTAGAGTGGCCTTTTATTGTGGCCAGCCTAAGCCATACCTGTGCAATAATCACTCTGCCTGAACTTTTTTTTTCTTTTTTTTTTGGTTCATGACAGATAGGGTATGTCGAAAAACTCCCATCTCATGTTCTCCCTCCCTTCAAAATCGTAAAAGTGAAAATAGAACTCGAACTATATTTAGAGAACATATTGCTGTATTCTTTTCCCTTGGTTTTTTGTTTTGTTTAGTTTTTTTTTTACTCAGACTCAGGGTACTCAGACTGTCAAAACCACCAAAACATCCTGTATATTGACGGAATGTTCAAATAAGCCAACACTCTTTAAACTCCGGCTGTCAAAATTTGAATCCTTTGAGACTAAATCAAACTTCCCTTCTATGTACTATTTCTAATCCATTTAGACTCATTCAAACTCATCTAATATTTCTAATCTATTTAAATCATGTTACCAGTATGCTTATCATGTTAACAACATGCCATTAACATGCGAATTATACTAGCAACATGTTAGTAACATGCTAATCATGCTAGAGTCATGCTAGTAACTTGCCAATCATGCTAGAAACATGTTAACAACATGTTAGTAACTTGCTAATTATCTTAGAATCATAATAGTATCTTGCTAATCATGCTATAATCATGTTAGAAACATGTTAATCATGCTAGAAACATGCTAGCAACATGCTAGTAACTCGATAATCGTGCTAGCAACATATTAGTAACGTGCTAATCATTCTAGAAACATGCCAGTAAATTGCTAATCATACTAGAATTATGCTACTAACTGGCTAATCATGCTAGAAACATGCTGACAACATGTTAGTAACATGTTAAACATTCTAGCAACATGCTAGTAACATGTTAATCATGCTAGAATCATGCTAGTAACATGCTAATCATGTTAGAATCATGCTAGTATCTTGCTAATCATGCTATAATAATGTTAGAAACATGTTAATCATGTTAGAAACATGCTAGTAACTCGATAATCATGCTAGCAACATGTTAGTAATGTGCTAATCATTCTAGAAACATGCCAGTAAATTGCTAATCATACAAGAATTATGCTACTAACTTGCTGATCATGCTAGAAACATGCTAACAACATGTTAGTAACATGTTAAACATGCTAGCAACATGCTGGTAACATGTTAATCATGTTAGAATTATGCTAGTGTCTTGCTAATCATGCTATAATCATGCTAGGAACATGCTAATCATGCTAGAAACATGCTAGCAACATGCTAGAAACTTAAAACAAGCTAGTAACATGCTATTCATGCTAGAAACATGCTAGCAACATGCTAGAAACTTAAAACAAGCTAGTAACATGCTAATCATGCTAGCAACATGCTAGTAACTCGATAATCGTGCTAGCAACATGTTAGTAACATGCTAATCATTCTAGAAACGTGCCAGTAAATTGCTAATCATACTAGTATTATGCTACTAACTGGCTAATCATGCTAGAAACATGCTGACAACATGTTAGTAACATGTTAATCATGCTAGAATCATGCTAGTAACTTGCTAATCATGTTAGAATCATGCTAGTATCTTGCTAATCATGCTATAATCATGCTAGAAACATGCTAATCATGCTAGAAACATGCTAGCAACATGCTAGAAACTTAAAACATGTTAGTAACATGCTAGTAACATGCTAATCATGCTAAAAACATGCTAGCAACATGCTAATAACTTGATAATCATGCTAGCAACATGTTAATCATTCTAGAAACATGCCAGTAAATTGCTAATCATACTAGAATTATGCTAGAAACATGCTAACAACATGTTAGTAACATGTTAAACATGCTAGCAACATGCTAGTAACATGTTAAACATGCTAGCAACATGCTAGTAACATGTTAATCATGCTAGAATCATGCTAGTATCTTGCTAATCATGGTAATAACATGCTAGTAACACTATAGCAATCACCCAGAGTATTATTAAAAATTAAATTAAAAATTAAAATAAAGACATAAGCAAACATAAAACGTACAAACTAATTTAAAATAATAATAAAATCTGTAATAGTATTTTAATTATACTAAAATATCTCTGTAGACTTCCCAGGGTCATCGAAAATGCATTCAATCAGATTGCTTTCATAGCGTAGACGCTCATATGGTTGAATGCTTTCAAACAGCTACTAAAAATGCCTTCTTTCTGCCTACTGACCTGATTCTTAATATTACAGGAAGTGTTGTTGAAGCGCAGTAGCCAAAGGGATTTAGACTTTGCCGGATGAAATCCTAAGTTTGGTTTGAAGGCAAAAAAAATATATAAAAAGTACAATGTTCTCTTTTCAGTGCCGATTCTAACACAAACCCACTGTGTTTGGTGTAGTTTTGTGGCTGTCAGAGCAGAAACTAAAACTGCTGCGCTCCATGTTATTTTGTTGTCTCCTTTTGTATTCATAAGTAATTTACATGAGTTTATTTCACAATATTAGATCAGAAAAAGCCGATACATGCATACACCCACCCACAGACCCTCCACTCAAAGAAATTAGGACTGAAGTGTTTGAAAATGGATAAAAGAGGTGGATTAAAACAACACGATCAAAACGCATCTTAACATCAGGTGTTAACGGGGCTTCAGTTTGACACTTGCATATGGGCTACAGACTGAAGCAGATTGTTTTGGCATCTCACATGCGAGCAGCTGTGGCCCGTGTAGATTTGCCCCCTGGTGTCTGATTTGCTGTTTAGTTTCGTTTGACCTCAGTTACTCTAGTGCCTTAAATGTGAGCCAAGAGAAATGAGTAATTACATTCTGTAGCTAACGCAATATTAAAGTTTGGGACCTCTGTTTTCCCTTTCTCCTGCTGTGCAGATGGCCTGACAGCATACAGCTCTCCAGAGGGCCAGACCATGATGGCTCCTGGCTATCCCATTACACCTCTCAACGACTCCACGTACGACGGCGCCCTGGAACGCAGGTGAAGGTCTAATATAATGCGGAATGATTTAAAGAGTATGTTTAGCTTTTGGGGGATGCACAGATATTAAAAATGTGCCCGATACTGATTTGATCCAAAGCACAGCAAAAACAGTAAAAAATTTTAGTAAAAATATTTTTACTATTTAAAATAGCTGTTGAATATATTTTAAAATGTAATTTATTCCTGTGTTTTAGCATCTTTACTCCAGTCTTCAGTGTCACATGATCCTTCAGAAATCATTATAATATGCTGATTTGCTGCTCAAAAACATTTATTAATGTTATTAAGTTAAAAAAAACTGAGTAGAATTGTTTTAGGATTCTGTGCTGAATAGAAGGTTCAGAAAAACAGCATTTATCTGAAATAGAAATTTGTAACATTATAAATGTCTTGATTATAACTTTTGATCAATTTAAAGCAAATTTAATAATATCCTATAGCTAATTTATTGCTAAAGAAAAGTATTCATTTCTATAATTCCCCCCCCATGGTTTCTTGAGCAGCAAATCAGCGTATTAGAATAATTCCTAAAGGATCATGTGACACTATAGACTGGAGTAATGGTGCTGAAAATTTAGCTTTGATCACAGGAATAAATTACATTTTAAAATATTGAAAACAGTTATTTTAAATAGTAAAAATATTTCACAATATTACTGTTTTTGCTGGATCAAATAAATGCAGGCTTGGCGAGCAGAAGAGACTTCTTTAAAAAAATATATTCAATATATATTCAATATAAATATATATTCAATATGTTGAAAATATATTTAGTTTTAATATTTATATACCAAAATAATATCAGAATTTGTTCTAAATAAGAAATGCATTCACATAAATTTAAGTGCTAAATTTGCTCCTGTGAATACCTGCAGTGTCAAAATACTTAATCAATAAATAAAATTTAAAAAACGTAACATTTAAAAATCAAAAATTAAGCTTTAAAATGAGCTGATATTGAAATTTTTATTTTGTCTAGTTAAATTAAAAATAAAACATGAAAAACTATTTTTAAATGACTGTTTTGCATTTAAGCATCACAACATTATAATATTTAATATGAAAATGAAATGAAAAATTTATTTTGAGATATGCTAAAAATTACATTTAACATTATTTACGTTTTAGTGTTTTTAAAGATTAATTTTAAACATGTTTTAGAAGATGGAACATATAAAAATATTAGAAATAAGTACACTACCATTCAAAAGTTTATAGTCAGTAGATTTTATTTTTTTAAGTAATACTTTTATTCAGCAAGGATGTTTAAATTGATGTTTAAATTGAAAAATGACAGTAAAGACTTTTATAGTTTTTGCAAAAGATTTTTGTTTTTCAAATAAAATTCTTTTTTTTTTTATTCATCAAAGACTCCTGAAAAAAATGTATCACAATTTCTGCAATAGTATTAAGCTTCACAACTGTTGATAATAATAATAAATGTTTCTTAAGCAGCAAGTCAATATTTTAGAATGATTTCTGAAGGATCATGTGATCTGAAGACTGGAGTAATGATGCTGAAAAATCAGCTTTGCATCACAGAAATAAATTACATTTTAAAATATATTAGAATAGAAAGTAGTTATTTTAAATTGCAATAATATTTCACAGTATTACAGTTTTTACTGTATTTTTGGTGTAATAAATGAAGCATGAGCATAAGATTAAATAATTAAAATAATAATAATAAAAAACTTTAATGTTCCAATCCTGAATGATTAAAAAAAATTAAAAGAAAGAAAGTAATACTGGTTTGAGATGACATGAGTAAATGCAAAATTCTTAGGTAAATATCCCTTTATCCATAGTTTGCCAGTTGTCTTTTTCTTCACATTGACTCTGTATCCTCTTTTTCCTGCTTGCCGACATGAGCCAACTTTAGCATTGTGTGCTTTTCAGGGTCATTCTGTGGCAGAACAATCAAGATTGTATTTAAGTTCATAAATGAATGCTAATCACTCCTCGCCCAAAGCTAAGTGCTTCCTGTCTCTCTCGGCTCCCACAGGAAGCTGTCTGGGGGTCTGGGTCAGCTGACAGATGGTGTGATTGGTCAGGATGACTTTGTACAGAGAAGGCAAGACCGCTTGTGGCCCGGATATGACTACGTGGGTTGGAGGAACGACACCTTGGGCCCTGGATATGTAGAGATGGAGTTCCAGTTCGACAGACAACGAAACTTCACCTCTATGAAGGTGAGAGTGAAGGAAGAGCAGTTTGTAAAAAGCAGAATGCAAAGCTTGTACTTTTGATAAAGAGCAGTAATATTGTGAAATATTATTGCGATTCAAAAGAGCTGTTTTCTGTTTTTTGAGTATGTTTTAAATTATAATTTATTTCTGTGATCCAAAGCTGAATTTTTAGCATCATTACTTCAGTCTTCAGTGTCACATGATCCTTCAGAAATCATTCTAATATGCTGATTCGCTGCTCAAGAAACATTTTTTATTATTATCCATGGTGATTCACTATGAAACTGTGGTGAAACTGTATTATTTTGATGCTTATTTATTTGTGGTCCTCACTGCAAGTGCCTTATTCTAGATTCAGCCTTATTTCATAACCATAATTATTGTGGTAATTGACATTCAGCCACTTAAACTGTTAATAGAACCATGTGATTTTACCATGTGTATGTGTTCTGGTTTACATCTGTAGTGTCTGTAAGTTGAGCTTGATGTGCTTTGAAGTGTTTGTTGACTGACGGTTTTAATGTAGAACTAATTATACACCATATTTCACACATAATAACACATAATTACATGTTGGAGCACGATTGCTTGCCATGATAACGATGCTTATTATGTCTGTATATAATCAAACCAGTGTCTGTGCAGCGGGTGGTTTAGGTGCTTAATCTTGAAGTAATTATTTCATATTAGAAAATAACATGTTTATTGGAGTTGGGTCACTTTCTTTTAGTTGCTTTTTATCTACTTGTTTGTATTTATTTATTTATTTATTTATAAGTCAACATGAAATCATTTTATTTACATATAATTTACTTAAAAGTTTGGGGTCAGTAAAAAATGTACTGCATATAAATGCATTTTTTAGGATTCTTTGATGAACAGAAAGTTCAAAAGAACAGCATTTATTTTAAATGGAAATCTTTGCACAGATATTAAAAATGTTTCCAATACAAAAAAAAAAAAAAAAAAAAAAACTGCCCAAAATTTATTTTAAAATATGTTGCAAACAGTGAAGCTCAATGAAATATATTTTTATATTTTATATATTTTTTCAATATATTGAAAATATATTTACTGTCAACCTTTAATTACCAAAATAATAGCAGAATTTGCTTAATAAATTAGTTTAAAAGTACTAAATTTGCTTCTGTGAATACCTGCAGTGGCAAAATACTTGAAACTCGAAAAATAAAATTTTTAAATAAATAGAATTTTTAAATTGGCTGATACTTTTTTCAATATGCAAAAAAAAGTTTTATTTTGCCTAATTCCTAAATTAAATTTAAATTTAAAAGTTATATTTTTAAATGACTATTTTAAATTTAAGCATCACAATATAATATTTAGAATGAACTATTAAAATTGAATTTGAGATATATTAAGAGATCACATATAACATTATTTAACTTTTAATTTAATTGTAATGTTTTTTTAAATAATTCATTTTACGTGTGTTTTAGATGACAGAATAGGTAATCTAGGTATAAAATAATAGAATAATAAAAATAAGTACACTACCATTTAAAAGTTTGTAGTTAATAATTAAAAAAGAAAAAAAAAGAAAGTAATACTTTTATTTAGCAATGATGTATTTAAATTGATCAAAAATGACAGTAAAGACTTTTATAGTGTTGCAAAAGGCTTTTTTTTTTCAAATAAATGCTGTTCTTTTGAACTTTATTTTCATCAAATAATCCTGAAATATGTGTATCATGGTTTCCACAAAAGTATTAAGCTTCAGAACTGTTGATAATAATAATAATAATAATAATAATAATAATAATAATAATAATAATAAAAGTTTCTTAATCATCAAATCAGCATATTATAATGATTTCTGAAGGATCAGAAATGAAAGCACAGGAATAAATGACATTTTAATATATACTAAATTTAAAAACAGTTCTTTTAAATTGTAATAATTATTTTACATTTTTACTGTGTTTTTGATCAAATAAATGCAGCCTTGTTGAGCATGTTAAGTCTAAACTATGTCAAGTCTAAACTTTTGTAAATGCTGCATTTATATGTCAGTTTTTATGTTATACATATTTTCAGGATTCTTTGATGAACAGAAAGGCTTCAAATGTGAGACTTTAAATGTTAATAATGCTTATTTATCCTCTTTTCAGGTTCACAGTAATAACATGTTCTCTCGCGGTGTCAAGATCTTCGCGTCAGTGTCCTGTGTGTTTAAGTTGCACCTCATTTCTGAGTGGGAAGCAGAACCGGTGGAGTTTCACACCGTTCTAGACGACCGGAACCCCAGCGCTCGTTATGTGACGGTCCCGTTAAAGCACAGATCGGCTACGGCGCTGCGCTGTCGCTTCTACTTTGCTGACACTTGGATGATGTTCAGCGAGATCTCATTTCAGTCTGGTATGAAATAAGAACAGCTCACCTTTCCTCCCACTGGTATTCCCAGTATTTCCTCATTAAGATACAGTCAGAACTGTGAAATGCTTTTCATATTAACATTCCCGATATCTTAATTTCAACTTGTACTGTGTAAAAATGTTTTTGAAAGAAGTCTCTTATGCTCATCAAATTTGGATTCAATGTAGCATCGCAATATAATATTTAAAATAAACAATTAAAATTGATTTTGAGATATATTAAAGATCACGTTTAATATTTTTATTTAACTTTTAGTGTTTTTCAAGATTAATTTTTAGTGTGTTTGAGATGACAGAATAGGTAATTTAAGAATAAAAATAATGGAAATAAGTACACCAGCATTCAAAAGTTTGTAATTAGTACATTTTTTTCTTTAAAGAAAATAGTACTTTTATTTGGCAAGAATGTATTTAAATGGATCAAAAATGACAGTAAAGATAGCGTTGCAAAAGATTTTTTAATCCTGAAAAATATGCATCACGGTTTCCACAAAAGTATTAAGCTTCACAATAGTTGATAATTATAATAATAAAAGTTTCTTAAGCATCAAATCAGCATATTAGAATGATTTCTGAAGGATCATGTGATGCTGAAGACTGGAATAATGATGCTGAAAATTCATCTTTAATCGCAGAAATAAATTACATTTTAAAATATACTAAATTAGAAAACAGTTATTTTAAATTGTAATAATTATTTTAATTTTTACTGTGTTTTGATCAAATAAATGCTTAAACTAATTTGGATTTAAAAACAGTAATATTATGAAAAATGATTGCAATTTAAAATAACTTTGTTTGAATATATTTCAAAATGCAATTAATTCCTGTGATCCAAAGCTGAATTTCCAGCATCATTATGTCACATGATCCTTCAGAAATCATTCTAATATGCTGATTTGATGCTCAAAAACATTTATTTGAAATAGACTCTTTTTTGTAACAATAAAAAGTATTTTCTGTCACTTTCAATCAATTTAATGCATCCTTGCTGATTAAAATTATTAATTTCTATGTGCCTTTGAAAATGCATGTAGTCTTTAAGTAAAGCTAGACCTCAGATTATTACTTACTGGAATTATGAATGCATTTTAAGTGGGTGTAATTTAAGGTTTAGTAACTTCCTGTGATTTAATCATTTTCCATTGCAGCAACTAATATGCTTCCAACCCAGCGGCCCCCAGTATTGACCCCTCCTTCTTATGAGGTTAACAGCAAAATACCACAAACTACACAAAAAACAGGTAAAGAGTCACTTTGGTGATGAAACCCTCCACTGAATAATACTTTAACACTCATTACTTTCTTAATACGTGTTATTCTAAAGAATATTAAATGTTTGTCTAACCAAAATCATGTAGAGACTGGTTTTCCTGATCCAGTCAGTTTCCGATGAATACAAATGAAGGAAATGTGTCACTTATGGAAGTAAAATGGGTTGTGAACAGTACATCCTGTTGGCTTTAAATGAATATGCCTGACTTCTGTACTAACTTGCATTTTACACACTTTGACTGAACTTTAATAACCTATCTGTGTTTGACAGAGGACCAGACGACATCAAAAACATCAAAAACAGACTCTCCTGAAGAGGGCAGTACATCGATTCTGATTGGCTGTCTGGTGACTATTATTCTTCTGCTAGTGGTGATCATCTTCCTGATTCTGTGGTGCCAGTATGTGTGCAAAGTCCTGGAGAAGGTTTGTGTTGTTCATGTTTGTAATAATGAAACAGATTATAATGCTATTGAACAATACATTACATATTTCAGGTGCATATAGTACCTCGGTCTACTGAAAGAATGAACATAGCTGAATGTGATGATGTGACTTCACAGTCATGTGACATCTTTGAGAAGTCTCTAAAGTCTCTAAATGTATCGCCTTGAAAGCACCGCTTCTAAAAAAAAAAAAAAAAAAAAAAAAAAGGGGGGGAAAAAACAATATTTTCTGGAATATCCACTTTATATTGCAATGCAGAAGTAGGCTATTTTCAGTGAATGTGGAAGATTTCTGTTTCATTAGCCGCTAAAGGAAACTATGACTAGAAAATTAACAAAGTAAAACTATTTCTATTACAAATCAGTGATTATGATTTGACAATACATTAATACACTTTGGGGACACTTTATCTTCACACAATATTGTATTTTATTTTATTGTATTTGATTAACTACCTTTACCTGAAAATTGAGTGTTTACTGTTGCCCTTGGCATTGTTGATGTATTATTTCCTATTTAATACTGTACAGCCGCCTTGTCACAATTCTGTATTGTTAAAGGCGGTATATAAATAAAGGTGATTTGATTTGATTTAATATGATAAGAAATACCAATTCACATATAAAAAAGATTCACATATAATTTACTCACCCCCTTGTCATCCAAGATGTTCATGTTTTTCTTTCTTCAGTCGTAAAAGAAATTGTTTTTTGAGGAAAAATTTCAGCATTTTTCTGCATATAATGGACTGCTATGGTGCCCCGAGTTTGAACTTCCAAAATGCAGTTTAAATCCAGCTTCAAACGATCCCAAATGCAGTTGTAAATGATCCCAGCTGAGAAAGAAGGGTCTTATCTAGCGAAACGATCGGTTATTTTTATAAAAATAATACAATTTATATACGCCTTCATGTCAAACGCTCGTCTTGTCTTACAGTTAGGGTATGTCGAAAAACTCCCATCTCATGTTCTCCCTCAACTTCAAAATCGCCCTATATGGCTGTTTTACTTGTTTTACTGTTTTTTTGTTAAGGGTGTTTGATCTTCTTTGCGTGTTCACTTTGCATAGACTGGGTCGGTACTTCTGCAGTGATGTAGGATGATTCTGAAATGATTTTTGGAAGTTGAGGAAGAAAATATGATTGGAGTTTTTTTTGACATACCCTAACTGTCTTGAGTCAGAATACACAGAGTTCAAGGAGAGCAAGACAAGACGAGCGTTTGAGGTTAAAAAGTATTTAAATTGTATTTTTTTTTTAATGAAAATAACTGATCATTTCGCTAGATAAGACCCTTCTTCCTCGGCTGGGATCGTTTACAACCACATTTGGGATCATTTGAAGCCACATTTAAACTGCATTTTGGAAGTTCAAAATCGGGGCACCATAGCAGTCCATTATTTAAAGAAAAATGCTGAAATGTTTTCCTCAAAAAACATAATTTCTTTACGACTGAAGAAAGAAAGACATGAACATCTTGGATGACAAGGGGGTGAGTACATTATATGTGAATCTTTGTTTTGGAAGTGGATTTCTCCTTCAAGTAAAAAAAAAAAAATCAGTAACACACTTAAAATCTTACGGTAATCATAATGTATGTTGTAATGTACACTACCAGGCAAAAAAGATTTTTAATGTTTTTTTTTTTTTTTTTGTCTCTTCTGTTCACCAAGCCTGCATTTATTTGATCCAAAGTACAGCAAAAGTACAATTTTGAAATATTTGTACTATTTAAAATAACTGTTTTCTGTTTGAATATATTTCAAAGCTGAATTTTTAGCATCATTACTCCAGTCACATGATCCTTTGGAAATCATTCTAATATTCTGATTTGCTAGTCAAAAAAACATTTATTGTTATTATTATTATGTTAAAAACAGCGGAGTATAATTTTTTCAGGTTTCTTTGAGTAGAAAGTTCAGAAGAACAGCATTTATCTGAAACAGAAATCTTTTGTAACATTCTAAATGTCTTAATCATCATATTTGGTCAATTTAAAGCATCCTTAATAAAAGTATTAATTTCTATAAAATAAAAAATGATACTGACTCCAAGCTTTTGAAAGCTATAGTGAATGTTTCAAAAGCTTTCAGATAAATGCTGATCTTTGGATCTTACTATTCATAAAAGTATCCTAAAAATGTACTCAATTGTTTCTTGATCCGCAAATCAACATATTAGAATGATTTCTGAAGGATCATGTTACACTGAAGACTGGAGTAATGATGCTGAAAATGTAACTTTGATCAGACGAGTAAATTACATTTTAAACTATATTCAAATAGAAAGCAGTAAATTTAAATAGTAAAAATATTTCATAATATTACTGCTTTTGCTGTATTTTAAATTAAATACATGCAGGCTTGGTGAGCAGAAGAGAATTCTTTTAAAAACATTTAAAATCTTACTGTTCACATTTGACTGGTAGTGTAGATGCAAATTATATGTGGGTTTCTTTTCTCAACAATGCATTTTTGTCCCGGTGCAACCTATTGAAAATACTGTAATATATTCTCTCTTTGTCTCAGGCTCCAAGGCGTATTTTGGAGGAGGAGGTGACAGTGCGTTTGTCCTCTAGCAGTGACACTATAATTCTGCAGACTCCTCCAGTGCCCCCACGCGTCTCCCTCGACCCGCCCTACGAGAGGATCTTCCTTCTGGACCCCCAGTATCAGGATCCCGCTGCACTCAGGAACAAACTTCCCGAGCTGTCGCAAAGCGCAGAGGCTTCTGGTACCATCCATTATACACAAACATACACACACTAGCTCTGTTTTAAACCCTGGTGAGCTGCCTCACTAGTTTTTATGAATCATGACAAATTATGTAACCAGAATTAAACATTCCATAAACTTTTGCCTTAAAGGGATAGTTCACCCAAAATTCTGTCATATTCTTACTGTCAGGTTGCTCCTTTTTTTTGATCACTTTAGTGCATCCTTGATGAATAAAAGTACTAATTTCTCTCAAATAGAATCTTAATTTTAGTTTAAAAACATGTACCTGAAACTGACTCATTTGCATCAGTCTGTGATTGACTATGATTCTAAGCCGAATTACTAAGATGTAATGTATCTTGAAAGCTAATGGAAGAGTCTTCATGTCAGCAATGAATCCAGACAGTATTGCCTAGGTAGCCTATTAGATTTTGAACCAGAGCTACTGTCAAGAGCACAGTGTCCTTTCTGAAACTAACCTCTTGTACTATCTTTTAAGAAATATTCTCTCTAAATTCTATTTTTCATCCTGTTGAACTTGATTTCATTGACATTTGTTTCTTCAACAGTTTGCATGCTGCCTCCCAGTGTACTTTTTCCATTCTTCCTCCTCTAGCCTTGCGTTCTTTATCCTTTGCTTGCAGTCTATGAACTCCATCTGACCTTGTTACCAGTCAGAAAGACTTTGCAATGGTAAGAGCGGGTTCTAGATTTTCCTTTGGTACTTTTTTGACATTCTGCGGTTTCTTGCACCCAGACACCTCAGGGTTTTGGTTAAAATAAAATGAAGTTGGCCTGTTCCTCTGTTGTCATCTTCTGCTTTTTCTGTCTCTCTTTCTTCCTCTTTCTCTCACTCTTCGTCAACAAAGATTTAGTAACATGACTATCAACATTTCAAATTTAGCAAATGAATGTATAGTATTTAAAGGGATAATAAACCCAAAAATGAAAATTCGAAAACATTTATTCACCTTGATAACGTTCCAAAACTGTTTCTCTTTCTTTTTTTGTCGAACACAAAATAAGATATTTTAAAGATTGTTGGTAACTAGATTTTTTTTTTTTTTTTTTTTTTTTTTTTTTTTTAAAGAAATTCAAACATATAACATTTGTTTTGTGGCTCTTCCTCTTTGCTAGTTATAGCATGAAATAAACATGAATGAAGTTAAACCATGGAAAGATGTCAGTACACACCATTTTTAAAGTCCACTGATGTTAATCTACTCTTCTGTCTGGTTTGTTTTTTGGACAAAATGGCACATGATAGGTCAGATCTACAAATTGTTTTTCATAGTACTTTTTTTGTGGAACACAAAAGAAAATATTTCGAAAATATTGAAAACCAAACAGTTTCAGGGTCCCTTGTATTTTTGTGGAACCCAAAATTTTAAAGATTGTTGGTGAGCAAATGATTTTGGGTCCCATTGGCCTTCATGGTATTTTTTGTAGACCACAAAAGAAGATATTTTGAAGATTGTTAGTAAGCGAATAATTCTGAGTCCCATTAACCGCCACAGCATTTTTTTTTGAACACAAAAGAAGATATTTTGAAGATTGTTGGTAACAGAATGCTTTTGGGTCCCATTGACCTCCACTGTATTTTTTTTTTTTTTTTTTGTAGAACACAAATAAGGATATTTTAAAGATTGTTGGTAGCCAAATGGTTTAGATCCCATTGACCTCCATAGTATTTTTTTTGTAAAACACAAAAGATATTTTGAAGGTTGTCGGTAACCGAATGGTTTTGGTTCCCATTGACCTCCATAGTATTTTTTGTAGAACACAAAAGAAGATATTTTGAAGATTGCTGGTAACCAAATGCATTTGGGTCCCATTGACCCCCACAAAATTTTTTGAAGAACACAAAAGAAAAATATTTTGAAGATTTTTGGTAACCAAACACTTTTGGGTCCCAGTGACCTCCACAGTATTTTTTTTTTTTTTGTAAAACACAAAAGAAAATATTTTGAAGATTGTTGGTAACCAAATGCTTTTGGGTCCCATTGACCTCTACGGTATTTGTTTCGAAAATTGTTGGTAACCGAATGCTTTTGGCTCCCATTTACTTATATATTATTTTTTTGTAGAACACAAAAGAAGATATTTATTGACACTAAATGGTTTCAGGTCCAATTGACATCCATAGTATGGATAAAAAAATAAATAAATAAAATCAATGAAAAAATAGATTTCAGTTTTTGGTTAACCAAACAGTTTTGAAGTCCTTTTGACTTCCTATCTTTTTTTTGTGGAACACAAAAGATATCTTAAAGAATGTAACCAAACAATTTGGGGTCCTATTGACTTCCACTGACTAGGATGGAAATACTATGGAAACCTGTGGGACCTAAAACTATTTCATTACCAGCATTCTTAAATTCTTTTTGCATTCCACAGAAAAGTGATATAGGTTTAAAACAACCTGAGGGTAAACAAATAGTGATGGAATTTTCATTTCTGGATGAACTATACAGAAAATAACTAGGGTGGCAAAAAAAGAAATGCATGGAATGAGGAGGAAAATAAAACCAAATGCAAGGGGAAAGAATTTACATCCAAAATCATTTGTAATATAAATCACAATTGGTCATGCTTACTGACATCTCTGTCTCTCTGTAGCCTGTAGCGGAGGATACGCCGAACCTGACGTTACCCTATGCACCCCACACCAGTGTTTTCAGAGCAGCGTGCCTCACTACGCAGAAACTGACATTATTAGCCTGCAAGGCGTCACCGGCAGCAACATGTACGCCGTTCCGGCGCTCACTGTTGATTCCCTAACGCGGAAGGACATCTCAGTAGCCGAGTTCCCTCGAGAGAGGCTGCTGTTCAGAGAGAAACTGGGAGAAGGCCAGTTTGGTGAGGTGAGTCTCAGTGAAGCATAGCGGGAGGATTATTACTGCTGCTGTTGTTCCATTGGTTCACTCCTGGATGGCCTTGAATTGTCTTTTATTCTAAGTTAGATGGGATCTTTTCTTTTTTATACAAACAGAGCTGCAATGCCTGATATTGTTCGATGAAATTACAGTGTTTCCCAGTGAACCCTGTTATTAGTGACCACACATGACAGTTATGTATGGCTTTTTTAAGGAAAACACTGGAAATCTAGAGTGAGAGCCAAGGGTTTTATGCAATAGTTTTACTAATACTTTTAATATCTCAGTTGACCCTGATTATGTTACTGAGGCGACATCATGGTGCCAGAGAGTAATATCATAGTACTGTGACGAACGGTAATGTATGATATACAAAGTTTTGGTACGGTAAAAGCTTATGATGTTCAACCAGGCTGAATTTATTTAACAAAAAATATCGTAAAAATAGTGAAATATTATTACAATTTAAATTAACTGCTTTTAGTTTGAATATATTTTAAATATATATTTTATTTCTGTGATTCAAAGCTGAATTTTCAGCATCGTTACTCCAGTCTTCAGTGTCACATATGCTGTTTCCATCTGATTATTATCTGTGTTGAATATTTTTGTGGAAATCTTTTTCAGGTTTGTTATAGAAGCATAGAAATGTAAATATTGTGTAACATTATAAATGTCTTTACTGTCAGTTTAATACATCTATGGTAAATAAAAGCATTCATTTCTTTTATACCCCAGACTTTTGAATGGTAGTTTATATGCTATTACTGTGATTAAAATATTTATATAGTAAGGTATTCACAATGTACTCCAAATTAAATTTAAAATGGTTATGCCATAAAACACTGTGGTATTTTGGTTGTTAGTGGAGCCCATTCAAGTGTGTTAATGTTCTCACACTATGTTTGTTTGCCCATGTTCATTCTGTCGTTGCTGTTTCCAGGTACATTTGTGTGAGGCCGAGGGTTTGGCAGAGTTTCTGGGAGAGGGTGCACCGTTACCGGAGCAGGACGGCAGGCCGGTGCTAGTAGCAGTTAAACAACTCAGAGCGGATGCCACCAGCAATGCCAGGTTTGGGGGAAAAATAAACAGACAAAAAACAATTGATTGGAAAGTTACATCATAGAGGGAGGCTTCTGGGAAGCTCTTGCTAAAAAGTTCGGAAATGGTTATGTAATTATGATGTGTTTTATTTGGTTGAAATAAAATGGATTGGCACATGAATTAAGACAAAGAATAGCTAAACGGAAAGATATGTGCATGTTTAGACATATGTATGTATGTGTGTGTGTGTGTGTGTGTATATATATATATATATATATATATATATATATAAAATATGTATGTGTGTATATATATATATAAAATATGTATGTGTGTATATATGTATGTATATATATATGTGTGTGTGTGTGTGTGTGTATATATGTGTATATATATATATAACTTAAAAAAACATTAAAAATACACACACACACACACACACACACACACTACTACCAGTAAGACAGTAAGATTATTACTATTTAAAATAACTGCTTTCTGCTTTCTGCTGCTAATATATTTTAAAATGTTATTTATTTCTGTAATCCAAGATAAATTTTCAGCATCATTACTCCAGTCTTCAATGACATATTGATCTTTCATAAATGATTCTAATATGCTGATTTGCTGTTTTTTATTATTGTCATCAATATTTAAAACAGTTGAGTGCATTTTTTAAAGATTTTTTGATGAATAGAATCAGCATTTTTCTGAAATAAAAAGCTTTTGCAACAAAGAAATTAGAATAGAAATGAATACTTTTATTTAGAAAGTGATGATAAAGACATAATGCATAACATTTCTATTTCAGATAGATGCTGTCCTTTTGAACTTCCTATTCACCAAAGAAACCTGAAAAAATTATATTCAGTTATTTTTAACATAATAATAATAATAATAATAATAAATGTTTTTTTGAGCAGCAAATCAGAATATTAGAATGATTTCTAAAGGAAATCATGTGACTGGAGTAATGATGCAAAAATTCAGCTTTAATATCACAGGAATAAAATACATTTTAAAATATATTCAAATAGAAAACAGTTATTTTAAATACTAAAAATAATTCACAATTTTCCTGTTTGTGTTGTTCTTTGGATCAAATAAATACAGGCGTGGTGAGCAGAACAGTCTTCTTAAAAAAAAAAACATTAAAAGTCTTACTGTCTAAAAATGACTGGTAGTGTGTGTGTATATTTAGAGTATTTGCTAATTTTTAAAGTGTTTTATTTATTTATTTATATAATATTTATTATTATTATTTATTATTATATTATTATTTATTGTTATTTTCTATGTGAAGAAAAATGGAATCCTAATAGATGCCTAATCCTTCATAAAATGTTTAAAATTGTGTTAGAATACACAGTTATAATGGTACTTTCACTGTCAGAGTGTTTACAGTTAGATTTTAGTTCTCATTTTTTTGTCATCAATCGATATTTACCATAAATCAATGTTAACCTTTGACCTTTCTTCTGATCCCTTGATAACCTTTCTAATATTTGTGTCTGTGTAGAAATGACTTCCTGAAGGAGATAAAGATCATGTCGCGTCTGAATAACCCAAACATCATTCAGCTGCTGTGCGTGTGCGTGAGCTCCGACCCGCTCTGCATGGTGACGGAGTACATGGAGAACGGAGACCTCAACATGTTCTTGTCCCAGAGGGAGATCGAGAGCACACTCACACACGCCAACAACATTCCATCTGTCAGGTGTGTCCATTATAATGAAGAAGCCTGACATGTACAGACTTTCATCTCCAGGCGGGGGTCAATATCGCTATTCTACGAGTCAGAGTCAAGCTTAACATTCTTAACCTCTGAATTCTTCAACTTAACCTTCCAGTTTCAAGTCAGCTCCCAATTTATGATGGAAATGTTTCAGATTACAGGGTTAAAATGAAGCCAAGTTTTGAAGTGAAAACTCTTGAGTCTTTATAGGGGCAGTTTACCCAAAAATGAAAATTCTGTTATTAATTACTCACCCTCATGTCATTCCAAACCTGTAAGACCTTTGTTTATCTTCTGAACACAAATTAAGATGTTTTTGATGAAATCGGAGAGCTTTCTGACCCGGCATAGACAGCAACGCAACTGACACGTTTAAGGCCCAGAAGGTAGTGACATCGTTACAATAGTCCATGTGACATCAGTAATTTAATGAAGCAACGAGAGTATTTTTTGTCAGTCTTTTGTCAGTCTTCGACGCGATTATGAGAGAACCATTCAAATTGTTGAATAAAGTCTTTATTTTTGTTTTCGTTTTAGCTTCATAGCATTACGGTTGAACCATGGGTGTCACACGGACATGCATTTTTTTTTATATGAATGTTTTTATTTTGTATATTAATAATTCTAAATAATTAACTATATTATTAATAATATATTAATATTTTTAATATCAATTAATATGAAATACTTTTAACTTTTATTTCTAGTAATTTGGTACTTATTTACCTAATTGTGTTGCAAAGGCATTTTTACTTTTAAGGTTTTCATGTAATATTTATGTTTCAGCTTTATTTCAATTAATGAAAACAATCTTTTCATTTTAATTTTATTTTTAATAATTTTGTCATGTGCATTTTTATTATTGTATTTTTTATTATTGTATTTTTTTATATTAATAATTATAAATAATAACTATATTATTATTAATATATATTGATATTTTTTATATTTTTAATATTAAATATATTTACTTTTGTTTTATTTCTTGTAGTTTAGTACTTATTTACTTAATTGTGTTGCCAAGGCATTTTTTTTTTTTTTTTTTTTTTTAGGTTTTTTTTTTTAGGTTTTCATGTATATTATTTTTTATATATATTTATTTATTTATTTTATTATATTTTTATTATCCGTTTCAGCTTTATTTCAGTTAATGAAAACAATCTTTTCATTTTAATTTTAGTTTTAGTAATTTCGTTATGTGCGTTTTTTAATGTGTGTGTGTATATATATATATTTTTATATATATTTATTAATATTTATTAATATTTTTTAATATTTAAATATATTTACTTCTGTTTTATTCCTAGTAGTTTAGTACTTATTTACTTAATTGTATTGCCAGGACAACTGAATATCCGCGCTGTACTTTTCTATCCTTTGAAAATTAATGTTCTTGGGCTTCAAAAATGACAACGTGTCATAAAGGTCGTCTGTATGGCGTGCACTGAATTCCAAGAATTCCAAGTGAGAAAAAAGATCCAATTTAAGTTGATTTTGTGATTTTAATTATCATTTGTGCTTTCACACATTCAGACATGGTGCTGATTGATTCTGATTTGAAGCCAAGTGGTTGTGCTCATGAACTCAGACTCTTGTTTCTGTCTCTGCAGCATTGCTGACCTGTTGCACATGTCGGTGCAGATCTCTTCTGGGATGAAGTACTTGGCTTCTCTGAATTTTGTGCACCGTGATCTGGCTACACGGAACTGCCTCCTGGACCGCCATCTCACCATAAAGATCTCTGATTTCGGCATGAGCAGAAACTTGTACAGTAGCGATTACTATCGTATACAGGGACGTGCTGTACTGCCTATACGCTGGATGGCCTGGGAGAGCATCTTACTGGTGAGGGGAAAACAAAATGCTGTAAATGCTGTTCTTTTGAACTTTCTATTCATCAAAGATTCATGTATGTTTTCAGCATTGAAAATTAGAAATGTATCTTTAGAAGCAAATCAGCATATTAGAATGATTTCTGAAGGATCATGTGACACTGAAGACTGGAGTAGTCATGCTGAAAATTCAGCTTTGCATCATGTAAATAAATTGCGTTTTAAAACATATTCAGGTAGAAAATGCTTATTTTTAATTGTAATAATATTTCACAATATTACTGTTTTTACTGCATTTTTAATCAGTTACATAGAGCCTTGGTAAGCAGAAGAGACTTCTTTCAAAAAAAATCATTTAACTGTTAGGCTGAGACATCTGTCTAGTGGTTTTCTTCCTTTGTATCAATGCGTTATGTTCATTATTTTGTGTGTGCTTGTGTGTGTATGTTTTTAGGGGAAGTTCACAACAGCTAGTGATGTGTGGGCATTTGGAGTAACTCTGTGGGAGATCTTTACTTTATGTAAGGAGCAGCCCTACAGTCTGCTGTCTGATGAACAGGTCATCGAGAACACCGGCGAATTCTTCAGAAACCAGGGGAGACAGGTACACTTGGTGAAAATTCAACTTTGATTTTGTTTTGTTTTTGATCTAAAGTGAGTGATTTGTACTTTTAATTTGAAGTTGAATCGTTCTGAGGTGAAGCAGCTCAGGCTGAAGTGAATCGATTCGAGTGAATCGGTTTGCAGTGAAGTGAATCAGTCTGCAACGCAGTGAATCATGAAGTGAATTGATCTAAAGTAAAGTCTTTAAAGTCTTAATTTCCGTTTGATCAAATTTAAGGTCTTAAAAAGTATTAAATATCAAAAATATTTTTTTTTGATGAAATCTGAGATCTTTCTGACCCTGCATAGACAGCAGTGCAACTGATACGTTCAAGGCCCAGAAAGGTAGTAAGGACATTGCTAAAATAGTCCATGTGACATTAGTGATTTAACCTTAATGTTATGAAGCTACAAGAATTTTTCTGTGTACAAAGAAAATAAAAATAATGACTTTAGTCAACAATTACACTCTCTTCCCATGTCAGTCTTACTACGT
The DNA here is from genome assembly GCF_022985175.1 of Labeo rohita. NCBI lineage: Eukaryota > Metazoa > Chordata > Actinopteri > Cypriniformes > Cyprinidae > Labeo > Labeo rohita. Next base: position 41,270,628 of record NC_066873.1, read on the forward strand.
TTCTGGGCCTTAAGTAGGGTAGTTGTGTTGCTGTCTATGCAGGGTCAGAAAGCTCTCAGATTTCATCAAAAATATCTTAATTTGTTTTCTAAGGATGAACAAAGGTCTTACAGGTTTAGAACAACATGAGAGTGAGTAATTATTACAGAATTTTCATTTTGGGTAAACTGTCCCTTTAAGTGAATCAAACTGCACCAGAGTGAATCTATTTGCAGTGAAGTAAATTGGTCTTCAGCAGAGTGAATCATTCTGTGAATTGATCTGAAGTGAAATTAGCAAGGTTCTTGTGGGTCTTTTAAGTCTTAATTTCAGTTTGATCAAATTCAAGGTCATAAAAAGTATTAAATATAAAAATTTTTTTTTTTTTTTGATGAAGTCCGAGAGCTCTCTGACTCTTCATAGACCTTAAAATAGTCCATGTGACATTTTAAGGTTCAACCATAATGTTATGAAGCTACGAGAATACTTTCTGTGGCAAAGAAAAAAAAATAATGACTTTATTCAAAAATTACCCTCTCTTTCTGTGTCAGTCTTACTACTGGGCCTTAAGCGCGGTAGTTGCGTTGCTGTCTATGCAGGCTCAGAAAGGTCTCGGATTTCATCAGAAGTATTTTAATTTGTGTTCTGAAGATGAACAAAGGTCCTACAGGTTTAGAATGACCTGAGGGTGAGTAATTAATGACAAAATTTTAATATTTGGGTGAACTGTCCCTTTAAGTGAATCGTTCAGAGGTGAAGCAACTCAGCCTTAAGTGAATCAAACTGCAGTGGAGTGAATCGGTTTGCAAAGTGAATCATTCTGAAGTGAAGTGAATTGATCTGAAGTGAAATTAGCAGGGTTCTTGTAGGTCTTTAAAGTCTTAATTTCAGTTCGATCAAATTTAAGGTAATAAAAAGTATTAAATATCTTACTAAGTCTTAAGTATCATTTTAAAATGTCTTTATTTTGTGGACAGAAATACTAGAATTGCAATACAGCCTAATATGATTATTAAACTTCAAAAGGCTGAATTGATTAAATGAATGTGATGAGCAGCTAAAAGCAAAGCATGGGCGTTTCAAAATAAGAGTCCTAATGCATTGTAGTACAGTTTACAATTAAAAGTCCCACTACTACTACTTTTAATCACATTCATTATACTAATTTTACTAGTATCGGCACAATAATCTGTTGATTTTTCTTTAATCAAATTATTATTGTATTATTATTGATCAACCTCTGATCCATACTGTATGTATTGATATATAAGTACATAAAGGAATTTCATTGTGTGTGCGTGTGTGTATTAAATTATTATTATTTAAGTAAAATTAAGGTATTTATTTTAAAAATAAATGGATTTGTTCTGTATGAACGTATGGTATTGATTTTATTTGGTCTTAAAAAGGAAAAGCGAATTAATCTGAAATTATATCAATTGGACTAAAGTGAGGTCTGAACTACGACTATGAGTTTGAATGAATGCACAGTTACAGGATTCAAACCTTCACATGAACAGTTACATCATTCACATATATGTTTTATCTAAAAGACTTTTTAACTACATATTTCTCTCTCTTTTCCTCCCTAGATCTTTCTCTCCGCCCCACCACTCTGTCCATCCTCTCTGTTCGAGTTGATGATGCGTTGCTGGAGTCGTGACATCGCGGACCGCCCCACTTTTCACAGATTGTATCAGGCCCTGCGAACTTTTGCGCCCCACTCGTGACCAACCCCTGCTTTAGCGAAGCAACCTGGGTGAAAACTGTTACACAAGTCTTCTGACTGCTCACCAGTCACTGAAGCAGAGGGGAACATTATAGCCACAATGTAGCGTCATCAGAACGGTAGAAATCCAATGGAGGAGAGATCTAGAGACGATGAGATTTCACAAAAGGCATTCATTCATTTATCCACTCAAGTATTCATCTCCATTGGAACTCAAAGAGCTTTTTTTTCCAATCCATAGACACTTGAGATTTTATTTTTAGATGTTTCGTTGTCTTTCCCTTTTTTTCTTTATCATACATGTTATTTCTGTTTGTCATTTTCCAACAGTGACTCTTGAGCCTACTGTATATTCTAGGCGGAAAGAACCAACTGGACGAATGTTGTATTTGTCAAAACTGTGGTTGTGTATCGTTAAGCACTGCTGTCTTTGGTTTTTATTTCGTTTTTGTCCATTTTGTTCCTTATTTACCCCCACACTGGAGTTACTGTGTCTTATAATATTAAGTGTTGTTTTGCTCTCTAAATATGAATGTTTTTACAGGTTCTTTGGATATAGCTGGGTCGGAGACTTCCTCTGCCTGGATCTAGCAGAACTACTGTTATAGTTAGATTTAAAAAACCCTTGTGGAGGAGAAAGGAGAGGGTTATAGAGCCAACAATGGACTGACGTGCAATCGAATGCACTGTTTCTTCCCCCAACTTCTCTAACAGGCCACTTTAAAGTCAACATGAAATCAGAATGGACCAAAAAAGACCATGTTTCTGGTTTTATTTTGAATGATTCATTTGTGCATGTTTCCAAAGATAACAGTGTTTGTTATTGTAGTATTTGATCAAAATGTAATAGAACTTAGGGTGAATTATTATAGTGACCAGTTATATTAGTAAAATGAATTGTTAATGCCATTAAAGGCTTTAAAGGAAAATTTAATGAACATGTACTCACCCTCAGGCCATCCAAAAATGATGAGTTTGTATCTTCATTAGAACAGATTTGGAAAATTGTAGCATTACATCACTTGCTCAGCAATGGATTCTCAGTAGTGAATGGGTGCCGTCAGAATGAGAGTCCAAACAGCTGATAAAAGCATCACTGTAATCCATAAGTAATCCACAGAAACAAAGAAAATATATATATTATGGACAAAGGAGTCACATTTAGCCTAAAGCAGGAATTTAAGTTGAAAACACCTTGATGATGGTTTTGTTTCTTATAAACGTTCACTATTTTGCTTCACAATATGTCAGTTGATGGACTGTGGTGTGGATTACTTTTGGATTATTGTGATGTTTTTATTAGCTGTTTGGACTTTCATTCTGACGGGACCCATTCACTGCAGAGGATCCATTGGTGAAGAAGTGATGTGATGTTAGATTTCTTTAAATCTTATGAGAGTATGTCCATTTTCAGCTCATTTTCATTTTTGGGTCAGCTATTCTTTTAAAATCCAGCAAGATTTCACCAGCACAGCCGAACAAATTAAATTTCAACTCCACTACACTTCTTTGTTGTTGGCATGCTGTTCTGCAATTGCATTGCATTGTTGTTGAATCTACATGAACTATGTCTGGCTGAGGACATACAGGACCAACAATATCAATATTTTAGAGATCCATTATATCTATGATCTCTGTAGAAGGCACATGATTATGGGGGAATATGTATGTAAGTTTAAAATTATTCAAAGCACATTTTTCTTTTTTCTTTTAATCCACTTTATTAATGTCATTTAAAAGTTTGTGAATGAATGAGTGTTGCACCAAAAAAAACATTTGGTGCACTTACGATGTAACCAAGATCTGATATCTCTGTCTTTTATCATCAGTGTGTACCAGTTTCTACATTCCTTTTCTGTAGTTTGTGTTTACTGTATTTCAGAAATTGTCTTCAAATGTACAGGAGAAGTTTTATTGTTTGGCTGCTGAAAGGTTTGGCTATGCAGGACGTTTTGAAGAGTCCTCCAATAGCACTGGGATTTCGATTGAATGTTGGTGGTAGGAAAGCTTAAGGAGAAGGGCAACCACTAAACTCAATCTCCCAGAAGCCTTTGCTGAAGTGAGCCTGAGGCAATTTCTGTTATTACTGATCAGAGTTTGCTTTTCACTACATATTTAGAGACCAAGAGTGCATGTCCGTGCGAATGCGTGATGCTGTGAGCGTGGTTTTGTTTTAAGTGAAAGTAAATGTACCTTCTTTTATCATTTAGTATTCAATAACAGTCTTTCATTCAATCCTTTTAACTCTCTGTATGTGTCCTTCATGTACATTACATAAGCAGAGTAGATACTGTATGTATAGTAATATATTGGGGACTAAGGAAGACTTGTTTTCTTTCATCTTCTTTCTTATTTTCCATATTAAATATCGATTTTGCTGTAGCTGCAGTGTTTAATGTGTTTTTACTTAATGTGAATACTCCTTTATTTTTCTAAATATTTGAGTAGTGTGATATGTACAGTTGATGTCAAAAGTTTACATACACCTCAGAATCTCCAAAATGATTTTTTTTTTATTTAGTACTGACCTTAATAGGATATTTCACATAAAATGTTTACATATAGTCCACAAGAGAAAGTAATAGTTGAATTTATAAAAATTACCCTGTTCAAAAGTATAGTAATAGTTGTTCATGAGTCCCTTGTTTGTCCTAAACAGATCAACTGCCCGCTGTTCTTCAGAAAAATCCTTTAAGGTCCCACAAATTCTTTGATTTTTCAGGGGTTTTTTGTGTTTTGAACCCTTTTTACCAGTGACTGTGTAATGTTGAGATCCATCTTTTCACACTGAGGACAACTGAGGGACTCACATGCAACTATTACAGAAGGTTTAAACACTCACTGATGCTCCAGAAGGAAACACAATGCATTAAGAGCCAGAGGGTGAAAACTTTTGAACAGAATGTGTACATTTTTCTTATTTTGCCTAAATATCATATTGTCTTCATTTAGTACTGCCCCAGAAGCTACAGAAGATACTTACATGTTTACCAGATGACAAAATAAGTTAAATTTACTCTGATCTTCAAACTCAAAAAATTTTCACCCCCCGGCTCTTAATGCATCATGTTTCCTTCTGAAGCATCAGTGAGTGTTTGAACCTTCTGTTCTGTCCTCAGTGTGAAAAGATGGATCTCAAAATCGTACAGTCATTGTTGGAAAGGAATTAAATACACAACAATGCTGAAAAACCAAAGATTTTGTGGGCCCTGAAGGATTTGTCTGAAGAACAGCGGACGGTTTAACTGTTCAGGACAAACAAGGGACTCATAAACAACCACTAAATCACTAAAAAAAAAAAAAAAAAAAAAAAAACAGCTGTGGATCATTCATGGAAACAACACAGTATTAAGAATTAAGTGTATGTAAACTTTTGAACACGCTCATTTTTATAAACGTAATTATTTTTTTCTCTTGTGGACTATATGTCAACATCTTCAATGTGTGTTCAGGTCAGTACTAGACAAAAAAAATAACATGCATTTTATATGATCCCTCTTATTTTGGTAAAATAATTAACATTTTTGCAGATTCTGCAAGGTGTATGTAAACTTTTGACTTCTACTGTATATAAAATTATTATTATTACTTAATGCTCTCTAACATTGAATGTTTGACTTCGGTTTGACTGTAAACTCAGTCTCTAAAGTCCAAAGGAATAGATGATGTATTAATGTGTGTTTTGGGCCTAAACACCCTTCAAATGTCTAGAAAGACCTTCCCAAAATATGTAGGGTAAGGTAAGGCCATTAGACATTTAATAACACCTTTTCTTTTTCTAGTTCAGCACATATACATTTGTTCAGCAAACTTCATGATTTAATGATATTTAAAGTTTATTTAACTGTTGCATAAAGGAAATGCACACTAGCAATGATGCCATGATACTTTAAACACGTACAATAGTGAAATACGGTATTGTTGTAAATACCAAAACAAGCTGTATTTCAAAGTACCATAAAATTACAAACCCACTAATAAAAAGTTGTCATATCATGGTTATAAACGTTGCTTTGGATATATATCATAGCATGCTACTGAAGTACCACAGTACTGCCATGTGACACCATTACTGCACCTTAGTGCAACCGCGGTATTTTTGTCAATTTTGACCAAACGTAATTCATATAATCTAAATGCACATGCACATGTATCCACTCTTAAACTTAAGTTTAAATATGTGAGAACAGCGTGAGGCTCATTATTGTGATCTTTATAATAACCCATTGTGTGAATATATGCACACATGAACGCGCGCAGCTCTGTTGTTACTAGAGAGATTCCTGCAGGCGTCACGTGACCATCAGTCAGGAAAAGAAGAATGAAGGGAGGAAAACTGTCTGCTGGCGACCAATAACACTCTCAAAAGGCAGGTTAAACATCGATATAATCTCGAAAAGACGTACTAGATCTCTCAAACCTTTATTTTAGTAATTTCTCTATCTTTGTAACCCGGCTTTGACAGTTTTACGCTGCATTCGATGGTTTAATATCAAGCTAACTGCCGAGCTGTGAGTCGAGAATCACAAAGACTGTTTTATGAAGACACGTTGACTTTTTCCTACACGTTGTGTTTATTATGCATGATGTTCCTGCTTTACCGGTGTAAATGAGTTTGATAATGTTCAATTCGCTTTTAATACCTTCTTGTACGTAGTTAAACCACATTCGTGTGCTACAGATCTGCAGCATTCTGATGCTTACTTGAAATGTAGTGTGTATATATGTTATTTAAATGTTTGTTTTTGAACGCACATTGGTCTAAATCTGCTGTTTGGACCACTAAAACTTTTGCAGTAGGCTCTGTTGGCTGGTTGAGTCATAAACACGTCGCTTTTACCCTGACAGTACCATGGAACAGTATCAGATGTATCATGTTTATTTTGACGTATTCATGTATCATGGTGTTTACATAAAACTCGAAGCTGATTCCAAGAACACCATTGGTAATGCCATAAAACATGATATTACCTTGCCGCTTATAGCTTCCTTTTTGTACATGCAAATGGTAGTTACAACAAAACTAAACTAAAAATGCAATGATCAGATACGAAAGGCTAATACCGTTTCATGACATTTAGATGCAAGATAATTTCTTCCTGGAGTGTTGTTGTGGTAGCATAATAAATGTCCACTGTACTTTAAAAAAAAAAATGCCATGGTGAAGTCATGGTATCAGATGGAAATATCATAGCAATGGAAAGGAAATGGAGACTTTCAAGCATGGAAAGGCCATTAATATTCTTTGTATATGAAATTTAAATTTTGTTATTTTTGAATGTATTTTTTATTTGTATTAAATGTCTTTGTCACATGGTTTTGACGCTATGTCTGATTCATATGGTTTAGTCACTTCCACAGACTTTTATTTATGCCACTTGTTTTAAGAAAGAGGAATTAGCACATTTAAAACCAAGTCAGATGTGTGAACTACGATGTTCCGGTGTATATGACACCTCAGTCACTGACTTCACTCTGTGTTCTGTTTTTTTTTTTGTTGTTTTTAGATCAGAAATGGGATGGAGATGTTCAGCAAGCGCCGGTGTTTTGATTGACTGTTGGAAGGAGGCCACACGTGAAGGGTGCATAGAAGAGCTTTGAATAAAAAGGTGATTTTACATCTTCACTATGGTTTGGGGTTTTGTATGAAAATATTACTTTTGTCTAGAAAGGATGTGTTAAATTGATCAAAAGTAACAGTGTCATTTTATAATGTGATGAAAGATTTGTTTCAAATGGATGTTTTTAAGTCTTTTGAACATTCTATTCTTTAAAGTATTCTAAAAAAAATGTTTAAAGTATTCTTGATTTGTTTCTTGAGCAGCAAATCAGCATTTTAGAATGTGTTCTGAAGGATCATGTGACACTGAAGACTGGAGTAATAGAGTGCTGATGGGATGACGTTTTTGTAGGCCAAAACCCGGAAACAAATGAATAATTTACTATTCTATAGTCCTGTTTTATGTTTTGATGTTCTGATATACACTACCAGCCAAACGTTTTTAAGTGTTTTTTTAAAGAAGCTCACAAAGTTGATCCAAAGTACAGCAAAAACAGTAAAATTTTGAAATATATACTTAAAATAACCGTTTCCTATTTGATTATATTTTAAAATGTAATTTATTCCTGCGATTTCAAAGCTGAATTTTTAGAATCATTACTCCAGTCAAGTGGTGAGAAATTATTCTAATATTCTGATATGCTGCTCAAAAAACATTCATTATTATTATTATTATTATTATTATTATTATTATTATTATTATGTTGAAAACAGCTGAGTAGAATTTTTACAGGTTTCTTTGCTGAATAGAAATTTCAGAAGAACAGCATTTATCTGAAATAGAAGTCTTTTCTAACATTATAAATGTTTTTAACATCACTTTTGATCAATTTAAAGCATCCTTGCTAAATAAAAGTATTAATTTATATTATTTCTTCCCCCCCCCCCCAAAAAACAGACTTCAGGCTTTTGAATGGTTAGTGTATAATGTTAGAACAGCTTTTAATTTCAGATAAAAATCCTGAAAAATAAATAAAAATTACTCACCTGTTTAAATATTGATAATAATAACAATAAAACATGTTTTTTGAATAGCAAATGAGCATATTAGAATGATTTCTGAAGGATCATGTAATCATGAGTAATGATGCTGAAAATTTAGCTTTGATCACAGGAATAAATTACATTTTAAAATGTATTCAAATAGTAAACTGTTATTTTAAACAGTAAAAATATTTCAGATTTTTACTGTTTTTACTGTACTTTGGATCAAATAAGTACAGGCTTGGTGAGCAGAAGAGACTTAAAAAACATAAAAAAATCTTACTGTCCAAAAACTTTTGACTAGCAGTGTATATTTTTGCTAAAACATTTTAATACATGAAAAACATTACACCTTTTTGAACACTGTTGAGCTAAATTAATTGTTGAATCAGTATATTAATTATCAGTTTTTGATTATAAAGTTTAATTCAGAGATGCTATTAAAACATATAACATATAATAATAATAATAAATAAATTGAGGAAGGATTGCAAAACAAATCTAACAACCATCTTTGAGAAATGTACATCTCTAATGTTTACTGTTAACGTGTGTACTGTAAACTCATTTTTTTAACTTCCATTTCAGAGACAGGTGCCCTCGCCATCATGAAGTTGAACGAGAGGAGCGTGGCACATTATGCCACATGCAACTCTCCTCCAGACAAGACAGGCTTCCTCTTTAAGAAAGGGGAACGTAACACGGCATACCACCGCCGCTGGTTTATTCTGAAGGGCAACATGCTGTTCTACTTCGAGGAGCGGGAAAGCCGAGAGCCGATTGGCGTCATCGTCCTGGAAGGCTGTACGGTGGAGCTGTGCGAGTCTGAATCCGAAGAGTTCGCCTTTGCTGTTAAATTCGACTGCGTCAAAGCGAAGGTCTACAAGATGGCCGCGGAGAACCAAGCTGCGATGGAATCGTGGGTCAAAGCTCTGTCACGGGCGAGTTTCGACTACATGCGGCTGGTTGTGAAAGAGCTGGAGAGGCAGCTGGAGGAGGTACAAGAAGAAGCCAGATCAGCACAAGCCAAAAGCAAGCCGAAGAAGCAAGTGCAGGGAGCAGCAAGTGTCCAATCCGCAACCTTTTCGCTACAGAACGTCGCTATTACGGGGCCTGTGCAGGAAGGGGTGTCTAGTAGAGAAAATGGGGTGTCTTGGAGTAAACCCGCTGGCGTGCCAAATGGTGTCAGTGAGGGCTGCGCATGGGAAGGGGACTGTAGCGGGAAGGGGGATGGAGTCAGACCACCTCCGGTGCCTCCGCGGAGGAAGACCAACGGCGGGTCACTCGAGAGTCCCGTTTCACCCGGCACAGGCTGCTTTTCTAAACTACATGACTGGTACGGAAAAGAGGTAGCTGAACTGAGAATAGAATGGCTGCAGAGCCAGTGAATGAAAAGTGGAGGCCAAATCCACTAGAAACTCAAAATATACACCCGCACACATGCAATCTCAGTTCTAGACATAATAGGTCAAATTCATCTTAAAACAGAGAGAGCATTAGAATGATAATCGCTTGTCAAATGTTACTGATTTTTTTATTTTGTTAAACAAGACCAAGCCGTTTGTAAAGGAACATTCTGTCATTTACTCACCCACATGTCGTTCCAAAACATCCCTGAAAAGTCCAGTTAAAAATTAATCAAAGGAAGTTTTTAATACACTTTTTAAATACACATAACTAACAGTATGACAACATAAACAGCGGCCTTGACCTATTTTTACAAAGCATTTTAAAGGAATAGTTCACCCAAAAATGAACATTTGTTGAAAATGTATTCACCCTCAGGCCATCCAAGATGAATTTGTTTCTTTATCTGAACAGATTTGGAGAAATTCAGCATTACTAGCTCACCAGTGGATCCTCTGAAGATTTTAAAATTCATTTTTGTGCATTAGTTCAAACTGTGTGTTCTAATGAATCGATTCAGTACTGATTCAATGATTCATTTAGGTTGACACAGAACAAGGTTCTAGGAAGTGCAATATTTTTCAGTATATTAAAGAAACAGTTCAACCAAAAATGAAAATTTGCTTAAAAATTACTCCCACTCTCACCATCCAAGATGTAAATGTAATTGGAACAGATTTGGAAAAATTTGGCAACAGAGTATGCACTGCAGTGAATGGGTGCCGTCAGAATGAAAGTCCAAACAGCTGGTTAAAAACATCACAATAATTCACAAGTACTCCACACCACTCCAGTCCATCAATTGACATCTTAAGAAATAAAAAGCTTTGTAAGAAATGAAATAAGTGTTTGTACAAAACAAAATATGAGGCCATAATCCATGATAATGAGTGAAATGTGAAGTGTGAAATGTCCATCCCCTTTGGTTCTCTCACATCATAATCCACCAATATATTGATCTGTGCATATTTCCCTCATGATTCAGATGAAACGACTTTTGCTTGTGGATTAATGTGATGTTTTTATCAGCAGTTTAGACACTAATTCTGACGGCACCCATTCACTGCAAAGGATCCGTTGATGGTGCTAAATTTCTCCAAACATCTACATCTTGGATGGCCAGATGGTGAGTCATTTTTAAGCAATTTTTTTTTTGGCTGAACTGTCCCTTTAATACAATTAAAAACATTGCACTTCCTTGATCCTTGTTGTGGGATGAACTAAATGAATCATTAAATCAGTACTGAATCGATTCATTAGAACACACAGTTTGAATTAAAGCACAAATGACTTTTAAAACTTTTACACAATATTTGATACCTAGAAATGCTATTAAAATCATTTTAACATTGCCATACCTATACAGTATAGTATAATATGTATAGTATATGTAGGTTGTGAGGCAGGGAAAGATTGAAAAACAAATCTAATGACACAATCTGTAAGAAACTGGGTCTGTTTAGGATTAAACAATGCACCATAAAAGTATCATAAAGATAGTCTAAGTGACTTATGTGCAAGACCCATATAATAGCTTTGTGTTGCAGTGTTTCGCAAGGTTTGACATTATGATGTCAAACATTCTCACGTCTTGTTGACATTTAAATTGCACGATGTGTCTTGATGCACTTTGATCCAAGATTTTAGATTTTAGTACACAAGGATTTATGCTTCAGAATACTTAGATTTGGACCATAGGTTGCATGGACTACATTCATGGTGCTTTTAAGTCATTTTTTGTAGCTTGACATTCCCAGTCCCCATTGGAGGAAAAAAAAAAAGCCAAACTTCCTCTTTTGTGTTCATGGAAGCACGAAAGTGATACAGGTTTGGAACGACATGAGAATGAGTAAATGTTGACGCTGTTATCTTTTTATGGATGAACTATTATTATAAAGTCTTGCACTTAAAATTCATGTTGGGATTTTCCAAGAAGCTCATGTAGAAGTGACTTGCCATTTCCTTCTCATATGTATTTTATGTTTTGTTTTGTTTTTTAAATTGAGGTCTTACTTACATTACATCGTGAATTTCCTTTTTCACAATGTTTGTTTTGATATAAAAAAAAAAAAGTGGTACAAGGTCCGTGTTTTCAGAATCACAAACATCTTGAATGTTAAGCATTACAGTGCCAAAGCTGGTCTATGGCAATTTGTAATCATTTTACAGTATAAAGTAGCAAAGAAAATATTGCATAACAGCACAAAACGTTAGTTTAATTGAGTTAAGAAGTGATTTGTTTGGGGTGAATTTTATGCTGTATTTTAGGAGATCTACAATCTGCCAAAAATGTAATTGCCAAAATGATTTCTAACTTTAAAGTACGTAATAGTGTCTCGGACAATGGATCTGTCTAACTAGCCAGCTAACGTGTAATCTTCCGCTGCTGGATCTTTTTCCTAAGCGGCTCTAATACACAAACTTATTCAATTTTAGGCAAAGCTTTGCAATGCTCATATATTATCATTCTTGCCAATAAGCATGTTCATGCTTTGCCTAGCCTTTTCAAACTGACCAATTATACTCATACTGTGACCAACATTTAATACATTATAGAATATATACCGACAGCTTATTTATGGCTATTTGTAAATGCATTTTAATGGTACAAATTGTGTGCAATCGTATAATCATATTTGGGGAGATTTAACCTACAGTGACAGACACTAAATGGGATCCGTGGCTGGCCAACCGCAGTGCCTTCCGGTTTCATCGAAAACACTGTGTTCGATTCCACAATAGAAATAGGACAACACCAGCAACTGAAAGATAAATGTGGGTGAACTGCTTAACCAGGTACTGGTAATAAAATGTTAACAACTGCAATAAAGTGAACTTGCTGAATAAAGTTGTATTGCAATAACCAGATCATTACATTGGGTGGAATGTTTAATTTGAAGGAAACAAGAATGTAAGTTTAATGTTTTCAAATGAATCAATAAAGAGAAGCATTCTCAGAAAGTATGTGCTTTTTGTTTTTAATCAAAATGTGAACACTCACGATTTCGCCACAAGATGGCTCAGCATCACTGCGTATTGGTGTCATTTTCTTAAAGACTGAAGGTTTCATTCACAGATCCTGTGTCATTGCAGTACTTGAAAATGCATTGACTTTTTACTTGATGGAGGATTTCTAAAATTCAACGTAGTCAAATTATGCTGTGACGTACATAATAAAAATTAAACTATGAAACCTTCATGACTTTTTCCAAGGGCATTAAAGTAAACATTAGGTTTTAAGTGGATTGTACTGCTGTGGAGGACTTTTTTTCTACAGTGAAGAGTTCATTCATTTTACATAACTCATCCTGACAGTTTCATACAATCTCACTGCTAGTAACACGCTTTTAATGGACATTGGACGACGGAAACTACAAGATCTATCACATGAATCCGCAAAGAAAGTACTGAACTTGAATTTTTTTTAAATAAAAGCCCCAACGCGATACATTAAAGATAGTAACTTGAGATTGTTAGCATTTGAAATAGTGTTACATGTTATCCACCTTATTCTTAAACGCGGGAGTAAGCCTATAGGTGAGATTTCCGGTTTATTAGCTGCTGACGAAGAATACCAACGTGCAGTAAAGGGTAAAATTGTTTGCACTGCAACCCAGTGTGCTCATGATTAAAATAGTGCATTAAAATAATATGGTAAGACACAGCAATTTGCAACATCAAGCAGCAAAACGAGCTGTTTCGTACAGCTAAAAATACCTATACATGGATGAGACCGGAAGTCAAACCCATAAAAATGTACAAGTGGCCACGCCCACTCGGAAAGAAAAAGGTGGATACTGCCAATTATTTTAAACCTTTCTTGTTTACAATTTACAGTCATTATGCATGCGATTTGTATGACGTAATAACAACTTATTGACTACATAGGATTTTTTTTACTTAATTTGGTACATTGCTACATTTAAGTGAATGACAAAAAAATAATATTCTGATTTGCTGTTAAAAAAAACATTTATTATTATTATTATTTTGTTAAAAACAACTGTAGATTTTTTTCAGGTTTCTTTGATGAATAGAAAGTTAAAAAAAACAGTATTTATCTGAAACTTTTGTAACATTATAAATGTCATTATCATCACTTTTGATCAATTTAAATCACCCTTGCTTAATAAACGTATTAATTTCTATCATTTTTTCCGATATATATATATATATACACACACACACACACACACACACACATATACTGACTGAATGTTTATTATTCTTTATTTCAGCTAACTGCAGACATTTGAATCTTTCTATTCATCAAAGAATCCTGAAAAAATTTACTTAGCTCTTTTAAATATTGATAATAATAATAGTAATAAAAAAGCAAATGAGCATATCGGAATGATTTGTGAAGGATCATGTGACACTGACAACTGGAGTAATGATGCTGAAAATTATTTTTGATCACAGCAATAAATTATTTTACATTATTTTAACGTACTTGCAGTTAGAATGCAGTTATTTTAAATAGTAAAAATATTTCACAATATTACTGCTTTTGCTGTATTTTGAATCAAATAAAAGCAGGCTTGCATTTTATATATATAAAACAACCTGTTGAATGTTTCTCAGAAAAGACCTTTTTTACACCATTTTCTATTTTGAAATATTAAGCATATAATATATAAAGATACGATAATAGAGAAACTACATAAGGCTTCTAACACGAAAGGGGGCTTTTATTTTGCCGGAAGCTCAACGTCTCGCCACATTTTTCGTCGCTTGTTTTCGCTGTGTCCATAGAAAGTTTGTGTTTTTTTTCCTTCCTGAAAGTTTAAGCAGGGCTGTTGTTGCGCGCATCCAACATGACAGAGAAAGTAACGGACATCACGGCTGGCAGGCAAGTCATGTTTAATATTTATCACGGCTCTCTCTGGCGGCATGTAAACGTGTTTAATAGGATTCAGCAACAGATTAACTGTGAGTGACATATAATCCCGACTCTTTTGGGCCAGAAGTTTCTTGGTCAGTGCAGATAACGCAGAACGTGAGAGTTTGAGTCGAGAGGGGGGGGTCTCCCGTTTATGACACCGCAGTAATTATTATGAAAGTTTGCCTTGTGCCTTCGCAGTTTTGTGTAACTCGTATATTGAGTTTGGAGGTTTAGCGCTGCTGCCTTCCCTCGCAAAGTTTATTGCAAAGTTATAATGAACTTGACTCTCTCACGCAAGAGGCAAGAAAGTTTAAAGGGATCACGCAGTTTCTCAGCGCGCCTCTGGCTCGGTCCGAAAGATACGTGAATTACGTACGGATTCTTAGAATTTGCGTCATTTCGAATGGGCAATTAAAGAAAGCGTGGCAAAAATATTTTTAAAAATGTTACAAAGTAAACTGCACGTGCTCGTGCGTTCACGCCCGCTTAGAAGTTTCTTAATGAGATCGATTTAAGGCCGGCCGTTACGTAATTTTTTGTTACACAACATATGCATTATTATTATTAATTGTAATAATGTAAAGCGAGCTCCAAAAAAAAAAAAAAAAAAAAAAAAGGGTCGTGAACATGTCCACACATGAGCTTTTGCAGATTGTCCGGTTTAAGCGACTTTTTCTACAGTGCTTTTACTCAAATTTGATATATTTTTTAACCGCAGTAATAATGTGACAAGCTTATTTGCATGCACGTGGAATGAGCTCGTACACATTAAAATAAGTTTGTGAGATGTGCTTTTCGTTGTCTGGATCAAGCAGCTGCTTTTACTTCAGTTTGATGTATTTAATGATTAATAGTGATAATAATACTATGAGATATGCTCACTTGCATGCACAAGTGAAATGTCCTCCTAAACTTTTGTATGCAAATATATATGTATATATATTCTGTGCATTATATATTAACAAGGTCAGTGGGATTTTTTTTAAGTTAAGGTCGAGGAAACAATGTAAATAATCTCATATCACTAGTCTTTATCGCTTATGACCAGATAATCCACATCTCATAACCAAAATTTTAACTTGACTAAATGGCTAAAGTCTGGTCCATATTGCAAATTATTCTGCAGCTGCCTATATAGACAGGAAGTGCGTATAAAGTGACCCACCATGTTTCGTTTCTAGGCAGGTTCATCTGAGATATTAATAGATTAGATTATACCACAATAATCACATCAACACAAAATTTACATTAAGTAGTTTTACCCTGTAAACGTTACAGTAAATTGAGTGTGCTTTTACTACCGGAAGTTGTGTAAAATCAGCCGAGAAATTGCGACCGAGGTCTTTCAGATTAAATTTGGTGCAAAATTTAAATATGCGTTTTATTATGGTGTACTTTTGTTAATATTTTGTATATTGTATTGACATGATCAGAGTCCGAAATGTGCTTTTTCCCACACCTTGACCTGTAATTTGACAAAAGTAAATTGCAAAAATTATTTTTAACAGTCCACAAAACTGTATTTTTGCATTTATTAGTGTCTTTTTGACAATGGAGCTATTTAGCTTCCTTAAAAAGACCTTTTTGTGTCAATCAGCAGATGGACAAAAAATTAAACATGCACTGTGTTTTTTCTAATAGTCTAATAGAGCCTGTGTGTGATATTTATTAGTTTAGATTTAACTTTATTGTCACTGTGCAGAGTACACATACAGAGACAATGAGATGCAGTAAGCATCTAACCGGACGTGCAAATAGCTATATGTTTAGAAATGTATATATGCATGTATGTGTGTATATACAATAAGAGATCTTTTTATGGAGTTTGAGGTACAAAAGCGGATACCAGCTCGATGCAAATGGATGTAAATACAAGGTGCAAAAGAAGAAGTAAAACTTAGTAGATGCATACAGAATAAGTATAGAAATACTGATTATGTATATATGACATACATATATGAATGTCATAAGGGTCAAGTTGTTTAAATTGAGATTTATGCATCATATGAAGGACGAATAAATAAGCTTTTCACTGATGTATGGTTTGTTAAGATAGAACAATATTTGGCGAGATACAACTATTTTTAAAAAATGGAATCTCAGGGTGCAAAAAAATCTAAATATTGAGAAAATTGCATTAAAAGTTGTCCAAATGAAGATCTGAGCAATGCATGTTACTAATCAAAAAATAAGTTTTGATATATTTACAGTAGGAAATGTACAAAATATCTTTATGGAATGTGATCTTATGATTTTTAGCGTAAAAGAAAAATCAATAATTTTCACAACATACATACAATGTATTTTTGGCTATTGCTACAAATATATGCGTGCTACTTCTGACTGTTTTTTATATATATATATATATATATATATATATATGGTCTGAGTGATATAGTGTTTCAGTAAGCTAACAGCAGAGGGAAAGGAACTGTTTATAACATGCATCAGTACAGTTTAAATTTTTTGTGTCCCTATACGTTGGGTATACGAACTTAACCTTCTTAGATCTTTCGAACGTACAGGCGAGTACAGAGAAGTGCTGATGCCAGCATGTGCATGTTCACATATAGAACAGGGGATTCCGTTGCATCATGCGTTCGTCTCAGGCTGTAAGAATCCCCTCGTTCCCACACTCACAGGCCTCTCAACTACCACCCCTACACAGGGGAACAGAGTGTCGCGATGTGACTCTGTGATATGGTCGCAGGAGCCTTAAATGCTCAAAGTAGCGCGTTTCTTGTGTGTGTGTGTGTGTGTGTGTGCATGCACGCATGTGTGTACATGAACTTCCTTTTGATCAACCTCCTCAAGCTGTGCAGCCTCATAAAAGGGCGCAAAGCCTCAGTTTATGCACGTTTTCTGCCCTCTTGTTTGAGTTTTTGTGTTTGCTGGTGTCAGGGAGAGAAAGAGCGGCTATTGAATGGGCTTGTGCCAACAAGAGAGAAAATTACAAGGTAGCTTTGTATCATGTTTGCGGTCGAGTCAAGAATGCTGTCATTGTGTGTTTGGAGACGCTGAAAGTTTGTCTAGCAGATGCACAGACATCGTTGAGTGCCACTGAGGTGTTGTAATGTGTTTTTGCTCATTTGAAGGCACACTTTGGAATGCCTCCCACTAAGTGCGTATAATAAGTGCTCTGTGCTAAAGCAAGCATCACTAGTAGCATTGCTCAGATTTAGAATGAGGGGTTTGTTCAGAGTTTATGGTAGTTTTGTGCTACGGACCTTGAATTAATACTCACTAAAAAATGTTGGGTTAAAAATAACCCAACTAGTAACCCAACTATGGGTTGGTATAGCACCTTCCCATCTATGGGTTATTTTAACCCAATGAATTGGGTTAAAATCCAGTTGGGTTAAAAGTAACCCAACAGTTGAGTTAATTATTTAGATTCATTTATATCAGTTTCTATTTATTTATTTATTTATTTATTTATTTATTTATTATAAAAATACACTATAACACTACTTTGTTTTCAAATAAATATTTTATTTAAATATGCAAATATTTTTTTTACAAATATATTTTTAAATGTAAAACAGTCATATTGCAAATGTTTACAAAATAAGTGTACAAGAATGTGAAAATATAATAGATTCAAAACACAAATATGCACACACAACTGACATATTTTCAAGATGTACACTGAATTCAAAACCAACAAATGTGATTCTGGTCCACAAAACCTGTCATAAGGGTCAAGTTTTTTTGTATTTAAATATAAACATCATGTGAAAGCTCAATAAATAAGCTTTCTATTAATATGTGGTTTGATAGGACAGAACAACTATTTGAAAATCTGGAATCTGAGGGTGCAAAAAAATCTAAATATTGAAAAAATTGCCTTTAAAGTTGTCCAAATGAAGTTATTAGCAATACATATTACTAATAAGAAATTCAGTTTCAATATACTTATGGTAGGAGATTTACAAAATATCTCCATGGAACATGATCTTTACTTAATATTCTAATGATTTTTGGCATGAAAGAAAATTTGATAATTTTGACCCATACAATGCAATTTTGCCTATTTCTACAAATGTACCCATGATACTTATGACCGGTTTTGTTGTCCAGGGTCATAAATGTGTATCAATTCATATTTATTTATATCAACACATACACAAATGTGCACAAATAAAACAAACATAACATACAAACTTTTATCAATAAAACAAAAATAAAAAATCATAAACACAAGTAATAATAATAAAAATAATAATAATAAAACAAAGTAAATCTGCTGGCTGCTGGACTTGCTGATAATCAGCAACATAAAAAGTTTTTATGGATCAATAAATACAAAGTTTCTAAGGAAGAGGTAATGTGTTGAAAGAACTCATGGGATATTAAAGACTGTGTGCTGCAAATGGGTGCAGAGGAGCTTTGGGTAGTAGATGTCATAAATGTAGAAATGTCTGAAACACAGATCCACTGCTTGTAGTAAGGTCTTCTGTTCCACTGTTTCACCGTTGAAAATGCTAAAAACTTCTTCTCTTGGAGTTAGTGCAGCAATGCTGGTATCATCCGGTCGCATAAAACTTCCTTCATTGACTCCTTCCTCTGTGATAAGATGAAGCAGAAGAAGAAACATTTTACAGATAAACTAGAAACATTTTTTCATAATTGTTGGAAAACCTACACTACTAATCAGAAGTTTTTGAACAGTAAGATTTTTAAAGTTTTTTAAAGAATTCTTTTCTACTCACTAAGCCTGTATTTATTTGATCCAAAATACAGTAAAAGCAGTAATCTTGTGAAATATTTTTACTATTTTAAATAACTGCTTTCTATTTTAAAAGCTTTGAAAAGACTGGACAATTACATTTTAAATATATTCAAATAGAAAGCGGTTATTTTAAATGCTGTATTTTGGATGAAATAAATGCAGGCTTAGACAGAAGGGAATTCTTTAAAAACATTAAAAATCTTGCTGTCCAAAAACTTTTGACTGGTAATGTATATGGATCACTAATATAAATAGTTTACTTACCTTGAAATATTTCAGTTAATTGGCATGTGGATGTTTAATGTATGAGATTCCACTGTTGTAGTTTTTCCTTCACTGAAGAACGCAATGTCTAAAAATAAGTATAAACACATTTAGTACACATTTAAAAAAAAAACATGCAAATCTGTCATAGCTTTATAAGAGAAATGGCTGTAATTAGAGGCGATTCTAATATATGCATAACAATATTCAATATAAATAAACCATAAAAACACATTTAGTGTTATTCCAATTAGTGCTCGCTTTCCAAACAACTGACGCCTGCCCTGTTTTGACCAGCAGGCGTCGCCGTTGTGTCACGAACGATTGGAAGCAGTGAATCATTTTGCGAAGCGATCGTTTAATTGATTCGAAACTTTGAAAAGCTTCGTTTCTCCCATCACGTCTTGCTTTTGGGAAATGTGATTATTTTTAGACTTTTCTAAACAGAGAATTAACTGAATTTGAGCGCATCTCTCTGAGCTGCCGCTGAGCTAACGTTACATATACTGGACCAAAGTTGAAAGGTTCCTGCGGCGCGGTTTAAATCAACAATGTCTCATTTAACATTAGCCATTTCCCATATAAAGTTAAATGTGATAACCATTAATGCGACCAAACAAACTGTATTCAGAAACCGTATGTCTACAACCCTTCATCAGCTGTAAAATAATACTAAACCTGTAGTAATGGTAGACGGTGATTTCAGTAACATAAGTAGTCCTATATACATTCCACCATACATTATTAACTTTAGGTTACTGTAATACATCTCTTAACAGTTTTACAACTTTCTGCTAATGTTTATTTAATTTATTACTGCTAGCGACCTAACTGGGACAGCTAAGTTAACGTGAAGTTATTCGTTTACAATGGAGCTCATTCTCCGCAGTAACGTTACAATACACTGACTAAAGGAAACTACAACTTCGTTAAAAAAAACAAACATACAACAACAAAAGTTCAATTTTGAAGTGCATTTCACGTTCTTCGTATAAGTATAATGTTATAAGAGTTATTAAAACCCTGTTACTCACCTCATACTGATGCAGCAGCAGCTTCTTCTGTCGTCAGTCACTGTCGACCGTTAAAATTTGAACTGTCGCCGCGGGAACCAATTAAACCCAACGCTGGGTTATTATTAAAAACAACCCAACCATGTTTAAAAAAATAACCCAACGTTTTAGAAAATAACCCAACACAGTGACCCAATATGTGTAACCCATCTATTGGGTTAAAAAAATAGCCCATCTATTTTTACTGTGTAAAAATAAAAAAAAACAGAATTATGATTTTCACATGGAGTATGATGAACTTGCATGACAGATTTATAGAAATCTTCTTAACTCTTGTGCTTGTGCTGAAGAGTTTTTACCTAATTTGGTGCTTCCAGTCAAAAATTACTTGGCTTCTACAAATTGCTTCTATATCTCATTATGCTATATTATCATTGATTGGCTTAGTTTTGGACCGAGAGCGGCATTATTTGTGGATAATTTCGGCAATTTTCTCTCAAAAACTCTGCTTGAACTCAGAACAGTGAGGTCTACAATCAGTCAGATCCTTAAAGAACTACAAAACCTGTGTTCATTGAAATAAATCAAGTTAATAAAAAGATTGATTTGGTAATATTTGGTAAGAATACAGCATAATGAGAAATTTATAAGCAATTTTTTTGTAGGCCGTTCATTTTAACCTGGAATACCGCAAATGTAACAAGGTGGACAAAATCCCCAAAAAGTACAAACATGATCACATTTTGATCATATTTTGAAAGTTTTAGTCCCTCTAGGTCAAAATGACCAGAAGTTAAGGTATTTCTTGAAATAAATTCTAGCTAGAAATTGTAAGAAGAATTCTAAGTGCAGATCCTGCACATTCATTAAAATAAAACAGTTGATAAAAAAAAATTGATTCCAAAATTTGGTGAGAATATAGCAATTTATAAGCAAGTTTTTGTAGGCTGGTCATTTTTATCCGGGAACACCACAACTGTACCTAGGTGGAAAAAAAATACCAAAAAAGTACAAAAGTGATCCCATTTTGAGAGGGGAAGTAGTTATAGCAAAGTCAGAAAGTTTTAGTCCAATGCAATAAAATTATCTCTCATTTTGGGGAGAAAGAAAATCCTTTCTGGCTCAAAAAGTTTTTGAAAAAATTCTTGAAAAAGTTCACAAATATGTTTTTAAGAACATTTTTTTAAAGTCATATGATTGATGGCAGTTTTTGCCAATAATTCTGATAAACCTAATGAAAAACACTTAAACACATTATTTTTATTGCAACTGGCTTTGCAGGAGTTCAGCACTCTTGAGTTGCAAGGGTGTTTTTTTAATGCGAGACAAGTTGGAAGTTATCTTTATGAGATTACTTTACAATGGTTTTTAAGGACATTCTTTTTTTTAAATAAGAGAACATTCTTAAGAATTGTTTTTAGGATTTAAAAATATAGTTCATTCTAAATTTAGAAAAAAAAAAAATTCATTCTTAAGGATGCTTTGGGAATCTGGCCCAAGAATATCGTCAGGTCTTTAGGCTGTTTTAATCTGGGCCAGAAAGCAACCACTGAGAACACCCCAGCAACCACCTAGAAACTCTAGAAACTCCCTAGCGTTGTGTCTTTGACATTTTGCATTGGGAAAAGTTACTTATATTTTACTAAAAATTGTAAAATGTTTTATCTTTTTCAACTACCCTGAAAAAAAGGAAATTAAAACATAATTAAAACCTTTTTTGTGTGTGTTTCTGAGCATAATGTGTGTGAGAATGCATGCTGGTGAAATGGTGGGCATAAACAATGCCTGGACAGTGTGGCCAGCTAGGTCACCGGAAACATGACGTGAAAGCAAACATACGCAATGGAGGCAAAGGGGAAACGATCCCAAGAGCCCCTTGTATTTCGTATCCTGCTGCTTTGGCTGTTTAGAAACCAGTCCTTCCATAGTGATTGCTTTGATTTATTTATTTTTTAAACTAATTGAACTATTTATATGATATACCAATGAATTACTAAAATTAATCACAATTAATTGCATATATCAATATTGTAATGTGAAAAACCCCAGCTGAACATTATTGTGGCAAAGAAGAGTAAATCATTGAAGCAATTGAAAAAAAAAAAACAGTCCTTAGGACTCAATGTATTATAACTTGTAACCAAACATAATTTTTTGGTCGTAAACATAAACGTAATTTTTTGGCCGCACTAAAGCATAAAATACCATAATATATGTATTTTTTAGAAAAAATCCTAAATTCACATACTTGTTTCTCTGAAAATCAATGCTACAGCCAGTTATTCACCTTTGAAATGTGCGTTCCGTGTCAATTTCTGTTTTTGTTTTAATCTGTGTGACTCCACCCATGCCAATTTACCCGATAGGATTTCGACACCCCGGGTTGCCAGTTGGTGGAAAACGCAGCATACTGCAGCCATGGAAACTAGCAAATGTACTGGGTCAGGGATGGCAGAGTCTACCAATCCTAAAAAGTAGAGGTCAACCGATATTGGATTTTACCGATACCGATAACTAGGTTGAACCACACTGGCTGATACCGATTAATTGATAGGTAGTTTTTAAAATGGATACCGAACAGACAATAAATAGTGCTCTGTTATTTAAAAAAAAGGTAGCCTACTGAACCATACTTTGTAAATGAAAAAAATATTAATATTAATTATATATTGATCATTACAGTTAGTTCATTGTTCATTAACTAAAATTAACTAAAATTTTGGAAAATATATCAGTAAATGCTGAAATTAACACACTCTAACAAGGAACAATACTTCTATTCTACAACTTTTATCAATCTTAATGTGACAAATGGATTCCTATTGTAAAGTGTTACCATTACATCAACAATCAAGCTAAAGATGGCCATCTCTACACTTAAGACCACAGTATTAAAATTGCATACATATGGATATTGTGTATTTTCAACATTTGTGGTTATCTAATCAAAATATAAAAATATGTTAGTCACACACACTGGACAAGTGTTCAATTCAAGTGGCGGTCTACAAGACTTTATTTGATCACCAAACGGGCAAAAGTATACTGCTGTCCTTTCTCCACTAATGCAGCATCTAGTCAACAAATTCATCGCTTAGTAATGACATGAAAGCATGCACTACAGTATACTGTACACACCGTTTCGTTGTCAGTGTTTTACTAAACATCTCTACTAAAAGAGATGTTCAGCATCCGTCTAAAAAAAGCTCAGTGACCAGTGGCAAATTAAAACGAGGATAAATCAACTCATCAGCTTACATTAGCTGCATTTCCATTAACCTTCAAATTGTGCAAACTGAAGTTACGAAGAAAAATATGCAAAATATGCGAAAAAATATAGTTCAAAAATGTTTTTACGCTCACATGAGGTGGTTTAGCTAATCGCAACCGCTCTAGTCACACGCAAGATACACGCATATGCCTCCTTCCATTAAATATAACCAAAATCCCACCAAAATCCATTGCCATGACTTATCGCGAAAGGAAAAAATTGTGTTTTAGTCGCATAACATCGGTTAATGGAAACTGCGTCATTTTGCAATACTTTTTTTATCGACATTTATAAAATATTGCCAAAATTTGGCGCACATCTTTAATGGAAACGCGCCTAATGTAAGACTTGTCTGCTTACGTTGTCTTGTCAGTTGCATTCATCATTCTTGCGTCTCTTCGATTTGGCAGCTCACATGAGTCTGAAGAAGAGAGGGTGGAGAAACACTGCTCTCCATTTTGTTTATTTCTTTCTTTATTTTTTCAATTTGGACTGCAGTACTCACTTCTACCGCTAACTGTCAATATTGCATACTGCACCTTTAAAACTGGGTGCATTTATGCATCGCTAAGTTGCATTTCTGTTTTTTTAGCATCTCACGCCATGAGCACCTTTTTCTAAGATGTTTTGTAAAGTTAAAAGTAATTCGCTCTGTTGCATTCAGTTTGATTCATCTGTTTTCATTTGCATTAACTTAGCCCTTGATACATTTGGCAAAAATTGGTGGAACTTTAAACATGAACTGCTCTGATGGTGAGATTACAAGTCAGGCGACATTCTTAATTGCGTAAATGATTTATTGTGTCATTATTGTGTCATTAGTTGCACAAAATTGCTGTATTAATGTAAACATAAATTTAAGAGTTAAGACATGATCTTGTCCCTCAAGTGATTTCGTCCTGTGATATTGACCCCACCTCAACATCTTATTTAAACGTCGCTTTAACTACCAGACCTGTCACGCCTAAAACCTTGAAGTCAAAGTTCATATCTGCGTGTGAATGGTATGTGTGTGTGCATAAGAAAGTGGTCACTAAGGCAGGGCAGGGTTTCCTGTCTCTGTGAATAAGCCCACTGCCTGTCTGCTTCCCGCACTCTTTATTTTTGTGTCTCGTTATAAAGAAGTTCTCATGCTTGTGCGAAGTGTTCGTTTCGTGTTGTTTGCATGCTTGCTGAGTTGTAAGGAGGAAGCAGACGTGGGGGTTTGTGTTTTCTCTGATTCAGCAAAATTACGTGTATGAAATCAGTTTCTGAGACTCGGTATCATCTGGGCACTGCTTTTATTATCACGACCCTACAGTACAGGAAACTCGCTGTGTGTGTCGAGCTTCCAAAGACCCCAGCCGGGGAATTAGAGGTTGCAAATGTAATGGACTTAAAGTCAAATTGGAATACAAAGCACGGAAATTACACCAGTGCACCAGGCTGAAGAAGTGTTTGGCTTGAGTGATGATTCTGAGCAGTGTATGTGTGTGTTTGAGGCGATTAATGTTACTAGAGCAGTGGATGTGTAGCGGTACATTCTGTCAGTGATATGTGACCTTGGACCACAAAACCATTTGCATTGGTATATTTATAGAAAAATGATCAATTTTTCTTTTCTGCCAAAAACCATGAGGATATTAAGTAAAGATCATGTTTCATGGAGATAATTTGTAATTTCCTACCATAAATATCAAAACCTAATTTTTAAATAGTAATATGCATTGCTAAGAACTTATTTTCCACAACTTTAAAGGCGATTTTCTTAATATTCAGATTTTTTTCCACCCTATGTTTACTTTTTTTGCTGAAAGGTTTATTGTTAGACACTTCTAAGTGAGTTGAAAAGTGGTAGTTATTGCATTATTAGATTTAACCTAGCAATGACCTATCAACATCCTAGCAAATACATATAGTAACAATCACTAAAAACAATCAGGACACCTTAACGACCACATGCCAATGGCATGGCAACCACCCACAACAGTCAATCACAGTGGTGACTCACATTCAGTTTCAGTCCCATTTAAAATTGCATATATTAGCTATTTGCAATGCTGCTACCTCAAGTTTTGCATAACATGAAGATGCATTTGTAGCATACAAAAGCCAGATTTAGTGAAAGTTCATACAGAACATGTTTTTGCATTCCACTGCACTGCTTTTCTATTGTTTTCTATGTAAACATATGGTACAATGATGTCTTTGACCATTGCATTCACATTTTGCGCCATTTGCAGTATCTTCTGCATGATACAGTGTACTAAATAGTTAAATACATAACTTTAAAAAAAAATGCATGCATTTTTGCTCTTTTGTGTCTTGCATTTTCTTAATGCAAAACTGCATTTTGTGTGACAGCCTATGCTCATTTGCTCTAAATAATGGTGTTTTGTTTTTTTGGCATGCATCAATGAAGTCCTGAATACAAATGTAAGATTTATTTCATTTGAAAAATATTTAATTTAATGGATTGTCAGAAACATTGGGGTTACCACATGATTACTTACTAAATAAAACCATTTGGGGTTGATTTACGTATAAAATATCATATGAAGGACTTGCATTTAAGCCCAAGGGGTAGTAAAGGCTACAAAGTGCAGAGCATATGGAGAGAGGAAAAGACAAGTAAGTGAAATGAATAAGCTAATGGCGTGAAACAGGAAATGGGTTTAAAGTATGAGAACAATGAAGTGGCTGCGTGAGCACGTAGCGGTTTAAAGATGGTAGAAATAGTGCAGTGAGGATGAAAAGAAAGCAGAATGATGGAAGTATCGCAAGAACGGGAATTTAACATGCGTGCACGTGAGGGATGAGGAAGGGAGAGAGAGACGGCCAAAGAGGAAGTGATGTTAGTCTGTTTGGAGGTTGCTGAGTCATTAGTGGGCCGGATAATCACTGATAGAACGAACACCCGGGGGCCAGCGCAGGGGGCGGGACCGCGTCACACGGCATGTGCGCTGAACAACAGCACAAGTGCGCGAAGCGAGAGCAAGCGCTCCGCAGGATGGCCCTTGCTGTAAACACCATGTATGTCATGCATTCTGCTGAAAACATCAGCTTAGGACTTTACAGGCTGGTTAGGTGCTAGTCTGATGCTGGTTGACCAAGAAAGTCATGCTGGTTGATGAAA
This sequence comes from Labeo rohita, assembly GCF_022985175.1. Lineage (NCBI taxonomy): Eukaryota > Metazoa > Chordata > Actinopteri > Cypriniformes > Cyprinidae > Labeo > Labeo rohita. The sequence continues at coordinate 41,297,567 of NC_066873.1, forward strand.
TTGAACATTATTCCATTTTTTTAAACCTGTATGATTTGAGGAATGCAACAGGTATACCATGCAGGTTTGCAATCACAAGAGGTTAAATAAATGATGCCAGAATAATTTCTAAAAAAGGTTTTCGTCAAAACATTTGATATTGGTTTCGTTTGATTTTGATTTTCCTAAGAATTTTTTTGTTCATTGCAATACCCTGCATCTCGCATTTTAAATGCAAAAAGGCATTTTATGTGAATGGCTCTCCTCATTTGCTCTGAATAATTCAAAAAAGTTCAATAAAAGTATTTAATTGAATGGATTACCCCAAAATTGGCTTTACCACATGATTATTTAAAATTAGGGCTGCCCTCGACAGATTTTTCTGGTTGGCTAGTAGGGGTGTGTGATATATATTGTCTGCGATGATATCATAATTAATGTTTTAACGATGTTTAATTTGACATTATCGAGCATTTTGCAAAAACTTTCAAAACTCCTATTGAGTGCAGTGCACGCATTACGTGAAGTCTAGACTAGTGCCCATGCGTTAACAGTGCGTTCTTTCGTTAACATCAACAGTGCGTTCTTTCACTGCATGATTCAGTCTATTAAAATACATTTAGAATGATCACAAATTCCAGACATGGGAACAGAAAATGTATAGATTTATTCCACTTCATATAGTTAATATCACACGAAGCGTGCCGTTTTCTTCTCTAAAAATTACCATGATTGCAAATGTGATATTGATTTTTACAACAGTTCAAGAGACAAGAATTAAGATACATACGTTTTAGACACCATATTGCCTGTTTTTGCTGTAGTCATTTTTCATGTCTGTAAGGCAAGTATACACAGAGTTTCGAAGTTTCGCGAGACCGAAACAACAGAAAGCGCATCCTGTTTGCTTTCATTATTTTACAAAAGCACAACGTTTTGTCGTTATTCTGATTCCACACAAATAAATGCAGTCTTTACAGATCTGAAAGATGTACTACTTTTATCTGTATGACCAAAAATGAGGGAGCATTTTAAGTTATGCAATAAATGTGCTACTATTCAGCTTCCACACTCCGCACAGGCACTTTAATAACACATATTTTTCTAAGTTAACATTAGATTGAGCGCCCGAGTAAATTTGGTACTACATACCGGTATATCCTTCAGATGAAAATCCATATTTGAGGCTGATACTGTATTACCAGCCGTTAACGATCTGCACGTCACAAACTGCTTAACTGCGCCACTTCCTGTGGATTTTTTTTTTTTTTTTGCGACTCAGCAACTAATAAAATTTTGGTCGACCAAGTCTCTTTTCATCGACTAACGGTTGTTGGTCGACTGTGAGGGGGCAGCCCTATATTCAAAATATAAAAACATTTCAGGTTTATTTCCATCAGAAAATGGCTATTGAGATATGTGAATGTTGAAAATGATGCTACAATGTGCATTCCTTTAAGCAAGTTAGGAAGCGCAAACCACCACAACAGCACATCTTATAGATGTTTGCGACCAGTTTTGCTTGTCTTGTCAACCAGAACTTTGCACATTAAAGAAAACAGCTATACGTGTGATGGGTGTTCCTCTCCCTGTGTAGGTTAATGCTTCCTGTCACCAAATAAGAGAGCAAAGAGCGCATGGTGCCGTCTATAGAATGGCCCCCTCCTTTTTTTTTTCCCCCCTTGACTATGCGAGTGTTGTGGTTTTTCTGATCTATTGCTTTCTTCATGTACTAAACCTTCATTTTGTCATGCTTCAGGGCTTCCAACCGAACTTTAAGAACGCATTTACTTCTCACGCAGAGTTAAACGTTCACAGGCGTCCGAGAGGGCCGCACGCTGGTAAATGAGGATGTGGGGAACGAGAATGGGGAGATTGGTTCCAGTTGTGTCGCAACACGTCTGGTGCAGTGCGGCATCCGTGTGCGGATTTTTTTTTGAGACTCAAACAAAAATTTCCCCTGGCTGCAAATGGCGACCGTGATCTGATCTGATTTGCACCACGTGTGGAGGGACTGCACACGGTCACGAGCGGATTCCGCATCGAGAACCGCGGGCCCGTCGTTGACTGGTATCAGATGACTTTGACACTTTCAACTTCCTCAGTCGTCCTCTTCACATCACAGATGTCCTCACAGATATTTCTGCCTCTGACCTGTGGCGTGTTATAAAGCAGCATGAGCGATATTAGTCACTCTTTTCCTGTACTGGAGAGTTGAATGAGTGCATGAGTAAAAGTGAAGAATCTGTATCGTACCAGCTGAGTTCGAGAGATGCCGTCAGCAATGTGGTGATGAGCTAAACTGATACGTATCATAGAAAGTTGGATTCATTGAACAGTTTCGGTACAGAGATTCCTACGTCAGTCGATGCACAGCGTAAACAAAGTGGTGAATTGTTCACACGCTAGAGTATCGAAACTTTTTATAATATGATATGAAAACCAATTCAATTCTTTTTCATGCCTCAAATGAAAACTAAACGGGGTTGCAGTGACAAGAGGAAATAGAAATGATGCTGAAATCTTCTGGGGTCATTACACTGCCCTGCAAATACAAAAATGCATTTTAGGTGAATGGCTCTCCTCATTTTCTCTGAATAATACACTCTCAAAAATAAAGGCATCGATGGTTCCATAATGAACCTTGAACATCCATGGAATCTTTCAAATGCGGAAAAGCTTCTTTAGCGTGGAAAAAGGTTATTTCGTTTTTTAAATTTTTTTTTTAAGAACTGTTCACTGAAAAGTTCTTTGGGGAACCAAAAATGGTTCTTCTATGGCATCACTGCAAAAAAACAGCCTTTGTTTGTACAAAAAAGTATTTAATTTAATGGATTACCCCTAAATTGGCTCTTCCACGTGATTATTTAATCTATAAAAACAATTTAGAGATAATTTTCAGCAAAAATGGATATTGTCACTATATAAATGATGCCACAATTAGCATTTTTGAGCACACCATTCCTTTAAGCAAGTAAGGAATTCGCAAACTAACACACCAGCAATGCATCTTATAGCTGTTTGACAGCAGTTTTGCTTGTTTTGTCAAAAGAGAACTTTGCACACAGAAGAAAACAGCTATACGTGTGATGGGTGTTCCTTCCGTTACATTGGGATGCGAAGAAAATCAGCGTGAGAATTTCACAAGCGCTTAACATCCACGTTTGTAGGATGTACATAAACATACATCATGCGTACAACTTTCTCAAAGCCAATTGAAAAATTACTCAGATTCAAAGATTTTTAAGGCTACAGTTTCCTTTTCTTGGATTAAGATCTTCAGTGCCCCAACCTTGTTTGAAATTTAATTTGAATCAAGTTCAGTCAAATTGATTGAGGTGTATATATGTAGACATCCAATATTATTACTTTGCATGTAAGCGTAGATTATGAAAATGAATAATGTATGGTTGTTTTGTTAGTGAAAATTACTTTCTATATTAATATGCCAAGTTTACATATACATTGCAGAATCTGCAAAATGTTAATTATTTGACCAAAATAAGAGGGATAATACAAAATACATGTTAATTATTTAGTACTGACCTGAATAAGATATTTCACATAAAAGACATTTACATATAGTCCACAAGAGAAAATAATAGTTGAATTTTATAAAAATGACCTGTTCAAAAGTTTACATAAACCTGATCTTAATACTGTGTTGTTACCTGAAAACAACTGTTGTTTTTTTTTTTTTTTTGTTTGTTTGGTTTTTTTTGTGGTAGTTGTTCATGAGTCCCTTGTTTGTCCTGAACACACTGAGGACAACTGAGGGACTATTATAGACGGCAACTATTATAGAAGGTTCAAACGCTCACTGACGCTCCAGAAGGAAACACACTGCATTAAGAGCTGGGGGGTGAAAACTTTTGAACAGAATGAAGATGTGTACATTTTTCTTATTTTGCCTGAATATAATGTTTTTTTTTTTTCATTTAGTACTGCCCTTCAGAAGCTACAGAATATAATTACATGTTCCCCAGAGGACAAAATAGGTAAAATTTACCCTAATGCCAAAAAAGTTAGGGTCGAATGCCAAAAGTTTTCACCCCCGGCCCCTAATGCATTGTGTTTCCTTCTGAAGCATCAGTGAGCATTTGAACCTTCTGTAATAGTTGCATATGAGTCTTTCAGTTGTCCTCAGTGTGAAAAGGACAAAGTGTTAGAAAGGGTTCAAACATCTATCACTAAACAAAAAAACACATTCAGGTAACAACACAGTATTAAGAATGCAGAATGCATTCATTTTTATAAATTCAACTATTATTTTCTCTTGTGGACTGTATGTAAATGTATTTTATGTGAAATGTCTCATTCAGGTCTTTACTAATTAAAAAATAACATGCATTTTATATGATCCCTCTTATTTTGGTAAAATAATTAATATTTTGCAGATTCTGCAAGGTGTATTAGCACTTTTGACTTCAACTAAGGCTTAAACGAAGTGTGAACACAGCCAAACGCAATATATTTTAGCTGTCGCAGTAAATTTCCAGAAACTTTTCAAACTTTTCCGAAAGTTCTGAAAAAAATACATAAATAAAAATCCTGCAATGTTTCCAAAATTTCTGGAAAGTTTCCAAAAATTGGCTGTTTTTTTTTTTTTCTCACCCCTTTGCAACCCTAGTTGCAATATTGCACAGTGTTGTAATTTACTGCTTATTGATGCAATTTCTGATGTTGTTCATCTGTTGTTTGCAGTGATTTCCTGCTGTGCTGGTTACTGCAATGAATGGTAACACTGTCCAGCAGACCACAAGCACTGCACCGTCCGTAACACCTCCTTGTGGATGGAGGGAGTTCTGCGAGTTGCATGCCAGCACCACGGCCCGAGAACTTGCCCAGCACTACCGGCGCTTCGTCAGAGAGCGGCCGGTGCAGGATGTGGTCCCGCCGGAAAGTTTCTCGAAGCAGTTCAGCGCCCTCTTCCAGCACCACTTCAGCTGTGAGGTGGCTAAAGATGCAGGACACGCCCTGCGGCCTCCGCCGCCACCACCCTTACTGCCCATGACTGGCCGTTTACGCATCACTTCCTTCTCAGGAGTGCTGGACTACCGGGAGACCGTGCGGCCAGGAGTGACTCCGCTAGTTGCTGTGTTGGCACCCAAACCAGATGCGGCTGTCGTCCCTAGGGAACAGGAGCAGTTGCTGCGCTGCTCTCCTCCAGACACTACACGCAGAACACGGCATCATAGCCAGGAAGACGAACACCCAGAGCGGAGGACCGGGTCTGAACGTTACTCACCCCCTTTGTTTTCCTTCACTTCCCGTAGTGACATAGCCCACATTTCCATCAGGGGCTTTCGAGAAAGCGTAAGCCGACTCTTTAAGAAATCCCCGCAACTTGACGAATCCTCAAGTGGTTGCCCAAGGGACGATTCAATCACGGGTGGCGGACCCTCGGCGACTGTTGAATGCACCTCTCAAACCCCACCTCAGACTGTGCAGGTACCCGCTCATCGCAGCTCGCAGAAGAGTGTGCGCTGGGAACGGTGGAATCCGTTGAGAACTGTGAGACGGAGGCAAGAGACAGGAAGTGTTTGTAAAGAGGGGCAGCTGCGGTACCTGGAGGTGGATGACACTATCTCGGACACGCCCCCGCATTGGCTGCGCTGCCGCCTGCAGGTCAGGAGGATCAACGAGCACACCGCTACTGAGAGGTACCAGCTGGAGCTCTATGACCCACCCAAGGTAAGGCAAACTTTCACAATCTTCATGCATCTTTCAAGAGTGACTGCTACTGTTGTTTTTGGCCTACTTTGCTTATTGTATCTCTACGAGTTTGTAGTTCTTGTTGGATTATCGTAGCTTGGTATATTGGTCAGATCTTTTAATTTAGATCATTTTTGGAAGGAGGTCAACTATTTAAAATGAATTTTGGTTCATAAAAATGTAACGTTAACTCAAGTGGCACATCAGGATGTGTTGCATGAATTTTAATGTGCTATAAGAACCAATCGCATTTGTTCATTTTGAACAAATCTGGTGTGATTGGTTTTGAAGCGTTATATTTAAATATGCAAACATGAATAAGATTTAAAAGCCAAGTCTTGTTTTAGTTAATATAAATGTAAGATTCATTCACGTTAATTTAAGTATGCCATATCAGGATGTGTTGCCAAGTTATGGAAGAACCAACTGCGTTTGTAATTGCTGACGTCAATTATGATGAGACTTGTCTTGAAGTGATATATACAAATACATGCGCACATGAATGGTGTGACTTGTCTTGAAGCATTGTATTTTTTAATATGCATACGTGAATGTGATATAAGAGCTACGTTGTGCTTTAGTTAATAAAAATTTAAAATTGACTTACGTGGCATATCAGGATGTGTTGCACAAATTTTAATTTGCAATAAGAACCAATCGCATTTGTGTATTTTGGTGTGAAATCTAGTGTGATTTGTGTCTAAGCAATATATATATATGTATATGTGTAAATATGAGTAAAGAGCTTTAAGAGCTATGTCATGTTTTAGGTAAGATTCAGTCACGTTAAAGTAGTTATAGTCATGTTTAAGTATATCAGGATTGCACAAAGTTTGATGTCAATGACAAAGTCATGCAAGAACCAGTTGCACTTGTAAATGTTGACATCAAATATGGCATGACTTGTCTTGAGGTGTTGTATTTAAACATAAACAATCGTAAATAAGATTTGAAAGCTGTGTTGTGTAAACTTTAAATTTCATTGAAGTATATTCAAATATGTCTAGTCAATGTGTTGCATGATGTTTGTTGTCAATGACCAGTCATGCACGAATCAGCTGCGTTTGTAATTTGGCGTGATTTGTTTTGATGTGCTATATTTAAAAATATGCAAACATGAATGAGGTCTAAAACCTTAAGTTAATTCACATAGGTGACCCTGGAACACAGCACGGGTATATTTGTAGCAATAGCCAACAATACATTGTATGGGTCAGAATGATCGATTTTTCTTGTACGCCGAAAATCAGTAGGATATTAACTAAAGATCATGTTCCATGAAGATATTTTCTCATTTTCCTACCGAATTATATCGAAACTTAATTTTTGATTCGTAATATGCATTGCTAATTCATTTGGACAACTTTAAATGTGATTTACTCAATATATAGATTTTTTGCACCCTCAGATTCCAGATTTTCAAATAATTGTATTTCGGCCAAATATTGTCCTAACAAACCATTTATCGAAGGAAAGCTTATTTATTCAGCTTTCAAATGATGTATAAATCTCAATTTCAAAAAATTAACCCTTATAACTGGTTTTGTGGTCCAGGGTCACGTATTGTATATGTCACTTCAGGATATGTTGCATGAAGTTTGTTTGCAATGACAAAGTCACTAAAGAACCAATTGCATTTGCAATTGTTGAAGTGACTTCAAATCTGGAGTGACTTGTTTTGAAGTGCTACATTTAAATATATGCGGTTGTAAATGAGATTTGAGATTTGAGAGCTATGATGCAGTTTTGTTCACATATATGCAAATATACCATCTCAAGATGTGTTGCACCAGGTTTGATGTCACTGACACTTGAGAGCCAATTTGGTTTGGTGTCAAAATGGTGACGGGTCACGATACTTCACATTTTAATATACGTGAATACAAATGTGGGCTATGGCGGAGGGGAGAATTTTCAGCAAATACAGACTTTTAATATAAGATTTAGCACTAATTTAAGCTCTTACATTCTGCTGCATTTGACCTTTTATGCTATTTGAAACTATACAAAAACTATAATAGGCTATGATAGGCATGATTCATCTAATAAGTGACATTTTGAAATTACTCTCATTTAGCCTAATGAATCTGCCCACATTTAAGACAACCAGCCAATTTGAAACGGGTTATGACTGATACTGTCCTAAGTAATGAAACTAATAAGCACACAATTACTGTTTTGTCTGCGTTTCTCTTCGTCTTGCTCCATTTCTCCTGGTTACACAGCGTGATAGCCTAATTGCTAGTTTTCCCAGTTCATTCAGGCAGCAAATGACGTCCGCTCACTTGACGGGTCACGGCTGTATCAAGCCTCTGATTGGCTGCTGAGGAATCTTGGCAGAGATGCGAGGACTTGCTCTGGATGTCTATATAAGGGAAAGGCAACATAGGCCAGGAAAGTTCAAACACTTAAAGTGTATACTCTCCAATAAATGTCAGAAGCATACACACACGTTGTAGCTTCAAATTAGCGATGCATTCACCGCTGCTTTTTTTAGACGTTTTGATAGTTTCACCATCTTACAGTGAGGAACATGCATGCTTTTGCTGTGCATGCATCATTTTGTTGCATGCATTTTATGTATGTGTGTGCTTGTGAGCATTGGTGTGTGTGTGAGCGTGTAGGCTGCATTGTAGAGCGCATACTAGTCCATGCCTTGATTCTGTAATTGTACGCACTATGTTTGGTGTGCTCGCTACAATAGCAGCAGTGAGGGCAGCTATGCTAAGAGAGGAAGCTGCAAGCTGGCTGATAAATTCTTTGCGTGAGAAACTTTGTTTCAGGGAAGTCCTAACTTTAAAACAAGCCTGTGCACAGCAGATAAATTAGTATGATTATCTGCTGTCAGATTTCAAAGAAGTGTTGTATTATTTTTACATTAAAAATTGCTAGCTAGACCAGGGACAAAGTGCTTGCATATTGTGTGCATTTATATAGAAAATACAGTTCAGTGCCAGAATCAGAATCAAGAATTGCAAAGAAAGCCTTGCAATATATGTGTGGCAAAACTGTGCAGTTTCTTGCTTTTTTACATGTACGTGATTGGATGGCTTGAGAAACATCTGTTGTTGGCCTCAAATGATGTTCATTAAACAGGGCTTCTAGGGCTGGAGACCACAGACCTTTAATTGCAGATGTAGTCTGAACAAGTTTGGTCGAGTGCTTAGAAACCTTAAAATGAAAAGGTGAATACGGACACTAGGAAATCCAGTGGTGTGAAATGCATTTGAGCCCATTGAGTTGTGGATCTGTGTATTTGATAAAACTTTATAGACTTGTGTTTGAGTTTCATGTTAATGTCTTCTGATGTGGCTTGTTGATGTATGATCAAGCAAAGACTGTGTAAAGACTGTGTTCAAATTTTGCAATTATTTTCGTGTTGGAGGTGTCGTTTTTCTAGTGTTATTTGCTGTACAACAATTGCAGCTTGTGCTGTGGAAAATATTTCTAATTCTAGAAAACCGCATCCTCCCATCTGGAGCGTGTTAGAGCTTCACGGTGACCTTCTGCACATGCAGATGCTCACACAACTACATCCAGAGTCGTTTCAACTCTTTAACAAGCCACTAACAACCGAATCAGATCAACAACATAGTATTTGGCATAAAAAGGGGCTGTGCAGATTTAAACTGAAACTAAAGGTCAGTTGCATAAGATATTTGGTGGTAGTTTGTTTTTGCATGCTTTTTTTATGAAGTGAAATGTTGATTGCACATATTAGAGGCGGTCTTGGTGTCATATTTATTTTCTTCAACTAGCTCTGAACATTTGCAAACGTATTAAAAGCAAGTTAAATAATACTCAGTGCTCTGTGAAGAAAATGAATGTGATTTTTACTTGCAGAGCTTCACTGTTAGGCTCTGTTTACATGCCCTCGTTTGTTTTCCATTTGACTTTTGAAGAAACGGTCTGAAACTTGACTGAAACCCAGTCTGACTCAAAGTTTCATTTCTTAACCCGATCAAGAGCTGCTCTGACCTTGTACCCGTGTTTATCAATATGAAAATCTGCAGATTGATAAGTAGGCCACAGTCATCAGTCATAACGAAATCAAGCATGTCCCTTTTTCCCCGAAAGCATAACACTTGACAATTTAAAACCAAGAATTATATCACACACAGAGATGCAGACAGCAGCAAATGCTCTGATGCATTTTCAAAGACGTACCATCGCACACACATAGTTGCAGACCGTGCGCTGATTCAGATGTGATGATAGTGTTTTTGATGTAGAACAAATATGCAAGTAATACGTTTTTTATCATTTGCATGGTTTAATTTAAATTGTTATGCATTCATTGTTTTCAATGCATTGCTGTTTTCTCAGTTGTCATTTTGGAGATGCATTCCACAAAGACAGTTATACTGCTAAAATCAAAAACAAGTTCAAAATAGTTGTAATTTTGGATATAATCATTTGAATAGCCTGAAATAATGTTAAATAACATTGTAATACATCCCACATTTATTTATTTAATTTTGAGTATCTGTGCACATTTGTTTGGCCTGTTTAATAATTCAGTGTTTTTACACCTCACGGTTTCCATTAACTGCCTGGTTTGTTTTGTCTGTGATCTGCTGCTTTATTTATTTACTGATGTAGCTCAATCATTAGTAGTAAAGCACATCTGTCAACATAAGTGATTCACACTGGTACAGACTGTCCAGAACCTTTGTGTCTGCAGCTTTGGGACTGAGATGACATCCTTTGTGTGCTTTGCATATGACAGTTCCTCATCTTTGGGTGGTTGTGTGTTTTTGTGTAAAACACATTCACCCAATACCTTTGAGAGCTGTGCGCTCAGAGGACAAACATGGCCATGTGGGTGGTGGGTGTGAAACAGCCCCTGCTCAAAATATTGACTGTGTAACATTGCAGTGTCGCCTGTAATTCAACAGTACAGCCCCATGACGCCTGTGTTATGCATCACTGAATGCTTATTTTTTGGACTTAGCCACTGTTGAAGGCCCCAGTGTGAATATTCACAACAGCTGTGCAGTGTGTGAAATACTGTATAAATTTAAAGTAGTTTTTATGTTTTCAGTAGTTTTTTCTTTTATTTGTATGTTTTCATTTTAATTTTATTTAAAGTGTATTGAAATTGCCTTTGCAAGCAACCAAAATAAAATAACCTTAAGATTTTTTATATTTGATTTTATTTCAGTTAAAGTTTATTTTATTTCAAGTAACAAAAGTTTTAGTTAACTGTAACCCTGAATCAGACTGAGAAGTTATGTGTTTGAGCACGCTTTTGAATGGCTCACATGAGGCGTTTGGTCCTGAATTGGACTAGATTAGCTGTGCTTTGTTTGTTGTTGCATGCAACCAGTGAAGATTCGTTACATGGATTCAGACCATAACTTGAGTTTGAGAATGCATTTTACTAATTCATTCATAGAACTGGCTATCATGAGTCGTTTGGTATTGAATTGGACTACATTGTCGGTGCTTTGTTTGTTGTTGCGTGCAGTCAGAACGATCTTGTAAGTGGTTCATTATACTGATTCAGACCAAAAACTAGTGTGTTTGAGCATGCTTTTGACTGATTCATTAAAGAACTGGCTCACATGAGGAGTTTGTTTCTGAATTGGAGTACATTAGCTGTGCTGTATGTTTGTTGTTGCATGCAGTCAGCGACAATCAAGCAAGTGATTTGTTATACTGATTCAGACCAATAAGTTGTGCGTTTGAGAGTGCTTTTGACTGATTCGTTCAAAGAACTGGCACACATGAGCAGTTTGGTACCGAATTGGACTACATTGGCTGTGCTATGTTTGTTATTGCATGCGGTCAGTGACAGTCTATCAAATGATTCATTATACTGATTTGGACTGATAACTTGTACTTTTGAGCTTGCTTTTTACTGATTAATTCAAAGAACTTGCTCACATGAGGCGTTTGGTCCTGAATTGGACTAGATTAGTCGTGCTGTGTTTGTTGCTGCATGCAGCCAGCCAAGATTCAGTGAGGGATTCATTACACTGATTCAGACCGATAATTTGAGTTAGAGAATGCTTTTTACTGATTCATTCAAGGAACTGGCTAACATGAGTCATTTTGTCTTGAATTAGATTGGCCGTGCTTTATGTTTGTTGTTGTGTGCAGTCAGCGATGATCTTGCAAGTGAAACATTGTATTGATTCAGACCAATAACTTGTGTGTTTGAGCATGCTTTTTATTGATTCATTCAAGGAACTGGCTAACATGAGTCATTTGGTCTCAAACTGGACTATATTGGCCATGCTATGTTATGCAGCCATAAAAGATTCACCAAGTAATTCATTACACTGATTCAGACCAATAACTTGTGAACTTGTTATGGAATGTTTTTGACTGATTCATTCAAAGAACTGGCTCAGATGAGTCTTTTTTTCCTGAATTGGCTGTGCTATATATTTGTTGTTATGTGCAGTCAGTGATGATTCAGTGAGTCATTTGTTACACTGATTCACACAATAACTTGTGAGTTTGATAGTGCTTTTACTGATTAATTTAAAGAACTGGCTCACATGAGTCATTTGGTCCCGAACTGGACAACATTGGCCGTGCAATATGTTTGTTGTTGCGTGCAGTCAACAACAGTCTAGCAAGTGATTCATTCTACTGATTCAAACTAATAACTTATGAGTTTGAAAATGCTTTTGAATGATTTATTAAAAGAAAGCCTGAATTGTACTACACTGGACGTGCTATATGTTTATCGTGTCATGCAGTGATAACAAAGACTTTAGTTTAGTATTCAGTTTGCTTTTGGAAGCTGTAAATCTATGTCAGCTTGAACGCCTCTTTTTAAGTCTTTTATAAAGTGTTTTGTGATATATTGTTAATGTAAAATTGTATAATAAAATAAACAGTATTTTGTGTTTCACTATGTCAAGGCACCGTCCAATATCAAATGGAAATTAAGCAATCAATATTGCAAAACTTACTGAAACATAGTTTGAAAGCACTTTTGAACCAATTTATGAATAAGTAGAATGGAAACACTATGTAGTAGACATACTTTTTTTTTATCAGCATACTTCTCATCCACTAGTATGTAATTTACATCTGACATTTTATATCTGACCACACTAGAGATGCATTGGAACAAATGCATCTTAATGCCAGGTGTAAAGAGGCCTTATTTGTTATTTCTGCATTGCATGAATCCAGCAGTCTTCTGCACGTTAGGATGAGCAGAGGCCATCTCAGATGCAGAGACATGCTTTTGTTTTCAGTTTTGGTCCCCTGACGTGAGCACATGGTGTTTAGGTTTCTCAGCGTGGTTTTGTTAGTGTGTGTTCTTGTGGAAAGCATGTCAGGCTCTTTAATTTGTATATCAAAGGTGTTTGCTGGCAACGTGTTTGTGTAAATGCCGTGAAGTGTTGTGCAGTGTGTTTTTCTCTCAGCTAACAGCTGTTTCAAGTTGTGTCTACACTGCAGGTGGCGATGTGACACTCCGGTTTTGATGTGTCATACCAAGACCGTTTCGATGCAGTGTAGATACTGTCAATCATTGCAATAGGTGTGTTTTAGATTGGTTGCATTGTGTTTGTGATATATACTGCAACATAAATTGAATATATACTGTGGTTGCAGTCTAGATTTTGTCGAGTCACAGGCGATGTTTCGATTCAGATGACAAATCGGAAGAATAAATAATAAAACTAATTGCTTCTCCGTCAATGTTTAAAAATAAAACCATTTTCGTTTGGACCAAGTATGCCAGGCAGATAAAATATTTACGTTTTTACATTTACAGAACATTTTACAGAGTTGAATTAAAATGGTATTTAATTTTTTCATTTATTAGTAATATTTAATGTAATCAAAGTATATATTTTATTAATTATTGAATTTAAAAAAGGATTCCATAAATGCTGTATTCATAAATCTAAAATATTTATGCATGCATGCATTAGGCAACTGAATAGCCTAAGATGATTAGATGTCATATAAAAAAAAATAAACAACCTAATAATTCAGAAGTAAACCAATATGTTTCTGCACCATACTGAATAAGTAAAAAGCTTTTCTTGTTTGGAATAAAGATGCTAAGCAAATAAAAATAATAAAGATTTTACATTTTTAATAAAATT